>NC_092412.1:29876638-30240078 GCF_040894005.1 Engystomops pustulosus
CTCATATCTATCTATCTATCTATATATCTATCTATCTCATTTCTATCTCATATCTATCTATCTATCTATCTATCTATCTCATATCTATCTATTTATCTATCTATCTAATATCTATCTATCTATCTATCTATCTATCTCATATCTATCTATCTATCTATCTATCTATCTATCTATCTATCTATCTCATATATCTATCTATCTATCATCTATCTAATATATCTATCTATCTATCTATCTATCTATCTATCTATCTCATTTCTATCTCATATCTATCTATCTCATATCTATCTATCTATCTATCTATCTATCTATCTATCTATCTATCTATATATCTATCTCATATCTATCTATCTATCTATATATCTATCTATCTCATTTCTATCTCATATCTATCTATCTATCTATCTATCTCATATCTATCTATTTATCTATCTATCTAATATCTATCTATCTATCTATCTATCTATCTCATATCTATCTATCTATCTATCTATCTATCTATCTATCTATCTATCTATATATCTATCTATCTATCTCATTTCTATCTCATATCTATCTATCTATCTATCTATCTATCTATCTATCTATCTATCTATCTATCTATCTATCTCATATCTATCTATCTATCTATCTATCTATCTATCTATCTAATATCTATCTATCTAATATCTATCTATCTATCTCATCTATTTATCTATCTACTAAAGACATAAAAAAAATCACAGCAATCCAATAAATCTGGTGAAAAAAGTGGTTTTATTCCATGTACTGTGATGTTTTGGATCATGGAGAGACTGTTTCAAGTTTGAGCCAAAACTGTTTTTTTTCTCTTTACAATTTTGGAAGGACCTCAGTCTGGCCCTTGTAAGCTTGTACCCACCAATTCTAGGAACTGTTTTCATGTGTTGCTAAAAAACTTTATTTTTCTATCTATCTATTCATCCATTTCTTTATCTCATATCTATCTATCATCTACAGGGCCGGATTAAAGGAGGGGCTCCTGGGGCCCCCACCACTTTCACTTTTTAAGGGGCCCCCACCAGTTTCCGGCAGTCAGCGACTCAGCTCAGCTCAGTCGCTGACTGTCTCTGTGTGCAATGCGCAGTGGCCCGTGGCCGCCCGCAACGCACATAGAGGTCTAGGATGTCAGCTGTGTCAGTGAGATACAGCTGCCTTCGCTGGGGGAGAACGCCGAGATTGCCATTTTCTGTAGGCCACTTTTAGGCTACATACTACAGGGGGCTGGCAGGCTACATACTACAGGGGACTGGCAGGCTATATACCTCCAAAAACATTGTTGCGCCCAGTGGCCCCCACCACCCTTAATCCGGCCCTGATCACCTATCTATCTCATATCTATCGATCATCTATCTATTCATCTATTTATCTATCTATATCTATTTATCTGTCTAACTATCTAACTTTTATCTATCATTCAACCTGTTTTCATTGTGTGTCGGTCTCCTAAACCACTGATCCTGAATGTTATACAGTTTTCCAAAATACTTTCTGTATCAATTCCTCACGGTTTTCTAGATCCCTGCTTGCTGTCATTCTGCATGTTTACTTCCAGTGGATAGAAGTCTGTCCATGGTGATGTGATGGACATGTAGGTGCACAAGTCATTAGTATCATTACTCTCTGTGACAATAACGCCTGTTGCACATGTGTGTCCGTCACATCACCATGTACAGACTTCTTAAGCCATGATAGATAGATATTAAGAACGGTTTCTCAGTTTGAAACGTGTTGGCCATGATTTACACTATTGATTTTAATATTATGACACAATAAAGGAAGAATTTCCCTTAATACGACTGGATCCTGGATTATTCGTGTTGACAGATTTCTATCCAGTGGAAGTAAATATAGAAGCTTCCTATAGATTGACAGCAAGCAGAGATTTGGAAAACTGTGAGGAATTGATACAGAAAGTATATTGGAAAATTACATAACTTTTCATTACAAACAACCAATATCAATTATTATCTTAAAATGGACTACCCCTTAACCAACTTTTTCAAATTATTTTTGGAGTGCTGCCTCTCCTGTGGACTTAATGGTTTGGACCAGGAACCAGGCTTAGCACCTTCCCTTATTTGGGTTTAAGCTGTGCTGCTCTGGATTTTACTTTTCGAAAATAGATACCGTATATACTCGAGTATAAGCCGAGTTTTTCAACGCAAGAATTGTGCTGAAAAAACCTAACTCGGCTTATACTCGAGTCAATTAAAAAAAACCTGAACACTGTACTCACCTTTCCAACGCCCTCCCCGACCCCCCCCCCCCCCCCCAAACGGTCCTCTTCTTGCTTACGATGCTCCAGTAGCCCTTCGGGTCCGGCTGCTGAGAAACAATGACGCTGGCAAGCGTCTGACGTCATTGTGTGTGCTGAGGAGCCAAACGAGCCAAAGAGGAGCGGAAGGACCCGAAGAGGCATCGGAGCATCGGAAGCAAGAGGAGGACCTGTGGCATACTCGGGGAAGGGGCTGGCCGGCTATATACTAGGGGGGGGGGGGCTGGCTATATACTGCAGGGGATGGTAGGTTATATATTGCAGGGGCGGGCAGGCTATATACTGGGGGGGGGCAGGGACTGTCAGGCTAAACACTGGGGGGCTGGCAGGCTACATACTGGGGGGCTGGCTACTATATACTGCAGGGGCTGGCTACTATATACTGCAGGGGGCTGGCAGGCTATATACTGCAGGGGGCTGGCAGGCTATATACTGCAGGGGCTGGCAGGCTATATACTACAGGGGGCCTGGCAGGCTATATACTTCAGGGGCTGGCAGGCTACATACTGGGGGGGCTGGCAGGCTATATACTCCAGGGGCTGGCAGGCTACATACTGGGGGGGCTGGCAGGCTATATACTACAGGGGACTGGCAGGCTATATACTAGAGGGTCTAGTAGGCTACACACTAAAGAAGGGCTGGCAGGCTATATATTAGAGGGGGCTGTAGGCTATATACTAGAGGGGACTGGCAGGCTATATACTAGAGGGGCTGGCTGGCTATATACTAGAGTGGGCTTGCAGGCTTTATACTGGGGGGGCTGCCTGGCTATATACTACAGGGGCTGGCAGACTATATACAGGAGGGGGCTGGTAGGCTATATACTAAAGAAAGGCTGGCAGGCTATATACTAGAAGGGGCTGGCAGGCTATATACTACAGGGGGCTGGCAGGCTATATACCAAAGAAGGGCTGGCATTCTATATACTAGAGGGGGCTGGCAGGCTATATTCTAGAGGGGGCTGGCAGGCTATATACTAGAGGGCCTGGCAGGCTTCATACTGGGGGGGGGGGGCTGGCTGTCTATATACTGCAGGAGCTGGTAGACTATATACTTGGGGGGGCAGGGACTAGCAGGCTATATACAGTGGGATATGGGCTGGTCAGTTTTATACTGGTTGGAGGCTGTGACCAATGCCTTTCCCACCCTAGGCTTATACAGGCAGTCCCCTACTTAAGGACACCCGACTTACAGACAACCCATAGTTACAGACGGACCGCTGTGCCTACTGTGACCTCTGGTGAAGCTCTCTGGATGTTATTATAGTCCCAGACTGCAATGATCAGCTGTAAGGTGTCTGTAATGAAGCTTTATTGATAATCCTTGGTCCCATTACAGCAAAAATTTTGAAACTCCAATTGTCACTGGGACAAAAAAAAAAAATTGTCTAGAACTTCAATTATAAAATATACAGTTTCGACTTACATACAAATTCAACTTAAGAACAAACCTCCAGACCCTATCTTGTACGTAACCCGGGGACTGCCTGTACTCCAGTCAATAGGTTTTCCTAGTTTTTTGTGTTAAAATTAGGTACCTCGGCTTATACTCGGGTCGGCTTATACTCGACTATATATGGTATGTTGATTTTGTAGATAGATAGGGAATTTTTTCAGGTGGTGACCCCTCCCGCCATGTCAAATATATCTGGGGGCGCCAGTCTCTTGGTACATCTTGGCAATTATATACCAGGTTCTGCCTGGAGTAAAATTGTGCTATAACCTGTGCCATATAGCTAGTGTCCAGGCTCGGTACACTGGGGGACAGCTGGGGTACAAGCTTAGTTATGAAATAGATCATTTATTGATAGATAGATATGAGATGGATGGATAAATAGTTAGATATAGAATCGAATTTGTATCTTTTCGAAAAACTAAAATCCCTTGTAGAATATACTCTGCCCCCCTCCCCATGTAATGGTGTACGGTTCCAGCTCCGTGAGTGCGAGTATCTCCCAGAAACACATCTGCGTTTGTTCTGATAAAACCGTTCAGTAGGATGAAAATAAATGTAACTTTGATTTATTATCCTGAGTGAAATTGTCATTGCAATTTATCCTTGTGGTAAGTACATCATGAAACGGAGGAGCCGCATCGCTAAATCAGCGCGCCGCCGCCGGCCTCTAAAACTGTCACAGCTTGATAAGACGGGCGCAGGGTGTATAAAGAACACCCCCCCACACACACACACAACAATAAAATCATTATAGTAACACTAAACAAAACAGCCGCGTGACAGCAACAGTAATGGAGGCACGAAAGACGAATTAAAACGAGTCAAGTGATTAATGGAGAGAGGAATCACCCAGAAGGTGATCAAGATCAAGGGTACGGGGAGCGACCGCTGTATCCGCCATTTTTATGGGAATGGACACAGCACACGACTGGGCGGTGAAAAACAAACCTTGCACTGGCCGGATTTCACGGACCTAGTGCAGTGCTCCCTGCTAGCTGTTGCACTAGTAAATAAATAGTAAATAGTAAAATAAATAAATACATTAAAATATTAAATTAAATAAAAGTAATAAAAACCAAATCCAAAAAATAAAGAATAAAAATTGCTCTCCCCATCCCCCTCACATGAAAAAATATATTTTTTAAATAGTCTGGCCTTGGTGAGGGGGTCAGGCAGCCATAATGGGCTCTGGGTTGGGGAAGGGGTGCCGTCAGCCATAGTCTGGCCTTGGGGAGGGGTGTCGTCAGCCATAGTCTGGTCTTGGGGAGGGGTGTCATCAGCCATAATGGGTCTCGGGTGGGCAAGGGATGCTGTCAGTCATAGTCTGGTCTGGGGTGGGGGAGAAATGCAGTCAGCCATAATGGGGTCGGGGTTGGGGAAGGGGTGCTATCAGCCATAGTCTGGCCTTGGGGAGGGGTGTCGTCAGCCATAGTCAGGTCTGGGGTGGGGGAGGAGTGCAGTCAGCCATAATGGGTCTGGGGTGGGCAAGGGATCCTGTCAGCCATAGCCTGGTCTGGGGTGGGGGAGAAGTGCAGTTAGCCATAATGGGCTCTGGGGTGAGGAAGGGGTGCTGTCAGCCATAGTCTGGTCTTGGGGAGGGTTGTCGTCAGCCATAGTCGGGTCTGGGGCGGGGGAGGAGTGCAGTCAGCCATAATGGGGTCTGGGGGCTGGCTGACTGAGGCTGCAGTCACACATGTTTTTCAAACAGCTGAAGAGGGGGGTCTACCTAATTACAATGTTGACAACAATGTAATTCGGGAAATCTCTTCTTCAACTGTTTAAAAACGCACGCGTTAAATGCAAACAAAACGCAAGGTGTTACCGCAGTACCGTAGATGAGTGTGGCCATCTCCATCAGTGCCATAGAGGTGACGGAGCAGCCGGTGCATGTGCGACTGGCTGCTACGGTCATCTCGATTGCAACGGGGGGTACAACAGATCGCTGTCCCATCACTGTGAGATAGCTGTGGATATGGCCTAACTTGCTATCCCTTTAAGACCATTTGCAGCAAGGGGTTAAAATTGTGCAGTGTAGATGTTGACTTCAGATATGTGTTGCCCTCACGGTCCGCGCTGGCAATCAATTAGACGTGTATATGGTAAAACACACTCATCATACTAATGTATACGCGTCTTGATGAGGACGGTGCACTGAAGATTTATGGGAGCACTTGAGTGATTTACTCCAAGGATCGGCCAGGCAGTACGTTCCGGTAAAGTGAGCGACGTCTTATTAATCAGCGTTCAGGTCCTTAGCGCCTGCGATCTCTGCTCTGCCTGTAATCAGCCCCGGCTGTCATTATACGGATTATACTAGAGTAACATTGGGAGACATTTACATCCAACAGCCATGACGCTGCATCACTAATGAATCTGCTCTTAATTTTAGTCTGGATGAAGGATTTGGAAGAAGCGTTACCAGTGAGTGATGGAAAGGGGCTGACTGACAGTGCTATCCTCTCCCTAACCCACCAGCAGGGTGATACATTGGGGGCTCTGTACATAACATAGGTTACATCTATAGGTTACATTATATCTGTAGGAGGCAGATATTTTACAGTGCATTTGACTTTTAGATCACTTCATATGTAGCAGAATTGCAGCAGATTCTAAACGTGAATTTACATGTGAACAATCTATTTTGGGTCCTCCTAGCACAGCTCTGTTGGTATATAGGCATGCGCCTCCTACAGCGGCTGTAGCTGGAGCCCTGTGGATACAACATCACCACTGAGCCGCTGTATACCAACATAGAGACATGAAGGGAGGGGACATGTTGGAACGGAGTCCCCAGTATACAGGCTGCAGCCCCTGAACCCAGTATACAGCCTGCAGCCTCTGCTCCCCAGTATACAGCCCCTGCCCTCAGTATACAGCCTGCAGCTCCTGCCCCCCAGTATACAGTCCCTGCCCCCCAAGTATACAGCTTGCAGCCCCTGTCCGCAGTATACAGCCTGCAGCCCCTGAACCAAGTATACAGCCAGCAGCCCCTGCCCCCAGTATACAGCCTGCAGTCCCTGCCCCCCAGTATACAGCCCCTGCCCCCCAGTATACAGCATGCAGCCCCTGCCCCCAGTATACAGCCTGCAGTCCCTGCCCCCCAGTATACAGCCCCTGCCCCCCAGTATACAGCCTGCAGTCCCTACCCCAGTATACAGCCTGCACCCCCTGTCCCTAGTATACAGCATGCAGCCCCTTGTCCCCTAGTATACATCCTGCAGCCCCCTGCCCCCAGTATACAGCCTGCAGCCCCCTGTCCCCTAGTATACAGCCTGCAGCCCCCTGTCCCTAGTATACAGCCTGCAGCCCCCCTGTGCCCCAGTATACAGCCTGCAGCCCCCTGTCCCCTAGTATACAGCCTGCAGCCCCTTGTTCCCAGTATACAGCTTGCAGCCCCCTGTCCCCAGTATACAGCCTGCAGCCCCCTGTCCCCAGTATACAGCCTGCAGCCCCCTGTCCCCAGTATACAGCCTGCAGCCCCTTGTCCCCTAGTATACAGCCTGCAGCCCCCTGTCCCCAGTATACAGCCTGCAGCCCCCTGTCCCCAGTATACAGCCTGCAGCCCCCTGTCCCCAGTATACAGCATGCAGCCCCCTGTCCCCAGTATACAGCCTGCAGCCCCCTGTCCCCAGTATACAGCCTGCAGCCCCCTGTCCCCAGTATACAGCATGCAGCCCCCTGTCCCCAGTATACAGCCTGCAGCCCCCTGTCCCCAGTATACAGCCTGCAGCCCCCTGTCCCCTAGTATACAGTCTGCAGCCCCCTGTCCCCTAGTATACAGTCTGCAGCCCCCTGTCCCCAGTATACAGCCTGCAGCCCCCTGTCCCCTAGTATACAGCCTGCAGCCCCCTGTGCCCCAGTATACAGCATGCAGCCCCCTGTCCCCAGTATACAGCCTGCAGCCCCCAGTATACAGCTCCTCACCCAGTATACAGCCCCTGCCCAGACTACAAGATAAAAAAGTGTACCCACCTTCCGATGCACCCCCCGGGAGGTCCTCTTCTGACCATCAATGCTCTGGCTCCCTATCTCCGTGCGGTGCCGTCGCTCGAGCTTTGACATCAGGGGTTCTCTGACATCACACTGTGTGCCGAAGGCAGCGCACACACTAGAACGTGAGCGAGCCGCTGACATCAAAGCTCGAGCGACGGCACCGCACGGAGATAGGGAGCCGGAGAATTGATGTTCAGAAGAGGACCTCCCGGAGAGAGGTGCGCACACGTTTTTTTAAAAATAGACTCGAGTATAAGCCGAGTTAGGGGGTTTCAGCACATTTTTTGTGCTGAAAAATTCGGCTTATACTTGAGTATATATGGTAAATGTTTTTAGACTATCTGAGGCCAATAGTTCAAAAAAGAAGGCGTGACCTACAGCTAATAGGAAATAACGCAGGCAGAGCTATTAGTAGGTTTCTAAGTGCTTTAAGGTCAGGGTGTAAGAATTCTCCATACAGAGAGTTGTTTTCCTAGATGGGAAGAGAAAAGCCACGCCTCTTGCTACCTTGAAAGGCAGTCCCCTTACCATCAAGCATGACTTTCAGGAAGCCTAATGACATGATGTGGGATTGAAGCCGAACCAGTATATTTATACCAGAAGGATCACATTCCCAACTCTAGACAGCTCTGTCTTGTGCAGTGTATGGGAGACATCATAGCAACTAGTCTCCAGCAACCAGCTCACAGAATGAGGGATGGAGCCGGCAGAGGCGACTCACTTCTCATGGATATAAAATGTAATGCCGAAAGTCTTGCAGTAAGTTCTCCTGGTTATAGTTTACTAAAATAACATTTGTTTCAGAGAATAACAAAGCCATTTAGGATTCATCTTAAATATTGCAGCAGGACATGGGAGCCTATAGCTTCCTAACCGGAAGCCAACCATCCCACAGGTCATATTAGGTTTGTGAGAGAGAGGGTACAGATTGCACAACAATCTCATCATATTCATTTGTGATAGGTCAAAAGCAGATTTGTATGTGTATTTAACACATAGATGATGAATTTTAATATAATTATATTAATACTGTGTTCTCTTACAGCGAAAATGAGCGGGCGACCTCCAAAAAGAAAGTTGTCGAGTGGTTCACCTCGCCAGGTAGTGTGAATATTATAATTACTATATCACATTTCCTCTCTCTTTATAAATGTATATATACTGTATATATCCATGTTGTTCCATATTGATCAGATATGTGGGGGGCCTAACCTTTGATTTTCAAAGGCCAGAGCTGTATGCCTGATGGACATAACATACACATCATGGCTACCTTCCCGCAGCTGATTGGTGTAGCGCTTTGAGTCGGACCCCCACTGATTTGATATCCTAAGGAAAGGTCATCACTGTAAACTCCAGTAATTCTCCAGTAGGTTAATGTCCAATACTTAATATTAATTTTGTCTTGGTAGTACCAAAATTCTTGTGACTACTACCAATCATCACCCCGTTGTGGTACGGGTTGCATACGTTCCCATGTCTTTAACATGGGCAATATGTCCATCCTTTTTGATGCTCTATCGGGAAGGGCAGGCAGGCCTTATCTTCCCCCATAAGTAGGGGTGTTCCGCATTTCTCCCTGTGGAGAGGGTAGGGGTGAGAAGTACCTCCTCCTCTCCAGCGTGCTGCTGAGTGCTTGCTCGGGCTATGGCCGGGCAACCAAATATCAGTGTAAAAGTACCTTACTGTATTATTGTGTCTTCCTGCAGCCACCACTATTGTAAGATAAGATGTATACTGCATAAAGTTTGCTGCATTTTATGTGATTCTCCACTTAGCCAGCAATGACTTCAAATACGCCATGATCAGGCAGGGAAAATGACCGGGAGATAAAAAGACCTACCTGACCAATCCCCTAGCTAAATAAATACACAAAAACATTCTTTCGTTGGAAGGTGATTGGTCGCAGCTTTATTAGATGTTAAGTAATAATTAGAGATGAGCGAGCACTAAAATGCTCGGGTACTCGTTACTTGAGTCAAACTTTTCCCGATGCTCGAGTGCTCGTCTCGAATAACGAGCCCCATTGAAGTCAATGGGAGACTCGAGCATTTTTTAAGGGGACCAATAAAATGTGTCATTTTATTGAGAAATAAGGAAGTCAGTCCTGTTTCTTTGTTTTTTTTATTCAATGGAATATTCGTGGAACTTCAAAAAGGAGAATGACCCTTGTTAAACATCTGCAATGTGTTCTCCACACATATTGTTCTTCACATACTATTGTGGAGAACACCTTTCTGCACTCATGTCTTCTGATAAGTTAGCAGATGTACGGAAACAACTGCAATGTGTTCTTGTGTTCACTGAAGAACACATTGCACATATTTTTCAATACATCTGCTAACTGATCAGAAGTATATTTGCATTGACTGCCATCAATCGCAAATGTGTGTATTACTGTGATGGTGTATTGACAATAAATGATCCTTAAGTGAAAGCTCGTTCTCGAGCAGGCAAAATACTCGTCTGAGCAACGAGCCGTTTCGAGTACGCTAATGCTCGAATGAGCATCAAGCTCAGACGAGTATGCTCTCTCATCTCTAGTAATAATCTGAAAAATATAACATTTTATTAACATACAAAGAAATAACATCATAACATTTCAAAATATTGATGCTGGCAGAGTTCAGAGATCTGAATATCACCCCTTCATTAATAATAAACCAATCCAGTACTTCAGAGAATAACCACATGCTCACAAACACACGGTTAGCTCTCGACCCACACCTGCCATATCCACAAGCCGTGATCCTCCTAGCGAGTGGCGGGAGCAGATGCGGTGGAAACAAACCCACCAGAGGGAAAAAAACATCCAGCTCCTCAGGCTTCATCCCTTTCAAAACTTTTACCATACTAACCCCAGACTTTATGAAGAACACCAAATTGACCTCCTTTTACCGATTACCAAGAACCCACCAGCGCATGGCAACTTGACCCACCTTGAGTTGTAATGCACCACCACTTATGCCCCACAAAACCAGCCGCCTCAGCCAAACCATAATTGAAACACTTGCTTTAGAATCGAGGCCCAAACACATACCACCCAGACGAATTTGTGCCCTCCAGGAATGTCCGAAAATCCAACTTACACACTTCCTTCTACCAAAAAATGAAAAACATAACAACCACCACCCCCATTATGTGCAGAGCCCCCCAAAGATCAACATTCCTACAAATGTGGCCTTACATAGGAGCGGTAACGCTGTGATTCCGGCCGGCCAATCCACATTGTCTCTTCCTCGGACAGCCCCAGTGAGACGCCTCCATAGCAGCCCCAATGTGAAATGAATGCGAACAATGCTCCTTAATATTCAACCCCAATTTAGCCAAACATCCTCATAAACCAACAAAGAAACTGGGCAACACTCTGATCCCTGAATCCCCTCAATCGCACCAGACCTACCCGCCTTTGAGCCAAAAATCCCAATCCGCAACTCTTTCTCAGCCAACACCACGCGTCTCATCTGAATGCCCCCTAGCATAACCCGGGACCCGCTCACCAACTTCCAAAAAACGTGAAGAATGTGAAACTCTCCAAAAGAACGTCCACCAAAAGGCCAATTGAAAAAGCCTCCTCTCCACTCAGACAAACAAACCTCACCCAACGTAGCCATCAACTCCCGCAACAAGTCAAACTAAACCCACCTTCTCCCATCCGTCCGCCCCTTCCTCTTTCCAACCCTTTCAAAGACTGACGCAATACAAAAGCTTGAGTAGTGTTCACACCACCAGTCCACTTATAAAGAAAAGAGAGAGTTGCTGTCACGGGTACTCCCGCGATCCATGTTGCGGATCGCGGGTACACCCGAGCTCCGCTGCCTGCCGGTCCCCGTCCCCCTGCCCTCACTTACTTCTCCTGGTTCCTGTCTGTTCTCCGGCTCCCAGCGTGTACGCCGCAGGCCACTAAGGGGCGCGCACACGGACTTCTTAAGCCTTAAAGGGCCAGCATCCTCCTGATTGGCTCTTGCTAATCAGGCTCGCCTTTATAATCCGGCACCTCCCTTCACTCTGTGCCGGATCTTCAGCATCATTCCTGCTAAGAGAAAGCCATCCTGAGTTCCCTGTGTTCCTCTGTGTTCCAGCGTTACCAGCGATCCTCTATGTAACTACCATTGCTGTGACCTGCTGTGCCTTCCAGGGTTCCTGTCCAGCGGAATATACTATCTGTGCCAACATGACCAGTGTTCCTCTGTGTTTCCTGCTGTACTACCTTGGCTGCTGCCGCGGGTCTCATACCACCTCCCGCGGTGGTCCAGCGGGTCCACAGACTCTTCCAAGAGACTTTTACACACTTTCCCTCCTCAAGTTTGATAGTTGCCAAATGCCTATGAACCATTGCTCCAGACACTCCCTTCTCAAAGAAGTCATATAACTGAACACCGCACCATTTCTGCACCCCGAGGCTCCTGATGCACATCACTCATCCTGGAACACAATCCACTCACCTCATACCTTCTGGTAAGCTGACCATGTGGAAGGTGCCAACAACTTCTGAATCCAGGTCATCAACCTCCCAGCACCATGTCCCACAACATCTCCGGGCACCACAACGTCTCCCTCGCCGCCCCAGGAACCAGTTCCCGAAATCTGTCCAACTGGTAGCGAGACAAAGCATTCACCACATTATTCTAAACCCCAGGAACATGCACCTCCTTTAAAGGGGTTATCCGGGTTTAAAAATCTTTTTATGGCCGGGCTGGGGAGGGATAGTTAAACATAAGAAACATGGACTTACCTCCTCCGGCGCAGCCGATGTCCCGCGCCGCGGTCACTTTGATCCGTGCCTCTGTAAACAAACAGGGGCACAGAAGCCGCGCACAGGGAGCTTCTGGTCCGCGTTGTGGACGGCTCCTCCCATCCGTCCCTATCTCTCAGCGTTGTAAGCGCTGGGAGATGGTGCGCATGGGAGCATCCGGCCGTCCGCGGTTTCATTACACCGGCGCACGGAGAAGACGGGCCGCAGCGCGGGACATCGGCAACACCGGAGGAGGTATGTACATGTTTATTATGTTTAAATAGCCCTCCCCAGCCCGGCCATAAAAAAATTTTCAACCCCGGATAACCCCTTTAATAACGCGTTCCGACTCAAACAACGCAACATCAGCAGGTGTTGCAGCAACACAATCACAGTGGGGGGGGGGATGATAATCACCTCCACTGCTGCCCTCCACAGCCACCACGATCCGGAAACAATTCCAACAAACAGAAATTTGCCGTCAGCCCAGCATCTGCAACCTGTCAGGCCACTCCAATTGAAAAAATGCCCCCAAACCCACTGATCCTGCAGCATCTGTAAACAAATGAAGCTCCGCTTTAGAAACAGGAGCCACCATTAACAACGTGTTACCATTCTAAATCAACAAAATACTAGCCCACACCCTCAAGTCAGCCTTACGCACCCTCCGGAGCCTGATAAAATGTTCCAGACGCTCACAACCGCAGAAGCTTGGCCCAAACACCTACAAAATACATGCCCCATCGGCATGATTCGATAAGCAAAATTTAACTTCCCCAACAAAGATTGCAGAGTCCTCAACGTAACCTTCAATTTCACCAACGCTTCCTGCACCCCCAACCGCAAATCCACCAGCTTGATCACTGGCAACAGGCAGTAAAAACCCTGACAACCGCTTTCCTTAAAGGTATCCAAAACCCATCCTGGAAACCCCCAAGCAAAACCCCGAGCCACGACATCATGGCGTTGAAATCCACCGGCGAGCCCCCTGCCTTCGGTCCCATCGGCCAGGACTGAAAGGACGACCCTGCTACTGGCACCTCCTTGAAATAAGACCCTCTGGCCACCCTGCGCGGCACCCTTCAAGCGCATCCATAACCCGAAAACTCTGTGATCCCAATTCAATAGCTGCTGCACTGCCATCCGTTAACAAAATTGTTTGTCATACCTATGCCAGGTCAACCCCCCCATAAGTCTTGTACCCCTCCCAAATAGTCTCAAAGTGACAAAATAAACCTGAACGGTGTTTCTCCCTAATCACACTACCCAGGATAATAAAGGTGCTCAACCAGTTCCCAAAGGTGCAAGAAATGAGCCGGAATCTACGCCTCTCCTGGTCCTTTTCCTTTCTATGTTCCTTTCCCTTCTCTCATCGCTCCATACTAAACCACTTCAGTGGCAATAATGTAAAAATGACTATGTTCTCCCGCCTCCTGCTTCAGGTGACCCCCCAAAGCAGATATACATGTTACACTTTGCCGAGGCAGTGACTTAGTAGTGCCTCCCTCCTTATCCGTCTGTACCCAGGACCTCCTGCCTTACACTCCGTGCAGGTGATGCTGAGGGTTTGGGGTTTTCGAAACAGGCTGGGGTGCATTGCAACAGGTTCGTTGTTCCGGGTGCTGGTTACTGATCACATGCCTTTCTATGGAAACGCAGATGCGTTTGCATTGTAAACGTAATGTAGACGAAACATGTGAATGCACCCTGACAATCTTTATTGACCTATTAAGGGACATTTATCTCATGCGCCAGCGTATGATTGCCCCGCTGCTGCATATTCACGGCGTACATCAAGAGGCTTCCGCAAGTATCGGGGCAAGTGGTTGCGCAGCGTATATTCTACACCAGGCAGCTGGCGACTTGTGAAAAGTTGGTGGCAGCAGCGAGTGTGTCTGCGCAGGGACAGTAATGCCCCGCGCCAATGCACTCCCGGCCCTCCGCAGCCCCCTCCACGGCCTTTCATGCCCCACTGGGCCACGCCAGTCCTAATAAGTATGCCCCATTGAGCGGTCTTGGATATATCCATGGATGTAAAGGCGGAAGAAGTGGATGTATCCTGTCTAGGACATTTATGGTATAAACACATCTGGTACTGGATTTGAAGGGATGCGTCCATGCGTAACTTTTCTGCAAATTTTTTTAAGGCCAATACAAATCAAAACAATCACACATGGTGATGTGATAAAAACCTGTGACAGACAAGTATTTACTTTACTACAAATGGGGAACGGACACATATAGACATATATAAGATGTAGTGTCATAAATCGGGTTTATTTTTAAAAGCCATTGATCTCACACCACGTATCCAGCCACGTGTCGTAAGGTGAGAAGCCGATATCTGAATATATACATAGAATACAGTGACTTTCCTGTGAATGTTTTACACTTACCGTATGCTTTATGTTGCTTTAACCTCTCCTTCTACTACTTCTTCCAGAGCTTTGGTGATGACAATGGAAGTACCAGCAGCAATGAACCAAGCAGTTCCATATGTATGTATACCCCATATTATTTATTATATTATTAAATATATATATATTGTGTTTGGAACTTGAAAAGGAGAACTTTCTTTTATGTACAGATATTTGTAGCAAGTGCCTAATGGACTGCAAGATATTGAATTAAAGGCAAAAAAAGACGTCTCCATAGAGCACTGGTGCAATGTGCTGCGGTAGGGCTGCATGGCAACTTCGGCGTCCTCCGTAGGAGGGTGTCCTATCCATTTTTACACTAAAAATATTTTGAGAATATTTGGGCAGAAAAACGTATGTGATGGATCGATGCATACACTGTTACACTTTATGCATACGTTGCCCATAGACACCAATGTTAAAAAATGGATATGTTTTGCATATACGATTTCCAAAAGGACATGAAAAACACAGCAGCCCACATTTTTCTCATTTTTCTGTGATGTAACCTGGGGCCCCTGAGGTCCATTTGCATAATTAAAAAAAAAAACCCTTATTCTCAAAAACTAAGCAAAAATTAGAACAGATCCTGTTTCAGATGGCAAAAGCCAGCATATAAGTGTGCTTGGTTCAAAAGCACTGCATCAATGTGATTGATTTCCTTTAAGACACATGGGTCATTAATTATAGGCTATGCACCTTTTTTTTTTGTCGGTCTTGGTGTGCACTATATATATGATGTGTTGGTTCAACAATTTCGCTTTTTCTGACACACCCCAGTTTTTTTTTCCGCTCAATTTGGGCGCAGGTCTCCAATCGCAACACTTTTTTTCCACTTCCACAAAAAGTTTCCCAACACTTTTTAGAGCTTTTTTTGGCTCATAATTAGACAGACAAAAGGAAGTCTACCAACTTCTAAATCCCTTCATGAATATAATTTGCCATTTCTGACTCTCATTTATTCTTCTTGCGACATCACAGGGAAAATTGATGCGTCCCGGCCTAGAATAAATGAAGAGGTGTACAGTATGCATGCACTGCTAACTCCATTACACATACATGGAGAAAGACATGTGCACAGACAGCGACCTTCATTCAGACATTTGGGTGGATGGGAAACAGGATCAATGTTACACCTATTTTGGAAAAAATATCAGTTTAACAGAAATATGACCAACATCTATCAGATGTTTATGGAATTTTCATATTTTACAAGTTATTAAAGGCAACCTGGCACCAGATTTTATCCCATCAAACTAGTACCCACTTCAGGTACGGTATGAAATGTCCTTTCTAGAATTCCATCTTTTATATGAAATCTTTACCTATAAAAAAAAAATTCCCCCAAATCCGTGTGAAAATAAACAGAGATGAGTCGTATTTTGCCTGAGATGAGTCGGGGGCTGCATGGGGATGGTCACTTCAGATGTCTCTATTTCCAGTGTTGTATGATCTAGAAACATACTGGTGTCATATTAAAGACACAACTGAGGAAGGATCCGTTCCGGATCCGAAACGCGTCTTTGATTTTAATGTTAATGTCATGGTTTTATTGTTATAATAAACCGATCTTCGGAACCAAGTGCGCCGGGTCTTTTTCAAAGATCAAAGGGATAACCAAGCAGGTCTCCAGGAATAGAGATCATTCACCATTACTTGTCATATTAAAGACGGAATTCTCATATTTCAGATCTCATCATGGTCGTAGTTCTGTGAGCTACAGAACGAGTGATACAGGCAGTTAAAGACGTATTTGGAATGTGAAGTGGAATGTTTATTATTGAGACATATGATACCTTTGTACAGTTTTTACAATGTAATATGCATTAAAGTATTGCTGTAAAGCTATAGTTATGTGAAAAAGTAAAAAAAAGAAGTTTAGAAAAATAAAGGATACCTGGCTCATTGCCAGAAAACTGCATTGAGTCATCATCATTATCTGCTCACTGCTCTACTTCTTGTTCTCACCTTCCCCCTCCCCTCATTCAATCATGGGCCTGACCACATGCTGTAATCAAATCAGCTCGAGAGAGGGGGAGAATGCAACATGAAGCAGAGCAGTGAGCAGATAATGATGATGACTCTGTGACTCAATTCAGATTGCTGGTAGGGAGGCACAAATATCAACTTTTAAAATTTTGTGGAATATATAAATAATGTGAATTATAAAAGCATTACGCTATAGGGGAAAATAAGAAATCCTGATGATGAAATATTTTAAATTGTCTTTATGAAGATATGGGCATCTGATGTCACACTTCCCTCTAAACTTAACTCATCTCAGGTAGAATATGACTCTTCTCTGCTCATTTTCACATGGCTTTAGAGGAGTTTTTCTTTATTATGAGTAAATTGGCAGAATCACATGAAAAAGGGAATTGTAGAAAGGACATTTCATACCCTAGAGGGGGCTCGTAGTTAAATGGTGTAAGATCTGCTGACAGTGTCCATTTAAGGGTGAAATATTCCTTCAATGGGATTATGTGACCCTCTGTTACAAGAATGGGGGGCCTTGCAAATAAACAGAACAGGCTGAACATGTGTCCTGACCCAATATTCATTCTCTGTGGACGTGCTGGGGATAGCCAAACGCTGGACTCCGCTCCTGTCCCCCTGGACACCCCAATTCTGTGACCAATACTCCGTATATTATCCCTCTACCCTTTGAATATGGAATAACTTGATATTGTTGTTCCCTTTAAAATGAAACCACTATATCCAATTCTCTGAATTCTTTCGCTATAATGGGATGTGCCGCGTACCATAACAGCCGGAGATTGCCGTCATTAGTACTTTGTGCGGATTCTGTCAAGACTCTGGGCCTGATATATATTACTACCTGCATTAGTCAATAACTGGCCCGAGATTTTAAGGATATCTGTTAAGCAAACTAAGTATCACAGCGTTACCTCTACATCACTGCTGCGTCCTCATAGACAGAAGGGAAGTTATAGACTACGCATGATTTTAACTTGTTGGTATTTTGTGGATTTAACCCAAATTCTCCAAGTTTATCATTGAAGAGAACAGGGAAATCTGCAACGTAAATTGTCCTGTGTTGCCGGTAATTTTGCGCTGTGTATATGGATAAGATCTCTTAAAAGGGAATTTACCAGGTTTACCCACATTTGATAACAGGGTGGTGTAGGCCACTACCACAGTAGCATCTGCTATAGTGCCCGCACAGAGGGGTGCCAGGTCAGGCCTGTCTGTGGCTGCCAAACGCACTGGTGAAATAGGGAGCTCCTGGCTTCCTGCTCCAGCACTGTATACGGCAGACACCATGTGATAATATCTGAGCCCAACATACAGCTTCAGAGAAGAGGACTCTTTTATGGAACCCATCAATTCTAGTTACGCCCCCGGCACCTGATAAGCTTTCCAATTTAAAGGACGAGAATATTTTGTCTTTATGCATGTGATATACTATATGCATGGAAGACGTGCCCGTACCTTGTGCGGTCAACCATTGTCTAAAGAGGATGTGCTAAATGTTGTACATAGAAGAGTCGCCATATTCTGACACAAACACTCCCATCGTTGGTAAGTACCAGGTCCTGCTGACCTGCGGCTCCCGCTGAGAAATAAGAAAAGAAGGCTGTGGATAACAAATATAAGAAATTTACCACAGTCACGGTGCCTGGATCTATGAGTAAGTGTCCCAGGTTTATAATGGAATGGAATGTGTGCAGTTCTATTGTTGTGCTGTGTCTTCTCCCTAGCCACCAGCAGGGGGCAGTCCCTTTATTTACCGAATTAATGCAAATCTCAGAGGAAAACCTGCAAGACAATTATAATCCCAGACCAGAGAAACAAAACTAGGATCAAATTTGTCATACTTATTGGGACATACTAGAAATTTTTCGACATTAGAAAATATTTGCAAACTTTTGCAATTCTGACACTATAAAAGATCTGCAGTTCCCCATTGCTTGTGCCCAGGACCTATATATACACTCACCGGCCACTTTATTAGGTACACCTGTCCAACTGCTCGTTAACACATAATTTCTAATCAGCCAATCACATGGCGGCAACTCAGTGCATTTAGGCATGTAGACATGGTCAAGACAATCTCCTGCAGTTCAAACCGAGCATCAGTATGGGGAAGAAAGGTGATTTGAGGCCTTTGAATGTGGCATGGTTGTTGGTGCCAGAAGGGCTGGTCTGAGTATTTCAGAAACTGCTGATCTACTGGGATTTTCATGCACAACCATCTCTAGGGTTTACAGAGAATGGTCCGAAAAAGAAAAAACATCCAGTGAGCGGCAGTTCTGTGGGCGGAAATGCCTTGTTGATGCCAGAGGTCAGAGGAGAATGGGCAGACTGGTTCGAGCTGATAGAAAGGCAACAGTGACTCAAATCGCCACCCGTTACAACCAAGGTAGGCAGAAGAGCATCTCTGAACGCACAGTACGTCGAACTTTGAGGCAGATGGGCTACAGCAGCAGAAGACCACACCGGGTGCCACTCCTTTCAGCTAAGAACAGGAAACTGAGGCTACAATTTGCACAAGCTCATCGAAATTGGACAGTAGAAGATTGGAAAAACGTTGCCTGGTCTGATGAGTCTCAATTTCTGCTGCGACATTCGGATGGTAGGGTCAGAATTTGGCGTTAACAACATGAAAGCATGGATCCATCCTGCCTTGTATCAACGGTTCAGGCTGGTGGTGGTGGTGTCATGGTGTGGGGAATATTTTCTTGGCACTCTTTGGGCCCCTTGGTACCAATTGAGCATCGTTGCAACGCCACAGCCTACCTGAGTATTGTTGCTGACCATGTCCATCCCTTTATGACCACAATGTACCCTGTAACATCTGATGGCTACTTTCAGCAGGATAATGCGCCATGTCATAAAGCTGGAATCATCTCAGACTGGTTTCTTGAACATGACAATGAGGTCACTGGACTCAAATGGCCTCCACAGTCACCAGATCTCAATCCAATAGAGCATCTTTGGGATGTGGTGGAACGGGAGATTCGCATCATGGATGTGCAGCCGACAAATCTGCGGCAACTGTGTGATGCCATCATGTCAATATGGACCAAAATCTCTGAGGAATGCTTCCAGCACCTTGTTGTATCTATGCCACGAAGAATTGAGACAGTTCTGAAGACAAAAGGGGGTCCAACCAGTTACTAGCATAGTGTACCTAATAAAGTGGCCGGTGAGTGTATATCGGGTCATGTGATGGTCCTGATTCAATTACCTTTACAGGGATTGATCACTGCTCCGTGTACATTGCGTACTGTTCGCGCCTCTCATGTGGCTCCTTTAATTCATACTCGGTGTCAGATGAGTGATGTAGCAGGGGAGCGGAGCCGCCGTTATCCCGTTTCTCGATGTAATCAGTTTGTAGTTTTGTGACATGAGTTATATATTGGAGCTGTCAAGCTCCCCACTCCAAGACGGATGAAGGCCTTGTGTGTTTTGATGTTCTCTTGTCATTCGTAAACTCAAAGTAAAGAAGAAACGGCGCATGAAATACCCGACGGTCCGCACCTTAATAAAAGGCGTAGGTTGGCTTCATTTAGCATGCAGAACAATATGTAAAGGAGGAAGAAGTAATCTCATGAAAAGTCGCTGGAAGTTCAAAATACAAAGTGCGCCGCACACGGGAAGAGAACAAAGAGCCGCAGCTGTATTTGGGAGTTGGCAAACCTCAGGTTCCTTGTCTACGTGTCAGTCATAAACTCCCGTGGATGAAGAGTGAGTGGGATCACGCAGAGCGAGCGCCCCTCCTGTACTCTGCCGTGACAGCACCGCAGGATGTTATTTGATAAGAATAAAGCACATCTGCCATTAACAATTACTAAAAAACATTGGCTGCTGAGCGATACACACAGGTGGGTTTCATGTATTCACCTTGGAGGCTGAAGGATTGGATTCAGGATCAGTCAGAAGTCGGTGACTTTCCAAATCCGAAGACTGTAAGAAATAAGTAAATGTCACCTGAAAGTGTCTTTATCTGGATTTTCATTTAGCTCTCTTTACATAACATATTTATCATCCAATATATACTGTATACTATTAACGCCTTGGGCTGAAAGCACATGAATGTGTGCTGTTTGGGGGCTACAAGCGAGGGGCGCTCTTGTTTGTGACCAGCACGTCATAGAATGACTTAGAATACAAAGTCAGGTAGGAATAGAACCTGCTCTATCTTTTGCGGCTTGGGTAGACTGCTCTTGCACAACGACATGGAGCCCATAGAGAGACATAGAAACGTATGCTAGGTGCCGAAAAAAAGACTAGAACCTGACCCCATTTCACATTAATGTGCATGAGGTCTCAGCAAGTTTGTTGGATTACATTCACACTGCGTTTTAAAAAAATATTTTTAGTGCATAAGCCAGGAAAGGTCACGACATGTTCATACACTGGCAGGCGGAGGCATCCTCTTTGCCTCCATCTACATAGTCTATGTTAAATATTGTGGAAAACTCAACTTGGCTCAGCAGAGCAAATGGGGGACGGATGCAACATATGGCATCCATCCCTGGGCCTCCATTGAGCGTACATTCAGGGAGATCCCCTTCGACATCACTCTCCATATAACGCCAGTGACACCGCTGGAGAAACAAACTGATCATTGGCAGCAGCCAATCACTACAATTATAAAACAACAGTTTAGAGTTACATACAAATTCAACTAAAGAACAAACCTATGGAACCTATCGTGTACGTAACCCGGGGACTATCTGTAAATTGTACCCAATGTTGAATGGTGCGAAACCTGTGAGGAAGCTGCGATGGAGTCGCACGTAATGAAAAAGTTGCATAGGATTCCCATATCATAAGGCCTTATTATACTACAGGCGGTCCCCTACTTAAGGACACCCGAATTACAGACAACCCATAGTTACAGACGGACCCCTCTGCCCACTGTGACCTCTGGTGAAGCTCTCTGGATGCTTTACTATAGTCCCAGACTGCAATGATCAGCTGTAAGATGCCTGTAATGAAGCTTTATTGATAATTCTTGGTCCAATTACACCAAAAATTTTGAAACTCCAATTGTCACTGGGGCAAAAGAAAAAAAATTGTCTAGAACTTCCATTATAAAATATACAGTTTCGACTTACATACAAATTCAACTTAAGAACAAACCTCCAGACCCTATCTTGTATGTAACCCGGGGACTGCCTGTATTATATTGGGGAGAATATACCTCCATCTATAGTAGTAATAATAGTGTCATATAATTAATGGCTAAACTTGAAAAAAATAATTTTAAAAACTATGCCATAGATTTCAGGGTTTTAGTTCTATGGTTTTATACTAACAATTTTGATTACATTTCTCATGCCTGACAACTTTATATATTTTCTTTTATAAAAAATTATTTACTTTATTTAAAGTTATTAAAGATTGGAAAAAAAAACCTTCTTATTCTGGGTCTTTTTTTTTATTATTCCCACAGCTGGTGAGTTTTAGATTTTACTTACACTTTTTTTGGGATACAGAAAACCTTTTGAACATATTTTATACCATTTTTTACTATTAAAAAAAGTAACAAGATTGAGTGTTTTACCATAATTATTTTATGATCTGAGGACGTCTTTTGTAATGCTGAGGTTTTTCAGTTTCTCTATTTTACACTGTATTCTATTATATGTTATCGTAATTGGATAAAATAGAGGAGTCTAGAACTTTTGGTATTCCTTTTTTTTTTAACTGGTTAAGGACCGGGCCCATTCCTGTTTTTTCATTTCCATTTTTCACTCCCCACCTTCAAAAATCTATAACTTTTTTATTTTTACACGTAAAGAGCTGTGTGATGGCTTGTTTTCTGCGTAACAGATTGCACTTCATAATGATGGTATTGAATATTCCATGCCATGTACTGGGAAGCGGGAAAAAAAATTCCAAATGCAGTGACAATAGTGAAAAAACGCATTTGCACCATTTTCTTGAGGGCTTGGATTTTACAGCTTTCACTGTGTGCCCCAAATGCTAAGGTTACTTTATTCTTTGGGTTGGTGCGATCACAGGGATAGCAAATTTGTATAGGTTTTATAATGTTTTCATACATTTACAAAAATTAAAACCTCCTGTACAATTTTTTTTTTTGATTTTGCCATCTTCTGGCGCCAATAACTTTCTCATACTTCTTGTACGGAGCTGTGGGAGGTGTCATTTTTTTGCGACTTTTTATGATTATTTTCAATTATATCATACTTAGGACTGTACGACCTTTTGATCACTTTTTATATTTTTTTTTAATATTTTTCAAAATTTCCATTTCAAAAGTTCCATTTTCGACTTTGGGCGCCTTTTTTCCGTTACGGGGTTAAATGCAGTGAAAAACCGTTATTATATTTTGATAGGAAGGGAATTTTCGGACGCGTCTATACCTAATGTTTTGATGATTTTTACTGTTTATTTATATTTATACCAATTCTAGGGAAAGGGTGGGTGATTTGAATTTTTAGGTTTTTTTAATTATAATTTTTAAAAAAAAAACTTTTAAAATTTTTTCTTTTTACTATTTTTCAGACTCCCTAGGGTACTTTAACCCTAGGTTGTCTGATCGATCCTATCATATACTGCCATAATACTGTATGGCAGTATATGGGGATTTTCCTCCTCATTCAGTACAATGTGCTGATAGCACATTGGGGCACATTTACTAAGGGTCGTGCGGCCGCATTTCCGTTGGGTTTTCCAGAATATTTCCGTTTTGCGCTGAATTGCCCAGGGTTTTGGCGTACGTGAACGGATTGTGGCGCATCGGCGCCGGCTTGTATGCGACAGAAACGGGTGGTGTGGCCGTCGGACAACCCGACGGATAAACCGCGGAATTTAAAAAAAGAATTGTGTTGCAAGATCAGCACTCAGATGCACCAGGAAGAAGAAGGTGAATTCCGGCTGACCTCAGCGCAGAAGCGACACTTGCTGGATATCGGGCGCACGACCTTTATTTAATCCTGGCAGACCCGAATCCTCGTCGGACAACGCGCCGCGGGATCTCGACTGGACCGCGTAAAGTAAATGTGCCCCATTGTAATGAAAGGGTTAAAACGATGACAGCCTCCGTCATGGCGACGGATCGCCACTCCCCGATGACGGCAGCTTTGCGGCGGCGATCGCCAGGATAACACCCGTGATCGGTGCAATATGAAGCAATGACTTACCAGCTATGTAGAGGCCCGTGAGCTCTCTCCTTGCACCGCGACCCGATGCGCGCTGTGTATTCCCGTGAATACAGGGCTGGTGCGCGAGAACCGGTTAAAAACCATTATTCAACTTTTTTTTTTCAATTGTATCCTCCCTAGTAAGCTAAACATGGAATTACTTTATTACTTGTACACTGCAATACTTGTTGGGGTTCTCTTGTAAAAGAGATTTTGTAAAAAAAAAAAAAAAAAAGACAATAAAAAAGCCACATAGATACGTGAGAAATGTTTCAGCTGTGTACTGTGGAGGATGTGCAGCACAATATGTGATACTGCACATTCTGCATTCTTTAATTTGACAGGTTGGATGTCTGGGCCCCTGGACACCACAGGCCCTTTACCACCTGCTATGTCTGCTACGGTAGTAGTTCCGCCCCTGCACGGTAACCAGTGTCAGTTGACATTGCTTTCATTGTAGCTTAGATGGGAGTCCTAATACTGGCCACATGATGTCTACTGATTGACTGTAGAAGTAGCAAGTTTTATGCACTTAAACCAGGATCGGGAAGGCCAACAATGAGGTAGCCTTTTATTTGCAGGGGAACAAACAGTTATGTTTTTTTTCCTATTTGACGCTATTTCCAGGGGGTTTTCAAAAATTTTAGACAACCCCTTTAATGTATTGCGGGGGCGTGGTGGTGGCAGACATTGGGTCTGTTTTCAGCGCATGCTTGAGTTCTTAAGCTTTCTCCCGAGGCTCTAATCCTTAGACACTCGATTAATACTAACCTATTAATACTATGGCAAACAACGGTTACTGTGTGTCAGTGCCAGGCGACAGAAGGATGGGTACCTGAGCATCTACTTTCTCTCTCCGCTTCACTTCAGAAACACTCGGAGAATAATGACTAGAGAGGATTAAAATTCTAAACCTGGCGCCGTCCCCAACTCGAGAAAAAAAAAAACCCAGCCAGAAAATATAACTCTTTCATCTTAGAATCTCACGACGAGGAAAATACCACATAAATATAGATGATGTTTATTATCTTGAAGAATGTTTGAGAATGAAATTGATTTTACCTTCGGAGTGACAATATATCTTACTATATCATAGATGGAAAGCGGAGAGAAATGTCTGCAGGGTGGCAAACTTCTACTTGGCAGAGGACTTTTATAGACCCGTACTTTTATAGCGCTTTTTCAGACCTTGACCTGTTTAGTACAGATGGTGCCTCATATTTAGAGAGATGAAATCAGACTGGTTGCACCCCTGGAACGGATGATGATAGCCAATGGTGGAGTACATGATTTTCGGGCCTTAAGTCTGGTGCTACGTTGGTGATCAAGGAACCTTTACATTCCTTGGTCACGTCCTTCATAGATATTGTTCAGGCTATCATAAGGACACATAACAAGAAATGTATGTGAGATTTCCAGGATAAAAGGAGATATCCCAAATTTTAGAGTGGCAGAACAGTGCATGTGGCTTTTGAGGCATTTAACTAGTCATTAACATTTTAAGGTTGCAACTAGTGAAGAACAGACCCGAATCTGCAATGTTCAGGTCCATGGTGAACCCGGACTTAAGCCAGAAGTTTAGTATTTGGTTCGACCACCCAAAATCTCATCAAACTTCCTCCACTGTAATTGACACCTGTGATTGGTGCAGGTATGGATTGCGGGTGTTAACTCTTTATATGCCACCGGCAAATCCACCAGCGGAAGTTAAAAGCGGGCATCATGTATGCCCTGTCAGGTTTCGGGGTCTGGACCACCGCAGGAAATGGTACTAGCTGACACCTGGGACCAAAATCTAAGTGGCACCCGGTTTTCACCAGAGCCCACCGCAAAGCGGGGTGGTCTTGCTGCGACAGAGTACCACCAGGTTGTTCGACTGGTGCGACCAGCCTGCGGAGGCAGCTGAGGTCGAGGTACAGAAACGGAGTCCAGGCTCGAGGTCTGGAACAGGCACAGAGTCAGGGCAGGTGACAGGGATGCAGAGGTCAGGAACGGTAACGGGGGATCAAGGCAGGCAGGAACAGAAACGCAGGGAACAACACAAGGGAGCTTTCTCTAAGGCAATGAGCTCAAAGATCCGAACAGCCAACCTTTAAGGAAAACCATGGGGTTCCAGCGGCAATCAGTGATGTGCTGGCCCTTTGAATCCTAGAGTGCCGGCGAGTGCGCCCTAGAGAGCGGGGATGCGTGCGCGGCCTAGCCGGGAACAGAGCAGGATCACGGAGAGGTAAGAGTAGGTCGAGAAATGGATCCCGGTTGCACCTGTGACAAGCCCAGCTTTTTAAATACCGGTATTGGGAGGGCAACTCAGTCCCAGTGTTGTCAAGTTAAGTCTCCAAGTTAAGGCTGATGTGTATTTAAAGGGGTTTCCCAGTGTGTCCAGAGAGGATTAAAAAAATTATTTAAAAATATTCACCCCAGCAATCCCCTGCCGCCCCACTTTTTAAAGCCGCCTGGTCCCGTCTTGATACACAAGAAGTGCTCAGAAAGCCAATCGCTGGGAATGGTTTTATTTACTGCCTCCTGTTTGGCTTGTAGGTGGAATTTTGTTCTCTATCCCCCATCATTCCCAAGTATTCCTATTACTTTCAGACCTCTACTTTTAGATGGGTGGAACCAAGATATCTGATTCTGTCAGATGGGTGGTCCTAAGCTGGAGTAGACAACCTGGATACTCCCATTTGACAGTAAAGATCCAAAAATAATGACATTGATTACTTGGGAATGGTTGGGGCTGAAGAGAAAATTCCAAATGGCAGTGGGTCATTGCTTATTTAAAGGGGTTATCCGGCTGTTAAAATTACTGAGGGCCGGGCTGGGGTGGGCTAGTTAAACAAAATAAACATGTACTCACCTTCTCCGGGGCCGCCGATGTCCCGCGCCGCGGTCCGTTTCATCCGTGCCCCTATTTGTTTACAGGGGCACAGAAGCCCCGCACAGGGAGGTTCCGGTCCGCGATGTGGCCGGCCCCTCCCATCCGTCCCTATCACTCAACGTTGTAAGCGCTAGGAGATGGTGTCGGATGGGAGCTTCCGGTCGGCCGGAAGCTCCCTGTGCGCCTGTTAGGATTGGGTAACACAGAAGACAGGGGATAGTGTGCCCTGAGCTTGCCCCAACCTCTGTCCCTTCCTATAGCCCCCCCACGCTAAACCTTGGGGCGACTACTTGAAGACTCGAAATACACTGGATAAGTGAGGGAAGGGAACCACAAACAGACTGACAAACATAAAACACAAAAGAATAGTAAACTAGCCAGATTCACAACGAGAGGGTACGTCAATAGCAAAATCGGTAGGCAAAGAGTCAATGTCAAAAACGAGCCGAGGTAACAACGATACAGATACAGAGCAAGTCAAACCTAATGCTGAGCGAGTGGAGAAGGGATTTCAAACACTGGCACAGGTGACTAGTGAGGCTGCAATTTATGCAGCCAGAACTCCACCTCCAGAACCTGATAGGAGCTGGACAACTACTGAGAATTAACCCCTCATGGTGCAGAACAACCAGGCATCAAGCAGAGGTACCACAAGTCCCAGCAGTTCCGAACACAACTCCTAGACAGCGCAAGATCTTAGCAGCAGCTGCCCGGGACGAGAGGTGGAGTTTGCGCGGATACGCGCCGGGGGTCGGAGAACGCTGCTAGCACCACCAGAAGAACCAGAAGTCCCAGCATTCTCCCTAGCGACCCTGACAGCGCCCCTGTATAAAAATCGGCGCACAGAGGAGACAGACCGCGGTGCGGGACATCAGCAGCTACGGACGAGGTAAGTAGATGTTTATTATGTTTAACTAGCCCTTCCCAGCCCGGCACGCAGTAATTTTTAACACCCGGATAACCCCTTTAAGAGTTGGGATTGGAAGAGGCGGTGAAAGGTCTTCTGTCTGTAGGACCTGTTTATTTTTATATTTTTGCATTTCTCATTTGTGAATATTTTTTATATATTTGTTTTCCATTCATTTTCACTCCTAAAACAAATAAACTGATGTACGCTATCATTTTATTTGTCTTAATATTTTAGGACTATTGGTTTAGTATTACTTTATTGTCAGTTTTTTTTGGATATTTTTTGCCGAGGGATTTTTCTTCTTTTTATTATTTTATATATCATCCTTCTTAAGGTGTCCAAGGAAAACCAAAGTGCTTGGAAGGGGATATTGCATCTCCCCTTCCCATATTATTGTATTTATTTCGAGAGACTTGTCTACACTTTAATACAATCATTCATCTCTTCATAGCAGCTTCTCCCTGGGTCATATTTTTTCCTCATCCGGAGGGTTATTTTTTTTAAAGAAGGACTCCAGCGGCCATAAATAAAAGCTGTCAGGGAGCGAGGCCGGGGCTTTGCCATAGGTATAATATGCTCTTCACTGATTAATATTGCCCTGAGTGATGCTACATTTCACATACGGGAGAAGAAAATGTTCTTCAGTTCTGCTGTTTCATTTTTTTTAAGACCCGTCCTGTTGTTTATGTTTTTCTGAGCTAAATTTCTCTCCAGACAGTTCCCCGGTATTGTGCGTCCGCTCACTAGTCTAGAGATGAGCTCAGAGGAGACGGGGACAAATTAGGTAGTGGTCCCATCTACGATTGTTTTTCCTTCATTGCAGGTCAATTACCAGGCAGAGAGATGAAATGCCTCAGCACTCGCTTCACTTTCTGCGTCTCCGCTTGGTGGATAGAGGAGGATGTTCGGTTTCTTACGATTTTTTTTTATCGTAAAAAAATAGCATATTTCAGTATCGGCAAAACGCGTTCTTTGCTGCAATAGTAGAATCAGCTCATTGGGGCACATTTACTTACCTGGTCTCTGCACGATCCCCGCTGTGCGTTGTCTGCCGGAATGCCCATCTGCTGCGATTCATGAAGATCCTGCGCCCGATTTCCTGCATGCGTGTCGCTTCCCCGCTCAGGTCCACCGGAGTTCACCTCCTGGTGCATGTAAGTGCTTGTCTTGCGACACAAATTGATTTGTTAAATCCTGCACGTTTTCCGAATCCATCAGATCGTCTGACACCCCCCCCCCATTTGTGTCGCGTGAAAACCGGCGCGATTGTGACACAATCCGATCGCGTGCGACGCAATCCCCAAAACGTCGGAAAACCTGACGCAAATGCGCCCATGGGACCTTAGTAAATAAGCCCCTTTGTGTTTATATAGGAAGTGCCTTTTATTCAGAAATTCCCCAGAGCTTAAACAACATTTTAGTCTCCAGTTTATTTGGGTGTAAACCATAGATAGATGCAAATGGATTGCTCTTTTGTTTTGGGGTTGGTGCCACTCATCAGTAAAGAGCAGACATCATTACCTTACTCTATACTGATGAGGGTAAGAACGCTGTATATGCGTTAAGGAGATGCATGTGTTTTGCATTTTTTACATGCAAAACTTATGGGGGCTTATTTACTAAGGATCACGGATCACACTTTTGTCGAACTTTACGTTGTTTTTGGGTTTTGCAAGGCTTTGACAGGTATTTAACAGTGCCTGTTCTGGGATTGTGTCGCACTTGTCTGTTTTTTGGCGCAGCTGCGTGGGCTTTCATGTGACACAAATCGGGGGGGGGGGGGGCGTCTAAGGGTCATGCTGTGCACTTTTTTCAGACTGTGCATCATTTTCGGGGCTAAAACGGCTTGCGGAGGTATTTAAGAAGTGTTTGTGGTGCACGCGACCCTTTTTGTGGAGCAGCTGCGCTGGCTTCCATGCGACACAAGTAAGGGGGCGTGCTGTCGGATGTTCCGACTGATTCGGACTGAGCGCAGGATTTAACTTTCAAATTGTGTTGCAAGACAATGCACTCACATGCACCACTAAAAAGATGGTGAACTTGCAGTGCTTGGGACCTGGGTTCAATTCCCAGGGTCAACATCTGCAAAGAGTTTGTATGTTCTCTCCGTGTTTGCGTGGGTTTCCTCCGGGTCCGCCAGTTTTCTCCCACACTCCAAAACATACTGGTAGGTTGATTAGATTGTGAGCGCCATTGGGGACAGCTACTGATTTGACAAGTTCTGTGCAATCTGTGTGCGCTATAGAAATAACGGAATTATTATTTATTGTCATCTCTCCCTCTGTAGTTTCTACAGGAACTTCTCTTCTTCTTATAATCACAACTCGTAGCAGTCAAAGCCTATAACTGGTATCTCTCCCCAAGTACAGACGTCATGTCATTACACCACATACCAGTCACAGTCTTTTCTTTCACTGTGGTTTCTACAAGAACTTTTCTTTATGTTATCACTACTTATATGAATCAAAGCTTGTAACTGGTAGTGATCAAGGGCATACATGTTTCTTTATGTTATAATCACTCTTACTTTCAAAGCGCTGGGGATCTGGGTTCAAGTCTCAGGGTCAACATTTGCAAAGTGTTTGTATGTTCTCTACGTGGTTGCGTGGGCTTCTTCCAGGGCCTCCGGTTTCCTCCCACACTCCAAAACATACTTATAGGTTGATTAGATTGTGAGCCCCACTGGGGACTGGGACTGATTTGGCAATCTCTGTGCAGCACTGCTTAAACTGTTTGCGCTATATATATAAATAAATGAATTATTATTTCAAAATTTGTTACTGCTATTATTGAGCCCAGATGGTAAACAGGAACTTTTCTTTTCCTTATTGTCATCAACAAAACACAAAGCATGTATTATTATGGCCCAAAATCAAGGATGTTTTTGCCTCTGGTTCACTCAATATTCAAAATTTATCAGCATGGCTGTGAACTAAAACTTATATTTTTATTAGATATACCTTAAAATATACAAAGGTCACAGGTTGTGAATTCTAAAAACAACAACAATCCGTACTATAGACGCCGACCTAGGCGACTATACTGATCACCACAACCCCCAACGGTTGTGGATCAAACAATGGGGATACCACGTACCTGCAAATCACGGTGCCATGCACCATACCATCCAAAAAATACCTTGCAAAGAGGAAATGAAAGATAGTTCTTACCACAACTGGTAATGGTCTGTAGTTGTGTCCAGTGGTCAGCTGTGCTGTTTCCAAAGTACGTGTATTGACGGGAGCATTAAGATGGTAAAGGACATACCTGTATATGTTAGATCCAAAAACGTCACGAACTGTAACAAGGCTACAACTGTCCCTGTCCCCAGGTGTGATTAGCTCCCGCCCTGACAAGGGCAGTCCCAATAACTTGCCCTAGTTTAGAAAAAAAAAAAAAAAAAAAAAAACCCTGCATTCCCCTTCCCTGACGCGTTTCTTCCTGCTGTAGGTTCTTCAGAGGGATTGCGGTGGAATCAATAAAACATGGGGTCTCCAATGTAGAGGAGCATCCCTTGGGGTGTAGTAAATAGTCTGATAAACCCAAGTGTAGGGTCATCTACTGGGTCCCTGGTGTGGAGCCCCAGGCGTTGATCCCTATCTGATGGTGTAGGTATCCCCAAGGGATGCTCCTCTACATTGGAGACCCCATGTTTTATTGATTCCACCGCAATCCCTCTGAAGAACCTACAGCAGGAAGAAACGCGTCAGGGAAGGGGAATGCAGGGTTTTTTTTGTTTTTTTTTTCTAAACTAGGGCAAGTTATTGGGACTGCCCTTGTCAGGGCGGGAGCTAATCACACCTGGGGACAGGGACAGTTGTAGCCTTGTTACAGTTCGTGACGTTTTTGGTTCTAACATATACAGGTATGTCCTTTACCATCTTAATGCTCCCGTCAATACACGTACTTTGGAAACAGCACAGCTGACCACTGGACACAACTACAGACCATTACCAGTTGTGGTAAGAACTATCTTTCATTTCCTCTTTGCAAGGTATTTTTTGGATGGTATGGTGCATGGCACCGTGATTTGCAGGTACGTGGTATCCCCATTGTTTGATCCACAACCGTTGGGGGTTGTGGTGATCAGTATAGTCGCCTAGGTCGGCGTCTATAGTACGGATTGTTGTTGTTGTTGTTTTTAGAATTCACAACCTGTGACCTTTGTATATTTTAAGGTATATCTAATAAAAATATAAGTTTTAGTTCACAGCCATGCTGATAAATTCCTTATTGTCATCACCATCACCGACTGTTACTGTCATCTGTCCACATGTGTGTTTCCCACTACAGGCAGTACCCCGGTTATGTACAAGATAGGTTCCTCTGGCTTGTTCTTAAGTTGAATTTGTATGTAAGTCAAAACTCTATATTTTATAACTGTAGTTCCTGACAAAAAACTTTTTTTGCCCCAGTGACAATTGGAGTTTGAAATTTTTTTGCTGTAATGGGACCAAGAATTATCAATAAAGCTTCATTACAGACACTTTACAGCTGATCAGTGCAGTCTGGGACTATAGTAAAGCATTCAGAGAGCTTCACCAGAGGTCACAGTGGGCAGAGGGGTCCGTCTTTAACTAGGGGTTGTCTGTAAGTCGGGTGTCCTTAAGTAGGGGACTGGATGTAACCCTAGAGAGTGTATACAAGAACTATTCTTCATGTTACCAGCCGGATAGTTACAGCCTATTACTATCATCTCCCCTCTGCAAAGTCTCCAATGAGTTAGCATGGGGAATATTTTGACCTATGTACCCAATAGATACGATAAAATAAGGATTAATTAACAGCCCTGTGTACAATTGTACTTGCTTTTTTTTACAAAATCTACAGTTTCTACATTTAGAAGATTAGAAGGTAAAGTGAATGAGAATATTATTCTATGTTGTCCGGTGACCCAAGATTATAATCTTCTACTCTCTGTTCCCCTTATATGATTTTTAGGTAAGGTATCAGCCGGAGAAGGACAATATGTGGTTGCAGAGAGGGGACGGAGATTTAGACGCAACTTACAAGACCTAGGAATCGCCATCAGAGAGACCATGGCTCATGTTAAGAATTCCAAAACAGGTAATTATTCATATTCACATAAGATATATGTAAACTATGAGATAGGAGAAACGTGTGTAAAGGTTTTAGGATATGCCATCACTTACTTGTTCTCATGATATCAAACGGCCTAAAGCCCCGACTGTTACTTTTCAGTGTATATAAGGCAACGGTGATCTAGACCAGGCGAATCTAGGAGCATACTGAATCACTGGCAGAGAAGTCTAGCACCAAGGAAAGCTTTATAGCTGGCTAATTAAATAACTAAGATCCAGCTGAGCTAGGCACTCAATGGGACACATTTACAAAGGGTCCGTCGGACGCATTTCTGTCGGACAACCCGACTGATTCGGACAAACCACAGAATTTAAAAACCAAATTGTGTCGCAAGATCAGCACTCACATGCACCAGGAAGAAGAAGGTGAACTCCAGCGGACCTCAGCGGGAAAGTGACACATGCAGGAAATTGGACGCACGATCTTAATGAATCGCGGCAGCTCCGAATCCTCGTCGGACATTCCGGATCGGTGGCGTCAATGGGACGGGTAAGTAAATGTGCCCCATTATGTTAACCTTCGCACTGCAAACAGGGAATGTGACAATCATACATTCCCCAAAGTTTTGTCTATAAAAAAATATATCACCTTGCTAAATTTTTGACGGATATGGAAGTATAAAAAAAGTTATGGCTCTCAGAATATCTACTTATTTTAAAAGTTACAAGATACAAAAAAATTATCTGATATTGCCCTTATTATACACAATGCAACCCACAAGAAAATAGCTCTGTTGTGTCCTTATCGATTCCATCCCATTCTGATTTTCTTTTTCTAGTTTTTTTTTCATTACACAGCATATTAAATGGTGTCACTTAGTAAGCAAATAAAAAATAAGCCCTCATATTGTTCAGTAAGGAGAAAAATACAAAAAGTTATGGATTTTTAAAGGCAAAGTAAATTAAACATATAAAGGAAAAATGGTAAACACGTGCAATGGAAAGAGGTTAAAATCTGGGCAACCCCTTTAATTCCAGCAAATCCTTAATATGTAGCATTAGGATGGTAGAAGTCTCCGCTGTTGTGAAGTAGAAAGAGCGTGGGACTCATATTTTTTTTTTTTGTTCTGGTTGCTGTGTAAAATCTCCTCCAGAGGCCGCAGAACAGAGGTCTTAGTAATAATGTATAAAGTAGCACAATAAACACTCGCTTCCCGCGGTTTGTACTTTATGCAGCGCAGAACCCCGCTGCTTTACCCAGTTGTGGTGGCGCGCGGCCGGCCTGTCTATAGGTTTTCTAAAGTAATGACTGTCAGGACTATTTATTTTCCATCTCAGGGCAATGAATATTTTGCTTTTACCTGCAATGTCTTTACATGGAAAGTGCTGTCTGTAGAGAGGCGAAAGAAGTTTCCGAGTTAACAGGTTATAAAAGTGTAAGCAGAGTATTGATTGGAGAAAGTTGTCGACCCGGCATCTGCTTCCAACCAAGAGACTCCTATATATTATGTATTTGTAGAAGACAGCAAGTGTTTGACCCAAGTTAACCTGTGTCTCTTAACTGGTTTGGCCTTGGGCCTCCCCTATGAGCATTGTTTAAGTGGTTTGGACCTCCCTGGTTTTCACCCTTTATAGAGGACCTGTCACCCTAAAAATGCTCTAAAGTAAGCAGCTCCTAGCGCTACCCCATTATTAGCAGTGTTAAACTACTAGCTTTATCGCTACCTTCCGATAAAGCTAGCGAATACTGCATTGCCATACCCTGAGGACCCTCATTCATGAGGGGGGCGGTACGAGGAGGCGGTGCCGCATGAAACCGGGCAGTAAAGGCCGGCCTATGGCGTGGGATGGGCGATCCGGGGATGAAGCAGAGGAGGAGCCTCGGACCACCCGTCATGAATACGCCAGAACGCTGCAAGCTCGGTCTGGCGCTCTGAGGGTATGGCAGTGCAGTGATCACTAGCTTTATCCATATGTTCCGATACAGGTAGCAGTTTAACATTGGAGCTTGGAGTGCGGGCGAGCAGGGGGACATGCCGGTGGGCGAGCGGGAGGATGTGCCTTAAGGGACGCAAAAAGAGTGGGGACGAAGTGCAGAGGTAGTATGAGAGTGATAGACACCGAATGTCTGGTTGGAGAGGTATATGAAGATCCAGGAAAGGGCCAGGTCAGGGATACCAAGAGATCTGGAAGAGAATGGAAAGAAGGGGCGGCGCTCCTATAGTGCAGTATCCTTCATTAATTGTTGCGGTATGAAAGTAGTAGTGGAACTACTAACCTGACGGAGTTGTGCTGACAGGCACAACTCTGTGATATCGCTCTTGGTTAAAGACGTTGGCGTCCCAAGGGATACCAAGAGGACATAGTGTCTGCACCAGGAGAGAATGGGCAACAGTGCCAAAGGCGGAGGACAGATCAAGAAGGAGGAGAGCAGATGTGATGTTTTGCCTTGGCAAGACAATAGGGCAGTGATGGCAAACCTTTTAGAGGCTGAGTGCCCAAACTTCAACAAAGCCCCGCTTATTTATCGCAAAGTGCCAACACAGAAATTTCATTTGTGATTCCCTTCTCTGTCACAGTTTTCATTGACACCAGCACAATGAGGACACCAATAAAGCAGAAAATAGTCCCAGGTAGAGCTGTCACTTTAAAATAGCTCTGTTCACAACAAGTCCTGGCCTGTCTGGGACTGTAGGAAGATATCTGGAGTCATCTCTGGTGATGGCCTGAGTGCCCACAGGTTAGCCATCACTGCAATAGGTCATTAGAGACTTTGGCAGGACAGTCAGACAGGAGGCTGCAGGATAAAAATAAATAACTTGCTACGTCTTTCCATCCTGCATTTTTTGGTGTACGGGAGGAATAGTGGTCAGACGGAGGCAAAAACTACGCTAAGCGTATATTTCGGGTGCTTTCCCGATGTACACGCTTTTGTCTGGTTATAATGTAAGGTGGGGGGCTAGGGGCACAGGGAGGACAGATAGGGGCAGTGACCTCTAAACGGAGCCTCCCAAAGCTGTTTCCTTCCTACTTGCCTCATGTATCCTAGGTTGATATGGGACAAACACGAGGACAGTCCCTCCCTAAGCCACAGCACAAACACAATACAAGACTTACAAATGAGATTGTGGGATTTGGTTCACAAAGAAGATAGCATGTACAGTACAGAATCAGAATCCATGAGGGATAGTCAAAGGTACAATAGCCAAAATCGATAAACTAGAATAAACAGTAGAACAGCAATAGCACAGGTAAGATACAAAGCGGAGATATAGTAATTTAACCAGCAGGGAGACATGGAACTGGGCAGCAGACTTGTTTTTTCTCCTCTCCTCCTTTATGTGGGGTCCTGCGAGACCACCATTTATGCGCTATATTCACTGTGTGCATTGTATGTCCAATAATAAAGTTTTATTGTTCATTTTAAAAAAAAAAAACAATTCCTGTGTATAAAGATAATTTTCCATAAATACAGCCAGGTTGGCCCGTAGAGAAGTGATGATGACCACCACAGTCTCCTGGCAGCTGTGGCCAGACATGTGCTATTGAGTCCTGCCCGGCCACCTGAAATCAGCTTTCGTTACCACAGGACGGTTGTGGGACATGCAGTCACTCAAAGACATTTCATATGCAAAAACTATTTCCTACAGCTGAGGTGGTCGTATCCAAGGACAACAGTCTCGTCAACATGGCCACATTTACAGGACATTATTTTTACACAGGAACATTTTTTTCAATTGCATCTAATTGTATCTATATGGCAGATGAATTAAATTAAATGTGAATGCCCGGATGAGAAGACCCCTTTAAGCTATTAAGTGACCGCGATTCAGATCTTTTTCAGAATTGTGAAATCTTTGTTTCAGTGGAGCAGATAATATTGGAGCCAGGAGCTGATGGGGAAGATATAGACCATGCATAATGGCTGGTTCAAGATTCAGCTTCATTACATTTAAGTAAACAAGATGAAGTCTTTGTCTAAGGCTGCATTCACACTGCCGCAAGGGGGACATATATACGGCCGACATATATATGGCCGATATACGTACCCCATAGACGACTATGGGCGCACGGCGCCCTACGGGAGCAGTGCAGGGCCACACACGTGCAGCACCGTACCGCTCCGTACCCGGGAAAAAGATAGGACATGTCCTATCTTTCTACGTAGTATGGTGCCGTGCGCCATATATTCCTATGGAGAGGGGCGGGGTTGAGCTGTGCTCACCTTCTCCTCCCTGCGCGCCGCCGTTGCCCGCCGTGCTACGGTATGGCGGGCAACGGCAGTGTGAATGTAGCCTTAGTCTCAGGTTCCCGTCTGCAGAAATTGACCTAGTAAACCACTACCATTATGTTGTCTAGAACTGTTGTCCCCAACGACCCGGCCGCAGCCTAAGACCGGGCCATGGAGCATCTAGTCCCAAAAGAACTTGAAATAAAAATTTGTATACTCATCTCCAACGTTCCTCTTCTCCCCGCGGTTCCAGGTTCCTTTTTTGCTCGCGGCTTGCCAGCAGACAGCCAGGGGCATGAGTGTTTTTTTTTTTTTAAGAGGGCTGTGCAGGGGACATTACTTTTGAGGGCTGCACAGGGGTCATTTCTATTGGGGCTCTGCGTTTTTGAGGGGTCCCTGCTTTAGACATTTTATTAATGAGGCTGTTGAACATTTCTTTAGTAGCAGCTGCATTTCCCAACCCCAGCTTATACTCAACTCAATACGTTTCCCAGCATATTTTATGGTAAAATTAGGTGCCTTGGGGGCCTACAGTAACAAGAGCGGGTTAAATAAAAGAGAGCACAATAAGTGGGGCTACAGAAAAGGGAGGGGCCACTATAAAGGGGGGCATTTTAGATCTAGGCTGCAAGAAATGACACATTATATGGGTTGGGGTTAGATATGGGGCAATCGCTGGGCACACAATCTTTTTATCTAAGGCCATGGTTCCAGTCCCTGGAAAAAAAATTGGGTGCAGCCTGTCCCCAAATACAAAAAGGTTGAGGACCACTGGTCTAGAAACTTTAAAAAAAAAAAAAAATGGGATATTTCTTTATTATTTTCAGTATTACACAGAAACGTACAAAATTATCTCCGTCCCACCCCAGCTAAGGCAACAAACAGACTGTGGTACATTACATGTTGCATACAATCAAATTGCCACGCAGGGCTATGAGAACCACTTGAAAAATATGACAAAAACTTCAAGTTACATCAAGGTATAAACAAACATTGCATAGTATAACATCCTTCCTAAGGACTCATATTAGCTTGAAAAAACCTTTCGCTCAGCAGCTCCTTTGAAACCACTCCCTGGGTATCTAACCATGGACCCCAGAGTTTCCGAACTTAGTACTCGCCTTCCTCTTCTTATATATAGCCCTTTCATTAACTAGCAACGCTTCTACCTTGTCTAGAAGCTTTACACCTCCCAGATCATGTTTCTTTCATGTTGTGTGGTGGCATCATCCAGAAAATCAACTTTAAAGTGAGAAGTAAAAGTCAAGGAGGCGGAGATTTTAACACTGAAGTCAAGCTCTCTCTTCCTCTGAAAGCCCTTTTCACTGTAATTGATGGTCCTGCATCCAAATAGATCACTAACCAGATCTCCTGAAGTCCTGTGCATGATGTCAATCACAGAGGAGGAGGCGTTCAGAGTTCCCCACCTTGACTTCAGTGTTAAACTCTCCACCTCCTTGACTATATACATTCAATTTACATCTCACTTCAAAATTGATTTTCAGGATGAGGCCATCACACTAAAACATGAAAGAAACAAAAACTAGGAAGTGTTGCGCTAATAAACTACTACCATATACTGGCAGTAGTTTATTAGGCTAGTTGCTGATGACAGGTTCCCTTTAATAGGCCTAGATGCTTCTATGGTTGTCTATGCCTTCAGATAGCCCATGGTAATGGGTGCTCAGAGCTGCCTGATCTGATTCTTCCGCTATATTCTAAGGATATACCATTGATATCCCGATCCCCCAAAAAACTTCTTTAAAGGGAACCTACCACCACGAATCTACCTATAAAGGTAGATCGGGTGGTAGGTGGATGTATGGGACGTGAGGATAGCCCTTTTTAGAGCTAATCCTCACGTCCCCGCTAGCCTAGCATAAACTTTATTGCCCTAATATGTTAATTTAATTAAGCGGCTACCGGGGCGTGGAGTAGCCGGACACGAGGCTACACGGCGCGGCTACTCCACGCCCCAGTAGCTGCTTTCCCCCGCCTACCCTGTGATCTTCGGCGCGCAGCTCCTGGCAGCTGCGCGCCCTCGTCCGAGAAGCCGGAGTTCTGCGCATGCGCAGTAACTCCGGCCTCGTTCCCGAGATCGCGCATCTTGGCCGGAGTTACTGCGCATGCGCAGAACTCCGGCTTCTCGGACGAGGGCGCGCAGCTGCCAGGAGCTGCGCGCCGAAGATCACAGGGTAGGCGGGGGAAAGCAGCTACTGGGGCGTGGAGTAGCCGCGCCGTGTAGCCTCGTGTCCGGCTACTCCACGCCCCGGTAGCCGCTTAATTAAATTAACATATTAGGGCAATAAAGTTTATGCTAGGCTAGCGGGGACGTGAGGATTAGCTCTAAAAAGGGCTATCCTCACGTCCCATACATCCACCTACCACCCGATCTACCTTTATAGGTAGATTCGTGGTGGTAGGTGCCCTTTAAAAGTCACGTTCTCCATCTTCCTTTATAAATATATGACAACTTGACGCCAAGTTCTTAAATATTTGTGCAGCCCATTACACTGCTAATAAATAATACATGGGGCACGATGAGCGAGGAGGGGAGTCACCTCTTCAGCAGTGATTCAGTCCCCTTGTGATTAAAAATTCATGGTTAAATAAAACTGGCATAATGCATTATCACTATTAATATTTGATCGGCTGTAAACGTTTCTCGTAATTCTTCAGGACATGGGAAAAGTGTATAAACATGAGCTAAATATTTGTATCAGTGATGTAAGGTGAACTCAAAGGTCTCTGCTAAAAGAAAAAGTCGCTGTGTAACTCCATGATCTACCCATAAGACCAGGCATATATTGAGTCAGTCCACTGAGAAATGTCTAGAGTATAGAGAATAACATCACATTTAAGAGGCAGAACTGGGAATTCCAATGCAGGAAGTTGGCAGATAAGACTGACTTCAGGAGGGGGGGGGGTTAGCTAACTGCAGGAGGTGTGGTTACCTGACTGTAGGAGGCAGTGTTACCTAACTGCAGGAGGTGTGGTTACCTGATTGTAGGAGGTGGGGTTACCTAACTGCAGGAAGGGGGCTGCCTGACTGCAGTAGGTTGGTTGCACGACTTCAGGAGGTGTGGTTACCTGACTGTAGGAGACAGGGTTACCTGACTGCAGGAGGTGTAGTTACATGACTGCAGGAGGTGTTGTAACATGACTGCAGTAAGTGTTGTTACATATCTGCATGAGGTGTGGTTACCTGACTGCAGGAGGGGGTATTACCTGACCGCAGGAGGTGTGGTTGCCTGACTGCAGTAGGTGTGGTTACATGACGTACAGGTTTGGTGGCGGGATTGCCTGACTGATTGACTACATCCTAAAAAGATCATTTTTCATTCATTTTGCAACCTAGAAAAATGCTAAAACACCTCCAGGGTGTCGATTGGGGGGGAGCCGTTAGTGTCATGACAGGTTCGCTTTAAAGAGAGGATTACCAAAAGGGCAGTATTTGCGCCTCTACCAAGAGGGAAATCATACTTCATACAACGGACTGGAGACATAGATTCTCAGGCAGATGTGACCCTGATGATGTTCTCCGTCCAGGATTTCAAAATGCTTTATCTATGGAGAGGATGGAGCTACTAACACAAGAGAAGGGGGAGTACCTGAGTCCCTGACCTGGAGGAAGACCATCACTTTCCATAAGGGACTCAGCTTACTTGTCAGACTAGCACACAGTCACTCAGTACATCCAGGAATATGACTGGATAGACAAATTGATGAAAATGTTATATATAGTCCCTGTGTTACTTAGCTAAAAACTAGAAAAATGTTCCAGATAATGAAACAGGAAGACATTTGAAATCAAAGAATTTTAAAATTTTCACTCAAAAGGAATCATTGAAAATTATCAATGTTTGTGAATATCGATTCTGGATTGCTCAACTTGTTAACATTGTGCAAAACCACAAAGATACATCCATTGCACGAGAGAGAGATTATGATAAAGTGAGTCTATAAAGAATGTCCCGTCGGCATGGGGCTTTTACATGGACGTCATTCCGTGGCTTACTTCTGTGTTGTGGGATGTGCTCCGTTGGGTCCATAAGATGCAGGACACATGTGCACGTGACGTCGGAGCTCCGGTACAATCACCTGACACCAAGGGGGAAACTAAAATCCAATTGAATAGTGCCCACTCTTCCCCATCCAGTATATATCAGGTTATTTTTTTAGTAAGTGAGTTCTCCATCTCACACCCATGCTGACACTGGATGGGAGGGGACAATACTTTTAGGGGTTCTGCTTTGTAGTATGTGACTGTACCCCTAATGCTGTTCCCCATCTTCCTGCAGGTAGTGCTGTCTGAGGCAAGAGGCTCAACTTGCCTCATGGCTTGTGCACTCCTGCTTGACACTACTTGTCTATATAACAAGCGAAACGCACATGTTGCAGATGGATGAACTGAGGACTCTACTTGTATATGTATATATATGTATATAGGTGAGGGTTTTAGTGATTATCTTGGACATCATACATGCAAGGATCCCTCAACTCCCTCCTTATTCCGTGAGATTCCAAAACATGTCGGAATGGTAATAGAGATGTATGGATTGAGCAACAAGGGATATGTTCCGGTCAGGGTGTTCATTGTTTAGAGAGTTGAGATCCACTGAGACCGTCCATGTCAATTGAAAGGAACTGGTCGCGACAGACGTTACGTTTGTGGTGTGGTGAGACACGGTGCATACACGGCGAATGGGCCCAATACATGTCTAGGCCGTGAGCTATCCGAAGTGCACGGCCGTGTGCATGAGGCCTTACCCTAACAGTTACAACACAATTTTTCAGGAAGACAACTTCTGGACCCCAACGTCTCTTCTGATCATACATAAGAAGCGGAGCAATCTCATCATTAATATTCATGGCATTACAGGAATATTCCTTATTACATAAGCGAGGGCTCCGCATCTACAACCTGACCTTGTAAATCTTCATTATCACGCCGTGCCTCTCTAATAGGTGTGCAACTTAATGAAGGAGAAGCAAATTTGTTACCTGGGAAATGATGTTGCTCTGAATATAACATATAAATAGCTCCTGCAATGTCCTGATTAAGTCACGCTCGGTAATAACAAGGAAGTGGAGCAGTCATTGTATTCTCCCGGTCATTGTGACACCACATAATCTTCTCGGCCTCCGTTGTGCCATGATTGGTCATTGTTAAGGCGTCAAGCTGTGTACCCAAGGTGGAGCGGGTGATAAATAGAGGGAAAATTGAGCCAGAAGAGAATTTCCCTACATCAACAAAACCCTTATGGAGATCGCCTCTACATGTCCACCACGGTCCCCTCGCAGCTCAGCGGAACCGGGTCTTTTTTGTGCTTTGTTATAATGTGTAATTGGCTTTCGACACTTTAACAATCTTACATATTGTACTGAGCCGCCAAAGCAATGTGATGCTGCAAAGAGTTTGTTCATGCTAGTGGGTTTTTTTCATGGTTAGTACCATAAAGCTGGACGGACCCTATTGTAGGTTAGAGAGATCCATTAGGAACAGACCCAGAAAGCCCTGTCATGGCTCCATAACAAATGCTCCCTCCTGCAACAAGTAACTGCTGCCTGTATTGGGTTTGCTCTGTCGTCCTGACCCCGCCACGTAACTGACGCACACAATATAGTGATTTCACTGGGGATACATTTTAGGCACAGCAGTTGTGGAGTCGTGTATCCATCCACATAGATGCCTATGGGGCCCGGCAGCAGCGTTATGGTGCTCACTCGTGTGGCACATACCGTGCATTGGGGAAAAGATGGAGTATTTACAGCCGGGCAGTGTGCCTCACTAGGGAGTGGGGAGTCCTCCTCTCCAACCCTCACCCCCTCCTCTCCAGCGCTCTCCCCTCCTCCTCTCCAGCGCTCACCACCTCCTCTTCAGCGCTCTCCCCTCCCCTTCTTCTCTCCAGAATTCTCACCTCCTCCTCTCCAGCACTCACCCCTCCTCCTCCTCTCCAGCGCTCACCCCTCCTCTCCAGCGCTCTCCCTTCCTTTTTTCTAGTGCTCACTCCCTCCTCTCCAGCGCTCACCCCTCCTCCTCCCCACCAGCGCTCTCCCCTCCTCCTCTCCAGCGCTCTCTCCTCCTCCTCTCCAGCGCTCTCCCTTCCTCTTTTCCAGTGCTCACCCCCTCCTCTCCAGCGTTCTCCTCTCCTCCTCTCCTGCACTCACCCGTTCTTCTCTCCTGCACTTACCCCTTCTTCTCTCCAGAGCTCACCCATCCTCCTCCCCACCAGCGCTCTCCCCTCCTCCTCTCCAGCGCTCTCTCCTCCTCCTCTCCAGCGCTCTCCCTTCCTCTTTTCCAGTGCTCACCCCCTCCTCTCCAGCGTTCTCCTCTCCCCCTCTCCTGCACTCACCCGTTCTTCTCTCCTGCACTTACCCCTTCTTCTCTCCAGAGCTCACCCCCTCCTCTCCAGCGCTCTCCTCTCCTCCTCTCCTGCACTCACCCGTTCTTCTCTCCTGCACTTACCCCTTCTTCTCTCCAGAGCTCACCCATCCTCCTCCCCACCAGCGCTCTCCGCTCCCCCTCTCCTGCACTCACCCCTTCTTCTCTCCTGCACTCACCCCTTCTTCTCTCCAGCGATCACCCGTCCTCCTCCCCACCAGCGCTCTCCCCTTCTCCTCTCCAGCGCTCTCCCCTCATCTTCTCCTACACTCACCCTTTCTTCTCTTCAGCGATAACTCCCCGTCCTCCCCTCCAGCGCTCACCCCACTCCATGGGCTAGTAATAATCCTGGGTCACTTTTCGGACACAAGTGATGGTACAGGGGCATTCTCCAGGGGAAAGTAATAATCCTGGGTCACTTCTAAGACACAAATAATAAGACAGACCCACTCTCCGTGGCTAGAAATGATACAAGATTTTTTTTGTGGCCACTTCTCAGGCAGTATAATGAGATACGGTCTTCAGACACAGTTACTAAGTAATAATTTGAGGATTTGTACCGCTAAGGCCCCTTTCACACAACCGTATATGGTGGCCCTCCTCTCCAGCGCTTTCCCCTCCTCTTTTCCAGTGCTCACTCCCTCCTCTCCAGCGCTCTCCCCTCCTCCACCCCACCAGCGCTCTCCCCTCCTTCTCTCCTACACTCACCCCTTCTTCTATCCAGCGCGCACCCTCCCTGCTCTCCAGCGATCACCCCTCCTCCCCACCAGCGCTCACCCCTTCTCCTCTCCAGCACTCACCCCTTCCACTCCAGCGCTCTCCCCTCCTCTCCTGCACTCACCCCTTCTTCTCTCCAACGCTACTAGGTAATAATTTGAGGATATGTAGCGCTAAGGTCCCTTTTTACACAACCGTATATGGTGGCCGTATACTAGCTGAACCAACGGCAGTCAGCTTACGAAGTGCATTGTGTCACCCCTTCACCTCTCCAGCACAACGTATGTTACCCCCAGGTCCTGGGGTAAGGCTGCATACACTTCTAGTTTTATGGGTAGTGCATACAGTACGTTCTTGGGGTATATGCTGACTTATACCCTGGCTGCTGCCGACGTTCACTTCACCCCTCACTTTCATGCGGTGGAACAGGAGGATGTATCCGACTGTATGCACATCCAGTGAAATACGTCTTAGCCCTTCATTGTAAGGACGCATTGCAATCCCACATGGAGGGCTAAAACGAGATGTGAACGCAGTCTAAGGGGACACTTTGCTTCATTGTGTATGCAATACAGGACAGGGCAATAATAGTGAAGTGAGATGCCCTGCATCTCTTTTCCCTCTTGCCCCTTCGGTGTATGGACATCCCGTCTGTATCCTGGTTAATAAATAATAGGGGATTCAGCGCTCAGTGGTGGACACGGGGTGACGTAGCCTCCTCCTGCTGATTACTTATTTATCGTCCTTGTCTATGATATCAGCGCTGCGGTGGGAGCTGTCATTTTTTCGGAGACTTCATTAGAGTTATTCCTGGAGCCCAGACGGATAAAGGTTATATATAGCCACACGTATAATCCAGACCAAGGACCCAGGAGCAACAGCACGTGACAAAGCGGAAAGTCATTCACTATTGTTTCACATAATACTCACAATCACCATAAAATACTGATTTTGGAGCTTTTTATATGAGAACTCTGGACTGGGCTGTTACTCTGCTATGCCTCCTGGATCATTGTTGTATTATTCACATTCATGTGTTGTGGTCTTCTTTGCCAAACAAATACTGATGCAAAATACTGACCAGGATACTGCAGTGTGAATGGTGCTTCCAGGACACGCACCATCAATACACAATAATTGTCCTTTATGTTGGCATTTCAGTCTCACATTACAAGAGGGAATGGCCTAAGTCCTTTAAAGGGGTTGTCCAGGCACAACAAGTTTTCTCCTATCCACAGGATAGTGGTTAACTTGCTGATTAGTGGTGGGACCCCCACGGATGGCGAGAACGGAGGTCCCGTGTACACCAAATGAATGAAGTGACAGGACGGCCCCATTCATTGCCTTTGACACTGCGCTTGACTATCAGGGCCATAAAGATGAATACAGTAGTGCGGCACGGAGCATGTGCGACCGGCTGATCTGTCCATATGGGGTACATCGAACCCATTTTAATGATCTGTGGAGTCCTACAACTAGGACTCCCACCAATCAGCCTATCGGCATACTTACATCTTCACCCTAGCTGCTGGACAACCCCTTTAAGGTACAGCATATTATTACTACATCAATATATAATAATGATTTTATATAATTTTTTTTTATTATTTTTAGGATCCAGCGGAGATCCTATAAAACTTCTGACAAATCTCTTTGGCTTGGGACTGCCGACCCAGTGGTCCTTGTACCAGTACCATGTAGATTTTAACCCTTCCATCGCCTCAATGAGATTGAAGGCCGCCTTGCTGTACAGTCACGGAGATGTAGTGGGAACCGCACGCGCTTTCGATGGGGCAACACTGTTCCTGGCAAGGAAACTTGAAAATAAGGTAATAGATTATTGCTGTAGTAGGTAATAACTTACTGATCAGTGAATGTCTTACTAGGGGGACTCTCACTGATCCCAAAGATGGGGGCCGTGTTACCTATATAAATAGAGTAGCTGGGTGCAGCAGTGTGTTGTGTTTAGCTGCATCTCTATGGAACGGCTGAATGATAGAAATGAAGTATTACACCTATGCGACTTGCTGTGCAAATTATGACCACCATTCTCATGATCCTTAGGGGTCCCATTAATCAGTCCACCAATTGTGGGTCCATGTCTTGTTTAGGTGACAGAACTGACCAGTACCACCAAAAATGGGGAAGATGTGAAGATCACTGTGACACTGACCAGCACGTTGATGCCAGGATCCCCTGTCTGCATCCAGTTCTTCAATGTCCTGTTCAAAAAGTAAGTTCTCTGTCAATTAGTAGTTTGAGGCCAGTGATTTAAAATAGACAACATCAACAATGGAGGGTCGAGGTAACAAATTTGGCTTTCCCCACATTCAACAACAGCCACAGTAACCGTAGAGGATTGTAGACTATTTTTTTCTTATCTTACCAATGGGCTACAATGAAACAAAAAGTAAGAAAATTTTAAGGTGTCTGAATACTCTCTGTATCCACTGTATACATTATATAAGGTATATACAGTTAGTGTCCCTTTAACTTTGGACGTCTCTGACATCCTCTAGCGTTCATCTCTTCCCAGCATTATATTTCACTTTTTTTTTTTTTATCACAACGCAGCAGAAAATATAACGTTGCTGACATTTCCCGTTGTGTCGCATCCACAACAACCTCACGATCTCGGCAGCGTCGTGCGCAGCAATTTATCTTCCTATGTAAGAGATAATAGGAGCCTATGAAACGCCGGCCAGGATGCACTCACCAGGATGATAGAAGATGCAGGGATTATAGGAGAGTGTAAAACTTCTGCTGCTCATAGACTGCTCATAGACTGAGTGTTACATTGTATATATGGTGGTGGTTTTATGATATAGCTATATTGGTCATGTTTTTTTTATTTTTCAGGGTGTTTAAGTGTCTCAACATGTACCAAGTGGGACGCAACTACTTCTGCCCATCAGATCCTGTGGATATTCCTCAGCACAAGTAAGGCAGATACTATGGTTGTTGTTATATACCATATGTACCATATATATACTTGTACCTATATATCATGTATACATGATTTCAGACCGGATTAGAGATATCAATGATCTATTCTTCGATGTCAGAGAAAAATATTTCTCTGAGCTGCAGTAACCCGACTTGGCCACTATGCAACTCCATTCTCTTTGATGATTTGTGCAAACAGCCGATCAGTGCCAGGAGATGGACCAACACAATCTGATAACTATATGATATTACCTATCTTACGAATAGATCATCATTATCAATAACTTGTAAAATCCCTTTAATTTAAAAGAGAACCTTTTGTTTTACTGCCTGTAGCTCTGGTACTCCGGTAGATCACAGAACCTCATGTCTAATGACATCTGTAAGAAGAGATTTTTATCTTTAATATGACACCAGCATTCCGTTTCTAGGCACTACAGAAGCAAAGATAGGGGTTCCTGAAGTGACACTACCCCTGCAGCCATTTTTTATAGGTAAATGGGTGAGATTCCATATTATAAAGGGAATCCTGGAAGTGACATTTCAAACCCTCCCTAGAACATGATAATAACCACAAGAAAATTCTGTGAGACTCAAGACATTCTTATCAAACAAGAAGCTGCTGGTGTCATTGGGACCATGGGGTGGCTACCTCAAGGCCCAAGTGTCATCTGCATTAATTGACTTTATAAGTCACTTCTGTGCCTGAACTTCAAAGATGTCTCCAAGAAGTAGGAGAACAGTGTCCCTGAGGTGTCTGCCGAAATACTGAAAGCAGCACTACAGAAAGCATAGAATCTGTAATAAAGGATGGACACTAGGAATGCTGAACAAAATAGACACGTTTAACCCTTTGCTGCACCATGACGCTCTGATTAGTGTGGGTTCCCCCGTTTGACCCCTAATCGCTCACCAAGATGAGCGTAGCAGCCAGTCATGCCTGGCCGGGTAGCCTGGTTCATGTCTCAACTCCATAGAGATGTGGGGATCTCATAACGTAGACCCCCACCGATGACAAAGATAGGGCCTGACTTGTTTTGTGGGAAAACCCCTTTAAGACTTGCATGCCTATCATTATAGATCAATAATATTGCATTATACATTAGGATTGTCAGACCCTCTAGGGTTAAGGAACCCTATGCGGCCTAAATATACAATTAAAAAAAATTTAAGGAAAATTCAAAAAAAAGATGTTTTTAAATGAAAACCTAAAAGTTCAAAAGTTTTCTATTCTTTCATACGATCTATAAGGTTATCCTGGATGTTTTTCCCCAGGAAGCTACATGAAGAGGTTGTTCTTTAGCACAGAACTAGATGGATAGAATTTAGTATGTCCTCTGCATAGATCCACAGTAAAATGATCACCATAAAGATAATCTCTCTGTACGTGTCATATACATATTGTTCAGTGACATTCCGAAAAATGGCTTTTGTCGAAAATGTGACTTGCATTTTTTTTTAAAGTTTCCCTCAAGAGCTGAATTAAGTTTCGGTACAAGAATTTTAAAAATTGTGTTGTTATTCCTTAATTTACACTCAATATTTTTTTTGTGATTTAGGTTAGTGACTTAGGTCCATAGAGAGAAATCCCATCTCACAGGAGAAACAACGTTCAACTTTGAGGCCAAGTTTTTTTTGGCACACAAGCCCGGGAATAGGTGCAATTACCGGGGGTACGGGCAAATGGGCGTGAAGTGGGCGTGCCCTGAGGTTGAGTAGGGAAGGCCGGAGCCTCCTGATAGAACCGGTAGGGTTGAAGGGTCGGAAACAGCTACAGCCAATGGGACAAGAGCACCCATGCTGGCACGGCCAACTCACCTACTCGCAATTCCTGGCCATAAACCATGAATTGCAGCTTCATCAAGGCTTGTACGCTAGAGTCGCAATTCCTGGTGCATGTCCCCCTGCTGCTTGTTCCCGAAAGCATGCATTTCGGTGGAAACCCAAGCCCCTCTCTATTGCATTTCAAAATGCAATGGTGTGAATGCAGCCTCATAGAAACCCAAATCAATTAATTTTAATGTGTTTTATTGCAGTATACACCTAGACCGGAATGATTCTTACCTCTTTCCATCCCTAGGCTGACTCTGTGGCCCGGATTCTCTGTATCCGTCACGTACCTTGAGAAACAGCTGACGCTGAGCGCTGACGTGAGCCACAAAGTCCTGCGAAACGAGACGGTTCTGGACTCCATGAATGACATGTTCACCAGGGTCCCCAAGGAGAGGTTCACCGAAGCCTGTGAGAAAGACTTCCTGGGGATGGTGGTGCTGACCAGGTACATCACACACCAGTGATAGCTTGAACTCTCAGCCTTTGGGGTTACTGTATTGTAATGTCTGGTAGCACTTTAAAGATACAGACACTTTTTTAACGAAGAAGAAATAAGGTGCAGCCATCACCGATAAAAGCAGTCCATTTTATTTCATTCAGCAGTAAAATTCATCGGGTAGAAAAGGGGACAACAGGGGGTTTCCAGCGACAGCTGTTTGCGACATCTCCCATGCCCTTTGTTGACATTAATGCTTTTGAAGACTGCATTGCACACATGGCCTCCATAGGGCTCTATGGCACCCGATCATGGAGCAGGGGAGCACCCCGTGTCTCACTGCACTGTGACTAAGCCGGCCAAAATACTTTGCCGAGTTCCAAGGAGGGGGGAGGCGTTGAGGAGCTCTTGCACCTCCTCCTATCTACAATCAGGATCCGGTCTCGGCAAACAGCTGTTCGTGTGAATGAAGCCTTAGTGTGAATGAAGACTTTCCGGCGACTACACAGAGAGAAGGTATGGAATAGAAAGACTGGTCCCTTGCACACCGTTTCTAGGTATTTAAAGGGAACTTGTCATCAGCCACATTGCTTCTAAAACACCAAACGTACATTATATGGGCTGTTAAGTGTTTTATAGCCATGTCTTCATAAATTGCCAATGCTGCCTTTATCCAGAAAATCCACGGACAGCTACCAGTCAGGGAGGTGGGGTTTGGGAAACAACAGTCACCCACCCTGAAGGCCGCCTCCTCAGGTAACCCCGCCTCCTTACCTCAGTGGAGCTGATTCCGACCCTGCCTCCTTGATCTTTGGTACCTCCCCGTCCTCCCACGGTCTTGTTCCAAAAACGGAGCACTGCGCATGCGCAAGTTTTGAACCAAGTCCTCGGAAGGATGGGGAGGCACTGAATATTCAGGAGACAGGGCCAGTATCAGTTCCGCAGAGGGAAGGACTTTATTTTTATAGATAATGGCAGCATTGGCATTTTATAAAGACATGGCTAGAAAACAGCTAACAGCCCATTCAATGTACGTTTGGTGTTTTAGAAGCAATGGCTGGTCCAATTGATTTGAATTCTGCTCCAATGGATTCAAAAATTCTGCTGCCAATTCCCATTTCCAACCTGATTGCGACCATGCGCTGTCTTTTGGGGGCAGTGCAAATCCTTGATCTTTTTGCTTTTGTCCAGTTATTCTCTGTAACTTTCTGACTGAGACACAGGGGAGAGGACATAAGCAGGGTGTTCTCATATTAGTGATGAATCAGCGATATGTAATATATTAAAACCTGGAGGGGAATGGAGGGGTTTATATTCCAACTTCCAGAACAATTAAAGCAACATCAGTCCTGAATCGGATCTAAGGAAAAATTGGGCAAAGCTTTAGTGAAGAGAATCCTGAATGATTCGCTCATCTCTAACAAGAATGTCAAAACAACCATAAAACAATAGGGGAACCATTTCACCTTTATTTTAGTGTCTTTGTGCAGCATAGACCACAAATAAAAGTCAAAATGGGTAAAAAAAAACCTTGTAAAAATATAAATGATAAAATATATAAAGATATAATAATAATATTTTTTTTTTTATAGCTCAGCAAATAAAATAATAATTGTGGCAGCAAAAATGCTCAAAATTGGTTGAAGGAAGTTATGCTCTAATAATTTATTCTTTAGGTACAACAATAAGACCTACAGAGTGGATGATATTGACTGGTCTACCAAACCCACCGACACATTCCCGAAAAAAGACGGCACTAAGATTTCCTATGTGGATTATTATAAACAGGTAGGATTGATTTATTATTACAGCAGCCCATGAAATAGTGATAGATGTAGGACACATCGGAGCTGAACTCTTCTCTCCCGCGGAGGAGAGAAGGGGCATGAGAAGAGCGCTGCTCCCCCTGCAGGTCACCTGTGACTCTGTCCTGACCTTATACAACTTATTAAAATGTATGTATTCAACTTTTCTTAGGTTTTGATGTCTTTTTTTTTGTGCCAGGAGGGACTGGGAGCTGGCAGCCACTGATGGCCTTGTTATACAGCAATGCAAGTTTAATGGAGAAGCCTGTAAAACTTTATTTCTCTCTTATTCTAGCAATATAATCTGGAGCTGACTGACTTGTTTCAGCCCATGCTGGTTAGCAGTTTGAAGGAGAAGAAGAATGAAGCATGCGATTCTCCTCGAGTTGTTCACCTGCTTCCAGAGCTGTGCTATCTCACTGGTAAGTGGTTCATGGGGCTCTTATGAGCAGTTACTATGCAGTCTACAGCCAATGTTAGGTATTGCCCGTAGGGATCTGTATAAACACACATTTGCATATGTTATTAGTAGCAGCAGGACTGTGAAAATGGATTTACAGTCCAGCATTGAACCTTCTTCAGGTGAACATGGAGAATTTGCTCACACTGATGTGCTCTGTGAACAGCTTCTTTCCTCTGCTCTGAGTAAAAACTGTAGCATTAAATACCTCAGCAGTTACTTAGAGCAGGGGGCTGTGGAGCAGATCAGTGCAGAAAGAAAGAGGACAGGAGTTTGAGGAGAATCCTAAGAGCACTTGGAGAGGCAACAGGCTGGAAATATAAAGCATGTTTTTGTTATGTTTTTATATTCCATCATTGTAGCTATTCCGAGTGCACTTGTGCATTGAGCCCCCCGAAAACCAGTCGTGTCTGCTCTGAGTAAAAGCTTTAGCTTGTTCCTCATTGAATCCTGCAGTATTTGGACACACCCACAGTGCACTTAAAGAAGCTATAATTCTTAAATATAATACTTAAAAACATGTTTTTGAACAAAAAGCTAATTTGTCAATTTGACATGAAAATAGAAAAGATGGGCAGGATAAGGACCTGCTGTGAGATGTGCAGCCAGGCTTGGGAAACCGCATCTTGGTGAAAGCAGATTCCAGGGACAATGCACACAAAATTCTTGGCAACACAACTTCTCCCGAGCAAGTGTAACAAGACTTGTACATTGCCGGACATCCACTCTACTGTGTATCTTTACCAGGATAATCCACCCGCACACAGGTCCTGGCACTGGCCATGTGGGCGTCCTCTGTGAATGGGACATTCACAGGCTGACAGATCGCTCCACCAAAAGAAGCGTGTGCCATTAAATATTTATCTATAGTTCATTAAATAGATGCAGCATACATTATGCTGTCAGACACCCACTCAACATCTATAGCGATGTGCCAGGAGGGCTACAAGCACCGCACTTCTTATTAACTACTCAGTGGAACTTGGTGAATTTGTACAAATATGTGATAGTAAAGTCTGGGAAAATCAGCTGATCAAATTGGGTGCTTCTCTTTGCAGCAGCCACTACAGGGGGAGATGAGGTACTGCAGCAGCCACTTCAGGGGGATGAGATACTGCAGCATCCACTACAGGGGGATGAGGTACTGCAGCAGCCACTACAGGGGGATGAGGTACTGCAGCAGCCACTACAGGGGGATGAGATACTGCAGCATCCACTACAGGGGGATGAGGTACTGCAGCAGCCACTACAGGGGGATGAGGTACTGCAGCAGCCACTACAGGGGGATGAGGTACTGCAGCAGCCACTACAGGGGGAGATGAGGTACTGCAGCAGCCACTACAGGGGGGATGAGGTACTGCAGCAGCCACTACAGGGGGAGATAAGGTACTGCAGCAGCCACTACAGGGGGAGATAAGGTACTGCAGCAGCCACTACAGGGGGAGATGAGGTACTGCAGCAGCCACTACAGGGGGGATGAGGTACTGCAGCAGCCACTACAGGGGGAGATGAGGTACTGCAGCAGCCACTACAGGGGGAGATGAGGTACTGCAGCAGCCACTACAGGGGGAGATGAGGTACTCCAGCAGCCACTACAGGGGGAGATGAGATACTGCTGCAGCCACTAGAGGGGGATGAGGTACTGCAGCAGCCACTACAGGGGGGGATGAGGTACTGCATGGAAGCCATATATATAAAATATAATAATAATAATTTTTATTCACATGGCTTTATATTCTTCAGTGTTGTAAAGATCACAGGGTACATATACAAAAAATAAGACATTAAAGAGTAATAACATCGTCATATGGAACAATAATGTAATATCTTTAATAAAATCTGCCATCAAAATACATGATGATAAACCAGGGACACCTACTCATAGATCCAGGGACCGTGACTGTGGTAATCTTCTTATATTGTTATCCATGGCCTCCTTCCTTCTAAAATCAACTTTCAAGTAACAGCCTGTCAAACTGCAGCATAGAGTTCTTCTGGCTCATTAACATAATTTTAAAAGTGGATTTTAGAAAGGAGGAGACCATGGGTAACAAAGAAGATTACCACAGTCACGGTGCCTGGATCTATGAGTAAGTGTCCCTGGTTTATCATGATGGTAGGTTTTGAAAACTATTTAAAGGGACTCTCCAGTCACAGCTGATTCATTGAATTATACCTTGTCCAGGGCCTAGAGGGAGGAGCAGGACTCTGCGTTCTGGCAAGGTTCTAGGAATATATTGATAATAAGTCCCTCCCTTCAGGCCCTGCACAAGGTATAGCGGTAGGAGTGACAGGACGAGCATGCGTTCAACTTCTCCATTTAGTTATATGGGAGTGTTAAAAATTGCTCGATATCCGAGCGCTGTGCTCTGCAATCTCTGACACTCCCATGGTATTGAATGGAGTAAGAGGGTCCATACTTATCCTACTTCTTCACCCATTAGTGAGAATGGGATCTCCGTTCTATGGATTGCCTTTCTCATGATCGGTGGGGATCCCAGTAGTCGGACCCTCACCGATACGCTTGTTATAGGGGTTGTCTGGGTTCAGGGGTTTTTTGGACATGTACCCAGGTAGGTATAAACAAGCTATGCTCATGTCTCTCTGATTCAGCACAGTGGGGCTTATTTACTTACCCGCTTCTGTCGCGATCCCCACTGTGCGTTCTCCGACTATCTTGGACCCCGGCCAGATTCACTAAGATCGTGCGCCCAGTTTCTTGCATGTGTTGCTTCCCCACTCAGGTCCGCCGGAGTTCACTTTCTTCTTCCTGGTGCATGTAAGTGCATTGTCTTGCGACACAATTGAAATGTTAAATTCTGCACTCAGTCCGAATCCGCCGGATCGCCCTACAGCCTAACCCCCCTGCCCCCAATTTATGTTGCATGAAAGCCGGCACGTTAGCGCCAAAATCCGATTGCACAATAGCCTTTTAAATTTGGCGCAAATCGGTAATCATCTGAATATCTGACGTTTGTGGGGTTCGCAGACCCTTAGTAAATGAGCCCCAGTGTCTCCTGAGACTTCAGCAACTGAAGCTTCCTTATACTATTTATCCCATCACCAGGCACATATACAAAAGAAAAAACACTTAAAGTGTCCACTGAGGTCAGTGATTGGCTACTGTGGCCACGTGGATCAGTCATTGACGTCATCACTGATTGCCGGAGAAGATCTCTGCTTCTGGAATGCCAAAAAAAAAGAAGAAGAGTTGAGCAAAACTCGTCCTTGTATTCTCCAATATTCCCAGATATTAGCTATTTTTTTATACTTTTTTAAGCCTGTACTAGTTTTTGATTGAAGTGAATTGATTGTATTTATTTTTCACTATATCTCTGTGGCATTGTTATGCCTTCTCAGCCAGCGCCCGTCATACTATAGATATGTCAGACGTGGTTGTATGGAATGTTTTATGTTGCCAATTTCCTCCTCTCTTCTGCGTTATCACTAGGGCTGTCGAGCCGCGCGCTTACGGACTTCCGCCTGATGAAAGACCTGTCGCTGGAAACACAATTAAACCCGGAGCGCAGGCAGAAGAGGCTGCAGAGGATGGCAGAAAACATCCACGAGTAATTCATTCAACTTGCTTTTGACTTGTTTCCATTACAGAAATCACATAAAAAATGACCTTCCATAAATTATTGAGTGAGGCTTAGGAACTCATGTGTATCCCCTAACTATGTCTAGGAAGGCAGCGGGGGAGGGGAATATTGCTCAAACTAAATCATTTCCCATTGATTAAGTGTATATAGAGAAGATCCTTTACTATATTATCATTAAAAATTTAAAGAGCGTAAATGGCATCAGAAAACGTGGCAGCAGTTGCGGTGAATGAGATATCCTCGGTGGTGCTCAATTCTCAGCCAGAGTAAGCAAGTACAGGCGGTCCCCTACTTAAGGACACCCGACTTACAGACAACCCATAGTTACAGACGGACCCCTCTGCCCCATGTGACCTTTGGTGAAGCTCTCTGGATGCTTTACTATAGTCCCAGACTGCAATGATCAGCTGTAAGGTGTCTGTAATGAAGCTTTATTGATAATTCTTGGTCCAATTACACCAAAAATTTTTAAACTCCAATTGTCACTGGGGCAAAAGAAAAAAAATTGTCTAGAACTTCCATTATAAAATATACAGTTTCGACTTACATACAAATTCAACTTAAGAACAAACCTCCAGACCCTATCTTGTATGTAACCCGGGGACTGCCTGTATACATAAATAGAAAAAAGTAGTGGCACTCACCAAATCGGATGAAATGTGGAAAGAACTTTATTGTTCCATGTGGCAGTGCAGGGAGGATGCCGAACATGGCAGGCAACAGCCACTGCTGTTATGAGAGTGTCATAGACAGTCACTGGAATGAGAGTGTCATAGACAGTCACTGGAATGAGAGTGTCATAGACAGTCACTGGAATGAGAGTGTCAGAGACAGACAGTCACTGGAATGAAAGTGTCAGAGATGGACAGTAGCTGGAATGAGAGTGTCAGAGACAGACAGTCGTTGGAATGAGAGTGTCAGAGACGGAAAGTCACTGGAGTGAAAGTGTCAGTGACGGGCAGACGCTGGAATGACAGTGTCAGAGACGGACAGTCACTGGAAGAGATTGTCAAAAAAGTTTTTTAAATAAAGGGACAATCAGTGACAGTCTGACCCAGTATATAGATATGTATAAAATATTTTTTTTACCTATTCTATTTTGTTGTAGCTAAGAGCAGTTATTTACTATCCTGGGCAACCCCGGTAGCTACAGCTAGTTACCAACACAGTATACATCAATTAAAGGTTCTGCACCTCTTTCTTGATATGTAAATTGAAATGTCTGTTAGTGTCTGTTACCTCATCAGCCAGAAATTCCTGTTCATGGGTCATGTGATCTCTAACTGTCTGTGAACGATCACCCTGTCAGGACCTTGATCTTATATTCATGAATACTATCATAAAGTACTGGCAGGGTGATTGCTCATGGACAAATACTGATTACATGACCCTCCATCTGAGGCCATTTTATGGTCAGGAATCTCTGGTTGATGAAGTAAAATACCGGAGGCTTCACATATCAATAAAGCGGAGCAGAACTATTAATAGATGTAAATAGGTAAATTACCTGATATCCTGCCCTCCACATTACAAAAAACATGAGGTAAAGTGACCAAACCTTTAACTTGGCTGCGTGAATCTACTCTTATTATACAACAGATACAAATTGTGTGTGAACTTTTTCCGGCCGACGCAAATCATTGGCTCTAGGAGACCCAACTGATTAGAAATTAGTAGCATAGCCTAGGGAAGGCTGAATTCATACTGACTGTCCTGAAGAGATGCAGTCCCCTTAGTCACAGTAACTGCCTGACCTATTCTAACTGAGGGAGCTGGATGCCTTCAGTTCCAACTGTAACGGAAATCTGTGGTAATATTCTTATATTTGTTATCCTTAGCTTGCTTCCGTCTAAAATCAACTTTAAAAATTATGCTAATAAGCCAGACGTGCTATGGGAGGGTTTATCAGAGTCCTAGAATCCGAGCACACAATGGGAAGGTGAAGTGGTGAGGGGGCAGGGGAGGGTGGGACAGTGTAATAGTATGTGAAGCTACAGCACGGAGGGGCATTGTGAGTACAATCTGGAATCCTGCTGCTACTACATGCATAAAAGCTGCACCTTTTTAGTGATGGTATCTCACAAAGTAACGGCGTATGTCAGTAATATAATAAAACACAACAATCCATATGAAGGGTTCGCTCAGTATTACAATAAATTCTCTACTTTTGTCTGATGGCTATGTTCGGTTTTGCAGCTTCTCTCCATTTACTTGAAGCAGGAAAATTTTGTCTAGTTGTATACCTCCCCTTTAATTAAGACACAAATTTGTGTCCTGATTAAAGCTGCTCATTACACAACATAATTCGAGGTATGAGAAGATTTCCTGCTGCTCATCTGATGGGTGCGGGTGACGGCGATCATGATCATATTACACTGATACATTTCCCTCATTCATTTATATGTTTATGCACTTGATTTATTTGCTGCTCTGGAGGGAGATGGATGCCGGGTGCTCAGTGCACTTAGCGATCTTCTTATGAGTTGGCACCGGAACAGCATATATATTTAATGATTCGCTTAGCAGATCCGGTTTCGTGCCACCTTCCTATACTTTGTTGTTGCCAGAAAGGAAGGCCGGCCAGTGACAGAAGAAACAACATGCATTATTAATGTGCTGATTAATGTTTTTTCACAGAAACCGGGAAGCGAGCGGCGAACTGAGGAAATGGGGGCTTCAACTGGAGAGTCAGCTGTCCGTCACCGGGCGCGTCGTGCCGCCTGAGAAGATCTCCTTACAGAACGTTATAGTGAGTGCCTCACAGTGTAAAATAGATGGGAATATTAACCCCTTTTACCAGCATAAATTACCAGTTAGTGCAGGGGTTATTATTCTATGTGGATTAAGAGGGAAAGGGTTAGCTGGCGGCACATAAATGTGTTCAGCCCTTGGAAAGTGACCCATATACTAATCCAATCCCAAGGACAGAACACATTGCACGGGAGATCTGCAGAAGTTTGGTCAGCAGGAGTCATTGCATCACATTTCTGTATGATGCAAGGACTTCCGTCCTGTGCAGTGTGTTCAGTCTGTAGGATTGGATCAGCATATGGGTCACTTTCCATGGTTGAACATGTCATTGCAGGGATGCCTTGTGGCTTAGGGGGCTATAAGGCTAGAATGGTTGGAGACAGAGGATGAGAATACTTGTCATGTTTTGCCAAAACTTGTGGCATTTTTACGATCTATATCGGTCTAATAATAATAAATAATAATAATTCCTTTATTTATATAGCGCTGCACAGAGCTTGACAAATCAGTCCCTGTCCCCAATGGGCTGCAGTTTAAGTATAACCCTGTGTAAACACAAGAGCGGCCACAGATGGCTGATCTTCAGGGTCATCACTCCCAAGACCACTTACAGCTTGTCCCTGCACAGTGATTGCTGAGAATGGTCAGTCAAATCTGACTGACTAGTCATAGCTAAAAAGTTAAATACACCTATCTTGCCTCAGTAGCTTTGATCTCTTAATTCTTGCCAAGAGATAGGAGATAAGATCTGTCTGAAGTGATTTGTGCCCATTATAGTTAAAACTCAGCACACCCACCTCCGTACATACTTGTTAACCCCTTCTGGCAGCTGTTACCTGCTGCTTGCTCCCAATTTTACTATAAAACACATAAAGGGTTGACAAACAACCTAAAAGCTGTTTTGCAATAATTTAAGGGGCTAGTTTGACAAAATGATTTAAGGGGAGAGGTTCTGATATAAAAGCCTTTTCGAATGTCTTTGAAACTTTATATGTAAATGTTCCTACAAATTTCTAAATGTACTATTAAATTTGTTAACCGTCTAACATCCTAAAATAATAAAAGGATGTTTAAAAAGATGATACCAACATAAAGAGAACATATGGTAAATGCTATTTAGTAACTACTTTGGATACCTCAACTATTTATCTGCAGGGCAGGATATTTTAAACATTAGAAAAAATGCACATGTTCAAATTTTTTGGTAAATTTCACATTTTTTTAATAAATATACACATTACATATCGATCAAAATTTATGACTATAATAAAGCACAATATGTAACTGTCCCAAAATCACTTGGATATGTTAAAGCATTCAAAAGTTTTTACCACATAAAGTAAGCTGAAATTTAAGCTGAAAAGGCTTCTGTTCTTAAAGGAAATTTAGCATTTGATTTCATGTATTATCTTGTTTAGTCCTGGAGTTGAGTGGTTTTGCTGAAAAAACAATTATAACATCAGGACCTTGGGAAAGCTGGGTTGCATGCATGCTGCCATTCTTAACACATTACAGGAGCGTCCTGAACTGTCCAGACAGGACTAATCAACCTGAGCTGGATCACTCATACACAGCAGCTGGGGGATGGTCTGTCAGGCACCACGCAGTGATTACATCATTCTCTGGAGCATTGCATAATTAGGGTAAGAGGAGAAGCGCCGAGCAGCCACAGGAGCAACAGAGCTTCATTATCATCATTTTATAACAGTTTTTTTCAGCAAAACCACTCAGCACAGGAATTAAACAAGATATGTGCCTGCATCAGTGTAGTAACAGCATTCTCAAGGTATGTTTGGTTCACAATGCATAAAAGCAAATGGTAGATTTCCTTTAAGGAGTTAAAAGAGTGTTATCAACTTTGCAGGTTATCCGTTATAAGAGATAACAAGCTAATTTGTAAGGATCCGACTGGAGGGATTAGGAGATCGGTCTCCCAGCAATTTGGAGAGCAGGAGTCCTGTTCTCATTAATCAGTGGGGTGTTAGAACGAGCATGAGTCCTGACGCTCCATTCATTATTGTAGGAGTTTAAGAAATGGTTGAACATTTCAACACTCCCATAATATTGAATGGAGCAGCAGGAATATATGCTTTTTTCCCACTCCACCGATTAATAATAACAGGACCCCATTCTCCATATTGTTGGCAGTCCTGTTCTTGTGGTAGTGGGGGGGCACCAGCAGTCAGACCATAGATGAGAAATTGGAGCTGCAGATAATGATCCAGTTCCCGCCTATTTCTTTAACTGTGTGTATGTGATATATTATAGTTAACAGTCTAATCTGACACTAGAAGCACTTTCTAGTTACTATAGAATTAAAAATAGGGGCCTCTCAATTGCAACACCCCCTGCAGCCGCTAAACTTGACTCATCTAAGGCAAATATGACTCTTCTCTGCCAATTTTCATATGACTTTGGAGGAGATCCTTTTTAGAGTTAATCGGATGAGATTTCACTTAAAGGAGCTAATTCTAGAAAGGAAATTTTATACCCTACCAAAGGGACCTAGTGGTTTCCAGGAGTAAAATCTGATGACCGGTTCCCTTTAACAAAAATTGTTGCTGTAATGTGTTTGCGTTTACGGTTTGTATGGAGTTTGCCTAATTTTGTATTTGAATTCTGCAAAATTTATCGCTACATTTGTGCTTTTTTTTCATATTTAATGCAAGGCAAAATCCAGAGCCAAGGTCCATACCAATTATTTTGAAAGTGGAGAGTGTGGGCACAGAAATATAGTGTGAATTCTAACTAAAATCTATGTGGAAAATTTGGTGCCCGCACCAGTCTTATAACATGTTCCTTTTCCAGTGCCAACCCATGTCTGCTGCCGACTGGTCTCGAGACACACGGGATGGAAAAATGATCAACGCCAAACCTCTGTCCAACTGGCTCCTGTTATTCAGTCACCGCAGCGCAGACGTAGCCGAAAAGCTGATCCACTGTCTGATGAAAGTGGGCGAGGGAATGGGCTTCTCTATTGCGTACCCCAAAATGTAAGAGACAAGAAATTTTTATATACTTGTTTCTACTCATTCTGGTAAAATATGCAAATAAGTTTCCCAGTACAGGGTAAGGAAAACCCATGCATCTTCTGATACATTATAAGGCAGACCCCTTACCATCAAGAATGCCTTTCAGGAAGCCTAATCACATGATGCTGGATTAAAACCAAACCAGTATATCTATTCCAAAAGGAACCAATTTGCATATTTTCCCAGAATCCCCTAGTGGAGCGTCAATGGCTATAAGTCTCCGCTCGCCGACAAGGTAACTTTAATTGGCAATGTGTCTCTGTAAGTAGAACTCTTACTTCCTGACCCTAATGTGTCATTATTGTGCTTGTCTTGTCGCTCTATTCATCAGTGAGAACAGGATCCCCATTCTCTGGGAAGCAGGGGATCCTGTTCTCTTGATCGTGGGGGTCCTAACAGTCGGACCATCACTGATCAGCTAGATATCCTCTATCCTTTAGATAGGGAATAACTTCTAAACTTGGGACAACCAACTTTAATACAGACAGGGCTACAATGGCAGGTAGCTTCTATATATACAGGCAGTCCCCGGGTTACATACAAGATAGGGTCTGGAGGTTTGTTCTTAAGTTGAATTTGTATGTAAGTCGAAACTGTATATTTTATAATGGAAGTTCTAGACAATTTTTTTTCTTTTGTCCCAGTGACAATTGGAGTTTCAAAATTTTTGGTGTAATTGGACCAAGAATTATCAATAAAGCTTCATCACAGACACCTTACAGCTGATCATTGCAGTCTGGGACTATAGTAAAGCATCCAGAGAGCTTCACCAGAGGTCACAGTGGGCAGAGGGGTCCGTCTGTAACTATGGGTTGTCTGTAAGTCGGGTGTCCTTAAGTAGGGGACCGCCTGTATATAGATAGCACAGAATCCACCATTCAGAATAGATGATGTCACAGCTCTCCTCCTCCTCCCTGCACAACGACCTCTACACAGGTCATAGAGCATGCCCACAAAAGTTTTTAATAGAAACTAATGAGTCTAATGAGTATTCAGGGCTACATGGTGGCTGATTGGGTAGCACTTCTGCCTTGCAGCGCTGGGGTCCTGGGTTCAAGCCCCACCTAGGTCAACAACTGCAAAAAGTTTGTATGTTCTCTCCGTGTTTGCATGGGTTTCCTCCCACACTCCAAAACATACTGGTAGGTTGATTAGATTGTGAGCCCCATTGGGGACAGGGACCGATTTGGCAAGTTCTGTGGAGCGCTGCATAATCTGTGTGCGCTATATAAATAAAGAATTATTATTAGTCTTCTGCAAACTACTATGATCCATGTAGAAGCTGTACAGCAAATCTTAGAAGCTCCAACAAGATGACTGCCTTCATAATCAAATACAAAAAATAGTAAAATCTCCAATTATTGACCCACAATACAGATATACAGAGTATTGATTCTCAGCTTTTATATTGCACAGTAAGACCATAATGTAGCATCACAGCCCTGAACGTCTTTGTTTGCTTCTTATTCTTACTCATTACCTCTAAATTAGTTTTCCCTCTTCTCTGTGTGGATTTATATTGAAGGATTTGTGGCGTCTTCTACAAGCGGCTTGTGTATTTTGCGGAGGTTCGGTAAGAGCGGTCTCAATCCTCTCATATTGTTCACACAGAGAGTCGCTGTGACGCAGAGACTGAGCTGTGAGACAAAAGCCCAAGACTTAAATCCGCTCTGATTTGGGACGTCTGCGGAAACTCTTCTCCCGAGCTGACGGGGTTTTTTTTTTTCGTGTCTTTTTATCCATACAAATAAAGTGACACATCAGGGATTAATGAGAGCGTTTTGTTCGCATCTTCCTCTCTTTCAAGTCAGCTGTATGTCTGAACACGGGCGAGCGGGAAGCCCGAGACGCGGGAGATAAGTGTTTAATGCAACAGAATAATAAACGCTCCTCTTTATAGCAATCTGCATAACAAGGACTGATGGAGGAAGATGTGACGCTTCCACGTTGTTCCGTCCCTTTCTTCTCAACGTGTTTGGTTTGGGCTTTGTATTTACAAGTTTATTAGTTTGTATACGTGGCTTTCATTTTGGGATAATTTTAGCTTATTCTTCAAAAAGTTTCTGTGTGCAAGCGTTTTATCAACCACATTTTTGTTATTGGGTTTAAAACATATAAAACCCAACATTGTGCTATTAAAAACTACATTTCTTTAGGGAAAAAACAGCTGTGGCGACAAGAAAATGTAAAAGTTATAACACAGACGAAAAAAATAAAAAATTGCCTGGGCATTGACCTGGAAAACGGATGTGGAGATTAGGGGTAAAATTAATACACACGGCTGCATAGAAGGAATAAGAAAGGGGCGCCTCCACTAATCGACTTATCGGTAAAAATCTGTAGTTCACCCCCCTCATACCCTGAAGATGTAGGTTAAAGGTAACCTGCCACCACGGATCTACCTATTAAGGTAGATCGGGTGTTAGGTGCATCTATTGGATGTAAGGATAGCCCTTTTAAGGGCTAATCCTCACGTCCCCGCAATCTTTTTATAATCTTATTAGGTAGATCCGTGGTGGTAGGTTTCCTTTAAGGTAACTAATAAATGATCCCTTATTCAGGTAGACAAGCAGGCAGACACAGTGGTATATAGGCCTAGAGGGACAGGAATGTGGTTTGTAAAGTCAGGATATTATCACGACAGGGGTGTTGCCAGAGCACTATGGTTCATGACATAGACTATGTCTAGAAGTCATCACAGTAGAGTTACATCCAGTGACTGTGTAGTTTATGTTCTCCATGTGGTTCAGACCACCAAGACGCCTTCCCGCCAGGACTCGTCTCCACAGAAATCAATGCACAAAACATCTTTCAGTCCACAGTTTTTCTGCACCCCCCCACCCTTACCTTCAAACCCCACCCCCACCCGTAGTACCGCTGATTACATTAATGTCTAGAAACTACTGCCTACTTTCCTACTGCCTTACTACCTCCCGTGCCAATAGAAATGTCTTCGTTTGGATCACATTTTCGGACAAAAGAAGCTAGTGATTCCAAGGAGCGTCTCTTAGGGTGCGTGCACCTGGTGCATGTTATATTGCTTCAAAAATATGTTAATGGTGGGGCTGACGGAGATTGCCGAGTACCACGCTCAGCGATCTCCGTCAGCTCCATGGAGATGAATGGAGCAGGATGGTCATTCTGCTCCATTGATCTTGGGGAGCGACGAGCGGTTCGACTGAGGTACCTGGGACCTCATCAGACCCCTCGTTTTCGTGATCTGTGGTTGTCTCATCACTGAGTTAGGCCCTATCCTGTGGATGTCATCGGGGGCAGCGATCGGTTGCCATGACAGCCTTGGATCTTCCTGAGTATGGCAGCATATGGTAGGATCAGGCAACCTAGGGTTAAAGTACCCGAGGGGGGGTCTGAAAAATTGTGAAAATAAAAATTTAAAAAAGTTATGCAAAAAAATTAAAATCAACCCCCTTTCCCTAGAAGTCATATAAATAAACAGTAAAAATCATAATAATAATAATAATAATATTTCTTTAGATTAGGCAACGCTGCATAAAGCATGTCAAATTGTTCCCTGTCCCCATGGGGCTCACAATCTAAACAACCTACTAGTATGTTTTGGAGAGTGGGAAGAAACCGGAGGACCCGGAGGAAACCCAGGCAAACATGGAGAGAACATACAAACTCTTTGCAGATGTTGACCTGGGTGGGAATCGAAACCAGGGCCCCAGCGCTGCAAGGCAGAAGCGCTACTCACTCAGCCCCCGTGCCGCCCGAAAAACAGGTATCACCACATCCAAAAATGCCTGATCTATTAAAATATAATAGCGTTTTTTCCACAATGTTTAACCCCGTGATGGAAAATTGCGCCCAAAGTCGAAAAGGCACTTTTTTGCCATTTTGAAAAATATAAAAATTGTAATAAAAAGTGATCAAAAGGCCGTGAAGTCCTAAAAATAGAAGCATTGAAAACATCATCAAAAGTCGCAAAAATGACACCACCCACAGCTCCGTACACCGAAGTATGAAAAAAGTTATTATCAACAAAAAATGGCAAAATAAAGAAAAAAAATTGTAATAAATTTTTTTTAATTTTTAAATGTAAATGTTTTAATTTTTGTAAATGTATGAAAACATTATAAAACGTATACAAATTTGGTATCCCCGTAATCGTACCGACCTAAAGAATAAAGTAGACATGTCATTTGGGGGCGCACAGTGAAAGACGTAAAATCCAAGCCCACGAGAAAAATGTGCAATTGTGTTTTTTTCACCAATTTCACTGCATTTGGAATTTTTTTCCTGCTTCCCAGTACACGTCATGGAATATGAAGTGCAATTTGTTACGCCAAAAACAAGCCATCACACAGCTCTTTACATGGAAAAATGTATAGTTTTAGATTTTTGATGGTGGGGAGTGAAAAATGAAAATGCAAAAACAATAAAGGGCCAGGTCGTTAAGGGGTTAAACCTGTTCACTTTTGGCAGCTGCATAATGCTGTCAGTAGAAGAGTTCATTTTGTGATAAAATAGGTCATTGTGAAGTGTAAGGTGTGTGCTGGGGTCAGAGAGATGACTGCTTTCAGTCTTGTCCCTGGTACGGCGCACCCTGAACATCGGGAGAGGAACCGATCCATCGTGATCGGTTATCAGTGCTCAACATTTCGCTGGAGAGGGGCTCCCTCTACTGAAAAGTGAAGTTAGCACATGACTTATTCACTAGATTTTTTTTTTTTTATACTTCCGCCCAAATGAGATTGGAAAGTGATTTCATTAGTATATTATCTGCTCTCTGTTATTGCTAAGCCAATCTGGGTGCTAACATTGCTAAACAGTTTTCTAGGAAAAAAGGAAAAAGGTGAGCAGAAAATTTGCATTTTTATTAAACCAATCTCCTATAGGCTGGGGATACGGAGGCTGTTTTTATATTATAATTTCCTCTGCAAAAATTCTGCTGCTATAAACACCTGCAATAGGCTAGTCATGCAGCATTAACTCTCCTGCATATTCCTATGTATTCAATATTTGCAACCAGCCACATCATGCTGACAGGATTGTGTGATCCCCCTCCATACAAGTGTAAATCATCACTTTAGCCATTGAATATTACAAGATTACTCTGATTTTATGTGCGACCCATCGTGACCTTAGACGACCCAGGTGACGTGAAACAAGTGACACCACCTGCACCCAATCAGGCCACAGATTAGCTGCAGCAGGTACAATGACTGACAACTTGTTGCAATGTCTTTATATGTGCCCTCCATTTTGTAAAGGGGTTCTGCTAGGTGGTGTCAGTCAGCATAGAAAGATGAAAACAATTGCCCTAACAGTCACAACCCCCCCCCCCCCGATGCACATATAAACAGCCCGCCCCTGATGCACAAATAAACAGCCCCGCCCCTGATGCACTGATGCACAAATAAACAGCCCAGCCCCTGATGCAAAAGGGGTTGGCCACTTTTTAATCACTTCCATTAGACATGTCTTTGCCTCTTTTGAGAACTTCAGCCTTTCCCAGTTCTCACCATGATGCCCCCTGCATATATACTTAGTGTCACAGGTGCCTCAGCGACCCACATCCCGGGTCACAGGCGCACCAGGGCCCCTCTCCGCTGTCGTGGACCCCTGCCGGATCACTCACCTCGCCTGATCCAGCACTGACTCTGGTGGTATGGCGCGCACTTCCCGGCATCCTAGGGCGTGCACCGGCTTCCTGAGATTTAAAGGCCCAGCGCGCCAATAATTGGCGCTGGCTGACCGCCCGTTCTGCTTAAGTTGCAGTCCCTTCCTGTATCCCCTGCCGGATCTTTGTGCCTTGTTGCCATTGAGAAAGCTTGTTCCAATGTCCTCTGTGTTTATAGTGATTTCCTGTTGTGACCTCGATTCCGTTCCTGACTCTGATTCCGTGCTTCCTGTCCTGACCTTCCGCTACGTCCCCGACTCTGATTCCATGCTGCCTGTCCTGACATCCTGCCTGTCCCCGACAAGTTTGCCTTACGATTCTATACTTTGCCTTGGCCACCACCACGGACAAAGTTGCACCTATGGAACAACTCGCTGGCTCCGCTTTGCGGCGGGCTCTGGTGAAAACCAGGTACCACTTAGACTCTGGTCCAAGGTGTCAGCTTATGTCATCATCAGCGGTGGTCCAGAGGATCCACTGCCACTGATCCTGACACTCCGCTTCCTCTCTCTTACTTCTCTAGGCCGTCCTGGTGTCTCCTACTGTATTTTTCTTCTCACAGTCCTTCCTCACTGAAAAGACAGGGAGCAGGGAGGGGGTAGCAGGATGAGTCATAATCTCCTGCTACAGTTCCTCCTATTCATCAGTGCACAGACATGTAAACAAAGAGTCCAAGAAATGAGGTCACGGTCCAGCCACAATACCGACATCATACATCTTTATTGGTTAAAATCACCAACATCAACCAAGTACAAGAAGCGTCAACACGTTTCAAGTGGAACGCCTGCCCTTAATCATGACTGCATATAGTCCAGACATATAGTCACAGCATTTAAAAACTTGACTTCCGGTCCTACAATGAATATTCATGAGGGGGATGTGGCTCCTTTCCATGCAGGTAAGTAAAATTTCATTCACCTTTGTATGTAATTTCATTAGTAAAATACATATAGAAAATTTAACATAAATGAACTCTACACAGCACAAAAGTAAGTAGCAGGACTGCTGAATCGCTTGATTTAGGGATTATTACATGTAGCAATTTATGTAAAAGAATGGCCATCTCCTTTAAGACCTGAATTTTCTCTACATTGACTGATCTCTGATAAACAGGAAAGGTACGTCTGGAAATCTCCTAAAGTGTTCGACACAAAGCTGGGTTTTGTTTGCTGTTGAGTTGGTAGCGCGGTGGTAATAGTCTCTAGATTTTTAGAATTGTTGAGGATGGACTTTTGTTCTGAAAGGAAATATGAATTATTACTATTCCATTCAGTATGTTTTCTTTCCATTTCCTAGAAAACAAGTAGAAGACAGCGCAGTTTCATTCCTGCGAGCTCTGCAGCAACACGTGAATCCTGATATTGAGCTGGTAAGTGATTTCTGAAGAAGTGCAGATGGTGAAGATTTAGCCAACTTTAGCAAAGAACTTTACATGTTACATACTGCAAATTTTAAGGAATGATAAAGGGACACTTACTCATAGATCCCGGCACTGTGACTGTGGTAATCTTCTTATATTTGTTATCCACGACCTCCTTCCTTTTAAAATAAATGGTTTTAATTATGTTAATGAGTCTGAAGGGCTTTGAGGGGTGTTACCAGAGCCCCTCTGTGCCTGGAGAATGTTTCAGCACCTAGAGGGAGGAAAAAGTTCTCCTTACACACTCAAAACCTGTGAATCTACAGAATGGGAGGCCTCTGTTACATCCCAGGAGCCCTCAGTGCTCATGAAAATAACCTTAAAAGTTGGTTTTAGAAGGAATACCAAGTCCAGACAGCTTGGTCAGAAGTGGCAGCGGTCATGAGCTCTGTCCTGAGGAGGCAACAGAATGGTGGAAATGTGTGCCCTGACCCTCAGTTTTTCCAGGAATCCTTTAATTTCACATAAATTCCATAAAACAACTTAATAAACTGTGCTTACATGTTTTTCTGGTGTGTAGCCTTTGACTTCTCTCCAGGGTTTGGCTGCAGTGGTCATCTGCAAAACTGGGGGTGATGAGCCCCCCCCCCCCCCAACGTGCTATACATGGGAAAGAAGTGTTGTTTACTTTGCTATTTTATGGAATTTGAATTACAAAACCATCAAGCCATGTAGTAAATATAATAACATTTTGGCTACTTTTGGCTACCACTAGTGGGAGCTCCGCACATCAGTCTTCATTTGGTTCTCATTGCACTTAGTAATAATCTGTATATTGTTAGCGCCCCCTTGAGGTGGTGGCAGACAAGCAGAATTTTCTCTATTTAGTTGAACAACCCACAAAGACATTTCATGCTATAAATCAGCAAATAATATTGAACCTGTTTATAAATCCGCCCACTTAATAGATTTCCCGCAATGTACACCAGTTCCGTCCTAAGATCAGGTCTGCAGTGGCAGAGATTTTCTGCTCTTTAACCCCGCACCCCTGTACGACCTTCTCACTTTTTATAGATTTTTAATTTTTTTTAAATGGCAAAAACAGGGTTAAACCCAGTGAAAACCTGTAATTATATTTTGATAGATCAGGCATTTTCGGACAAGGCGATACCTAATGTGTTTATGATTTTTACTGTTTATTTATATTTATATCAGTTCTAGGGAAAGGGGGGTGATTTGAGTTTTTAAGTTTTTTAATTATAATTTTTTATTTTTATTTTATTTTTACTATTTTTCAGTCTCCCTAGGGTACTTTAACCCTAGGTTGTCTGTACGATCCTATCATATACTACAGTATGGCAGTATATGGAGATTTTACTCCTCATTCATTATAATGTGCATTACAATTATAATGAATGGGTTAACCCGAAGCAGCCGCGGGTCTTCGGAAGACCCGAGGCTACTATGGCGACGGATCTTCAGAAACATGGCAGCGCCCAGCTTTGCCGGCGGTGTTCAGCGGGAAAACACCCGGTAAGGGGTTAATATTTTGCATGTTTATCAGTGCAAAGCCAGCACCTCTCCATCACACAACATGGGGGATTTTTTTTAAGACTGGTCAATGATGGAAACGAAAGCTTATGTGGCCCTGAATAGGTGAACAAGGTGGTCTGATTATTTTGGTCCCATATACATGTTCCAGCCTCTCTACTGACACAACAATAACACACGCCATCTTCCACAAATCCTTATTAAAATTCCCGATGAGTAAGTAACACGTTCTTGCTGCCGCTCTTAGCAATTAAATGAGTCGGGCGACGTCTCAGCTCTGAATGATTTGTTTAATTGCGATTGTATGCGGTGGATAAGAGTTGCCCCGGGGAACCTGTGTCTGAGCTCGGCGCAGATATAAAAGTCAATCCCCAGTATCCAGAGTCGTGTGAAGCTTAGGCCAAGCCTTGAAAGGCGCGGCTTTTATTTCGGAACGAGAGACACGCTGTTCTATATCCGTGTGACGGCAAGAAGACAACTTCATCTATCTGTGAGCAGAAGTCGTCTCATGTTAATGAGACATAGAAAGACAACCTGCCGACTCTCCTGACATGACTGTATTAGTAATTATTTGTGTTTCTAATGTAGTAAAGAATCTTGAATGTGTATTCTTACAACTCGGCATTGCGACATTCTTTTGTTATTCCCCCTGGAACTTTATGAACAAATTGACAATAGGGTTCCACCTGTCAATAGGGTGTGTCTCTTAAAAGGAATTGAAGGTTGGGAAATCCAGCACTCGTTAGTGAAAGGTTAAAAGTTCCATTTTCTTTATTAAAGCTTCATTTAAAAAAATAGAGAAATATACAATACAAAAAACTGTAGTAAGCTTACTACAGTTTTTTGTATTGTATATTTCTCTATTTTTTTAAATGAAGCTTTAATAAAGAAAATGGAACTTTTAACCTTTCACTAACGAGTGCTGGATCTCCCAACCTTCAATTTCAAGTACACCTGAACCGACACAGGATATTTACCCTTTGCATCCTGGGCACCGTTCACACTGGATGCAGCAGATTTCTGCCGTAATGGATGGGTGAGCTGTACTATCTTTTTTTCCTCTTAAAAGGAAACCTACCATCATGGATCTACCTAACAAGTTAGATCCGCAGACAGGTGCCTTTAATGTATTATAGCTCCATGCTTTTTTTTTTATAAAACTGTTAATAGCCCAGAACTTTATATGACTATAACCGATATGCAAATTTTGTTTAGAGGCTACTGGGGCGTGGAGTAGCCGTTCCGTGGAGTGAGAGTTGCGATTATTCCACTCCCCAGTATCCTCTTTCGATCCCTCCATCCAAGAAGTCTTCATGCCCATAGCTCGTATAGCTGCATGCACACACCTACAAGGCCGGAGTTCTGTGTATGTGCAGTAGCTCCAGCTTCGGAGCCAAGGCCGCGCAACTGCAGGCGTGCTGGCTTTGCATAGATAGCCTATGCAAAGCCGGAGCTACTGCACTTGCACAGATATCTGGCTTCACAGGCGAGTGCACTCAAATCCCTTGATAGGAGGGATCAGAACTGTTTGATTAAAAAAAGTATGGAGCTATAATACGTTAAAGGAATGCTTAATGAAACATTAAATACATTAAAATAACCTGCTGCCGGATCTTTAGGTAGATCCTAGATGGTAGGTTTCCTTTAATTGTATGTATGTTTAACAGTGCAAAGCCAATACCTTTCCACCACACAATGTTAATGCTTCATTCTAAAAATTTGTACCTAAGAAGTTACCACCCAGTATGTAAATGAACTGAGATGGGTCTCATGCACACTGTACTCTCAAGAGGGGTCCGGCTTATTCATGAACTAGCAGTACAATCCATCCCATTACCTTCCAAAGAGAGCTGCTTCTCCATTTCTTCAGACACTGGATTCTGGCGCATGCGCTATACATTGGAACAGCCTTCTCCAGTGTTTTCTGCTCTCAGGACCGTTCTGCGGATGCACCTACGGTAGATACACAGCGTATCAATAGTGGGCTTGATGATTTCCAAAGCACATTCTCTGGAAAAGAGGAGGAAAAGCACAGGTTATGATTATAGACAAAGGCTGGGGGATATTTAGACACATTGGGGCACATTTACTTACCTGGTCCCCTGCGCGTGGTGTGTTGTCCACCGGAATCCACATCTGCAGCGATTCACTTAGATTGTGCGCCCGAGTTCCTGCATGTGTCGCTTCCCCGCTGAGGTCCGCCGGAGTTCACCTTCTTCTTCCGGGTGCTTGTAAGTGCATATCTTGCGACAAAATTTACGATATTAAATCCTGAACGTTGTCCGAATCCATCGGATGGTCCGTCGGCCCGCCCCCCAATTTCTGTTGCGGGAAAGTCGGCGCCGATGGGCCAGAATCTGATCGCGTGTGCCAAAAACCCTTTCTAAATGCAGCGCACATCAGAAATCGTTGGATATTCCGACGATAGTGCGGACCTTTAGTAAATGAGCCCCATTCCCTATAAATAGGGTGGGTGGCGCACTAAGCAGTCACCATGCAGGAGGTTCTCTTAAAGGAGTTGTTCACTTGAAAGAAAATCTGCCATCAAAATACATTGTGATAAATCGGACACTTGCTCATAGATCCAGGCACCGTGACTATGGTAATCTTATGTTTGGCCTCTTTACTCCTAAAATCAACTTTTGAAATCATGCTAGTGAGCCCAGAAGTGCTCTGGGGGCATTACCAGAGCCGCTCTGTGCTGTAGATTCACTGGCTGTTCCACTGTACAGGAGCACTTCCCCACTACGCCCCTCCCTCTACCTAATGTAATCACACAAATCAGCAAGAAGTTTCAGCACAAAGTCGGAGGGGGGAAGTGCTCACTTGGTGTGATCCGTTCTTATCTCTAGTCAAGCTCTACCCCCCTTACCTGTCCATATCTCAAATCGGAAGAAATCTCTCCACCGTTTTCCATGCCAGATTTTGATCAGAGCAGTTATTTTAGGATTTAGATATAACAAACAAGTGACCGTTCCGTTTCTATGTTCTTTTCACCTGTGTTTATTTCTAGTTTTTACTGCCCCTTTAAGTTGCATTACGGCGTTAGTAGTTCTGTCATCTTTATGTATCTTCTTATTTTCTTCCTAACAACCCAAATGCTTAGAAAAGACAATGAGATATATGTTATGTTCCGACTTGTTATTGCAGCTTCAGTGAAGCGCAAACAAAAAGAAGGAGGAAAAAAATAATGTTAGCGAATGATAATTTTGTACGTTATAATTTCCTGGCACATAATCTTCTGCATCTATTGAATGCGTATTAAAGCAGGAAGAACAAATGCGCCACTTACAAGAGACAACACTTTTATTGTCAGCGTCATTACAGAAGAGGCTCTGATTAGCAAGAGAGTAAATCAATATGGCAGCCGCCTCATAACAGCCAGCTAATGCCACATCATTAAAGGGACGGTCGCAAACTAAACCCGACTCTATGTGAATGTCAATGTTAAAAGTAATAAATCCACAAAGGTTTAATTACAGCAGGATTCATTCTGCTTTTCATCTTGTAGGCTTGAGTAGCTCACACAGTGACTGCGGCCATGTTTTTGCGTTGTGTATTTCACCTCTGGCAGATGTCCTGTATACCTAGTTCTCCATCTTCAAGCTTCATGGAGATGCACACTTCTTATTCCCCCAAACATTTGCATAATTTAGTAGTACAATGTGAATATCAGTTTTTCTGGCCATTAGATGACTGGTACACTGCCCCTTCTGGTAGTTTTTCCTCTGCTGCCTCTATGGGGCACATTTACTAAGGGTCCGAACAGCACATTTTCGTCGTGTTTCGCAGGTTTTTTCCGTTTTGCACTGAATTGCCCCAGGTTTTTGGTGCACGCAATTGGATTGTGGCGCATCGGCGCCGACTTGCATGCGACACAAATCGGGGGCGTGGACGTCGGACAAACAGACTGATTCGGACAAACCACGGAATTTAAAAAGCAAACCGTGTCGCAAGATCAGCACTCACATGCACCGGGAAGAAGAAGGTGAACTTGCGGACCTGAGCGGCCAAGCGACACATGCAGGAAATTGGACGCACGATCTTAGTGAATCGCGGAAGACCCAAATCTTCGTCGGACAACGCACAGCAGGGACTGGTAAGTAAATGTGCCCCTATGTGTGGTTTCCAGCTTTCCCTGGGCTGCTGAGCGCAGACCTAGCTGCTGTGACTCACTCTTCACCCTCCCTCTCCATAGACTTTTATGGTATCTGATGCCTCATTGAACTCCAGTCTCTCTCCTCTTGCTTGTAAGATAATGGGGCACATTTACTTACCCGGCCCATTCGCGATCCAGCGGCGCATTCTCTGCACAGGATTCGGGTCCGGCCGGGATTTGTGAAGGTAGTTCCTCCGCCGTCCACCAGGTGGCGCTGCTGCGCTGAAAATCATCTCAACGCGCCGGAATGCACCACCTCGGACCAGGTGAAGGTAAGCGCTTCCCGAGCGACACTTTTTCGGTTTTTAAATGCGGCGGTTTTTCCGAATACGTCGGGTTTTCGTTCGGCCACGCCCCCCGATTTCCGTCGCGCGCATGCCGGCGCCGATGCGCCACAATCCGATCGCGTGCGCCAAAAACCCGGGGCAATTCAGGTACAATCGGCGCAAATCGGAAATATTCGGGTAACACGTCGGGAAAACGCGAATCGGGCCCTTAGTAAATGACCCCCAATATTCCTCAAAGATTTCAGAAAGGAAGGTGGGGGAGCAAGTAAGGAGTTATGTAAGTGGAGAAGGAAGCACTTTCATTTGATAAGATATCTTACAAAGTTTCTTTTACTCACTCATATTATTCATTTATGAAATGAATGAGCAGTTAGGGAGAATGTTCATCTTTTCTTTGTTTTATCAGATAGGGGAGAAATAAAGGAGCCAAGTAAGGGGAGAAGGATGTGCTTGCCTTTGATAATATATACAAGCAGCCTCGGTTACATACAAGATAGGTTATTTGGGTTGGTTCTTTAGTTGAATTTGAATGTAAGTCGGAACTGTATATTACATCATTGTAACTGCAGAGAAAATTTTTTATTTGTCTCAGTGACACCTAGATTTTTTTAAAAATTTTGCTGTAACGGGAAGAATGATAATCAATAAAAATGCATTACAGACACCTTACAGATCATCATTGCAGCCTGGGACTAAAGTAATAGCATCCGGAGAGCTTCACAGTGGGTAGGGAGGTCCATCTGTAACAAGAGGGTGGTCTGTAAGTCGAGTGTCCTTAAGTAGGGGACCGCCTGTATTACAAAGTCTGTTATACTAGTTTGTACTACTAATTTATGCAAAGTTTCACAAAGTCACTGACCACTTAAAGAGAATATGCATCTTTCCAAGGGAACCTGTCCCCACAAATCTGGTCAGAAAACACTAAACGGTTTACATGACTGTAAACTTGGTACAATGGTTCTAGCTTGAATTTTCGGTGTTGCTGCTTTGTTGCAAAACCGATAGTTATTCCCCCTGGTTTCATTCAGAGAGCCAGTCAAGTTGGCGGGAGAGCTCTGGGATGCAGTCAAGCTTCCTCGCCTCCACACGGCCCCACTGCCTCGTAATCCTGCTCCTCAGCACCTCCCCCTCGCTCTTGATCACTTGAATCTTGTATGAATTCTTGTGCATGCGCAGCGCCCTTATCTGTGCGGTGCCCAGCTGCTGGTCCACTCATCCGCAGCTGGGCTGTAATGTGTGCGGTCTCGGTGAAAGTAATAGCTACTGTTCCTCACCTCACCAGTGCCATGCTCATTGCATCTGCGCACGAGAAGTCGGACACCGAACGGAGTTTCAAACATGGGAGTTTCAAACAGGATTCACACTAAAAACAAGGTCATAAGAAGCTCAAAGAAGAGCAGATCCTGACAGAGAGGGAACACACCAGTATGTCAGTGTGCTTGGTTTACAATCCGTCATCCTGGTGGTAGATGTCCTTTAAGCCTGTGACCCATAAGCAAGCTAGGTCCGAAAGAACTTGGTCCACGCGCTTGCGGGATTTTCTAGACTGAGCCTCAAATCACTGGACTGAACGGTTCAGTGGTTTAAGGTTTGGTCTGCGTGCACGTTAAAAAGATGTACAACGCGCTTTTATTCCCCACAGGTGTTTTGCATTCTCCCCTCCCAATCAAAAGACAACTACGATTCCATAAAGAAGTACCTGACCCTGGAGCAGCCGGTGCCCAGCCAGTGCGTGCAGAACCGCACCCTGAACAAGCAGAACATGATCATGAGCGTGGCTAATAAAATCGCCATGCAGATCATCTGCAAAACCGGAGGAGAGCTGTGGGCCGTGGACATACCGGTAAGTATCTAACCCTCCTTTAAGACTTCAATCAGAAAATATTAGCACCACCGTAACTAAACGCTGTGTCTGTTCTTTACAGCTCAAGTCTCTTATGGTGATTGGGATTGACGTCAACAGAGACGCCATCAATAAATCTCAGTCAGTTGTGGGCTTCGTGGCGAGCACAAATTCAAGACTAACCAAGTACGTACCACGAATACATCCACGTAGAACCACTGGACAAATATCTATTTCCCAGTATGGGATAAGGGGACGGGGTACGACATAAGCCTTACACTTCATTGGTTCCCCAGATTTATGAGGTAGTATACAAGGAAGACTGATATTATAGGAAGCCGTGAGCCTCAGATATAGACAAAACTTTTTATTTGCGATATTGCATTTGGCACAGTTAAATAAGTATTGGTGGGGTTGACCGAGGAAAATGCCCTGTTAAGTGCTTAAAGTTTCCCCTCTGGAGGCTTTGGGGGTCTGTTATCACATTCCTTTAATTGTCTTTTTTTTTTTTGCACCCTATGTATAATCTCAGCTCTTTGTGAAATGCAGGAGATTTTTTTGAGACTTCAATTTTAAATCATTCGCAAATATCTGGAAGCAGCATATCTGCTATAGGGGGATCTCCAGCACACTGTTTGAAAAAAGTGTAAAATATTGAGCAAATACCCCAATGTGCCCAAAGAGTCACTAAAATACAACTAAAATCTGCCCCTTTTATACTTATTTATCTCAGAGATGGTGGCTGGAGTCCTGAAATGGTTCTTGTTTAAATGTGTATTGAGAGCAGGAACAGAGGTATGAGGATTTCATGGGTGAAGGTCTTTCTCAGTATAAAATTTGGCAGGTTTAGGTGTCCATGGGTCCCCTAGAAGTCCCCTAATTCACTAATGGCTGTGAACCCCCCTCCCGACTCTTCATAGACTTCTTTGTATCTGACACCTCAGCAAGATGGAATTCACCAGTTTTCAGAATGAAAGTAATTTTATCAGGAAAGGGGGGAGCATGAAAGGAGCTATGTAGGTGGAGAAAGAATCACTTTCCTCTGATAAGATGCATTAGGGTGATGTCATACGTTCAGTTTTTTAGATGCAGTTTTTGATGTCCAAACCAGGAATGGAGTAATAGTAGGAGGAAGGGCAGCACCTTTCAATTATTTGTCTCACCCATTATGATCCACACCTGCTTTTGGCTTCAAAAACTGCATCTGAAAAACTGAACGTGTGCCATCACCCTCACAAAGTTTCTTGTAGGCACTTGCTTTACTAAATTATGCAGAATTTGCTGAAAAGTTACCAGTGTAAATGTTAGTAGTTAGCAGATTATTACTAGTTTTCTACACTTCAGGCTTTCTACTATTGCAGATGATTCCTGCGCTCACTTCTGGAATGGCGTTTCGGCACTGATGGTGTTATATCTCTGTATTTTCCCTCTTTCAGGTGGTTTTCGCAGTGCATCATTCAGAAAACATCGACAGATTTCGCTGATTGCTTGAAAGTCTGCATGAAAGGTAATTTAGCCGCCGAGCCCGCAGCCGCCAGGATTGGCAGATCGCTCTCCCCATGTATTAATCAGTCCTGAAATAACAGACTGCAAAAAAAGGCAGAAAAAACATGTTTACAATTAATCTGCATAATGTCTTCTGCGTGATGAGACTGATACACAGACCGCAAGCACAGACATCACTATTACAGGTACAGCCCGCTATGATGGAGCAGAATCGTAATCTCGTGTGACATGAAAGCGGAGCCTGGGTGATGGTATAGAAGCAGAACGGGGAAAGGAATTTCCTAGGACGACAGTTCTCCTACTGGGAAATATTGTCATCTATTCTGTCATGTTGTAACCAAGTGTCCTAAACATCTGAAAATCTATAGGATACTATTATATACTCGTTATCGTTCTATATGAGTATGTTTCGTAGTTGTGTACCTGACTACAGAAGAGATCCTCTAACCCCAACCTTGTCCCCTACTCGTCCTACTTGTCCCCTACCCAACCTTGTCCACCAATTAAAGCTGCCCATTCACAATATTCCTGATTCACTCATACACAGACATGATCCATCAGGACAGGTGGGGAAGCCTGTGAGTCCTGATTTCCACAACTACTAATAAAAAGTGTAGCTCCAGACACCACTTAGAGAGAGCTTGTGGGTCCTTCTTATCCTGCCTACCTTGTGGAATCTGTAGGCCCTATTTAAATTAAGAATGATTATTATTATTAAAAACCAGCAAACGAATATAGTAGGTTTTTCAAAATGACACATACCCGGAGCGTGCCCACCTCCTCTGGCTGACGTTGAGGTGGCTTAGTTGCTCCCTTAATCTCATTAAGAAAGCCTGTGAGTCCTTTTTCCCCTATGCAATTATAGAAAAAGCCTGTTAGTCCTGCTGTTTTGACCCACTAATACATAAAGCATGTGAGTCCTGCTCCCCCAATCACTTATAGTGAAACCAACCCTGTGAGTCCTGCTATCTACACTCACACATAAAGCCTATGAGTCCTGCTATCTCTACCCACACATAGATAAAACCTGTGAGTCCTGCTATCTTCACCCACACATAGATAAAGACTGTGAGTCTGCTATCTCCACCCACACATAGATAAAGCCTGTGAGTCCTGCTATCTCCACCCACACATAGATAAAGACTGAGTCCTGCTATCTCCACCCACACATGGAGAAAGCCTGTGAGTCCTGCTATCTCCACCCACACATAGAGAAAGCCTGTGTCCTGCTATCTCCACCCACACATAGATAAAGACTGTGAGTCCTGCTATCTCCACCCACACATAGATAAAGACTGTGAGTCCTACTATCTCCACCCACACATAGATAAAGCCTGTGAGTCCTGCTATCTCCACCCACATATAGATAAAGCCTGTGAGTCCTGCTATCTCCACCCACACATAGATAAAGCCTGTGAGTCCTGCTATCTCCACCCACACATAGATAAAGCCTGTGAGTCCTGCTATCTCCACCCACACATAGATAAAGCCTGTGAGTCCTGCTATCTCCACCCACACATAGAGAAAGCCTGTGTCCTGCCCCCCCCCCCCTCTGACTTATGCCTGTGAGTCCTCCTATCTTCACCCACACATAGAGAAAGCCTATGATTCCTTTTTTCCAATATGCACTCATAGAGAAAACCTGTGAGTCCTGATTTATCCAACCTGCTAATAGTGAAAAATCGCTTCTATCTTCAACCATACAAATGGTTGCTGCGAACATTCCCCCCCAACCAACACCACCACCCCACCCCCACACACACACACATATAGTGAGAACCTATGGCTTCTGGCTCATATATAAAAGACTGAATCACATCATAGTAAAGTATTTCTCCCGGATCTCAATGTCTGAATATATATGACCCTGACAGTGAAGAATAGTCATCAGGAAGGTGAAGTGACATCTCATCCTCCTATTTAGTGACAATCCCTATGTACTCACACAGCTACCGGCATTACAAAGCCAAGGATGACACAAGTGATATACATTCATAGCAGCATTCAGTACCACTCAGGTATCTAATGAGAAGTAGCTGGACTTGTATGAGCTCTGGCAGACAGCTATTATCTGAGGATGAAGATAAGAAGTGGAAAATACAAGGACTCCGCTATCCCGGCTCCTAATAGAGAACGGGTGCTGATAAGACTCTATTTATTCTATATGAAGATTGTAAGTCCTCCGAACATTATCTTATCCCAACCTTAATGGACAATATCGGCAGCAGGAACATGGAAAATAAGCTGGTGCAATGCTCTGCAGACACATGGGTGACATGTATAGTGCTGCATGTAGATTGTCACCATTGCCATTAATGTTTGTCCGCATATAGATTATCACCAAATTTTCTGTGATAAGACACACAATTAGGTCACTTCATAGCAAGCCAAATAGGAACTATATGTAGCCTTATGCATGATAAAAGTAGAATAGAGTGAAAGTGTGTGACCCCCGGTTATCAGGAAAATTGCACCTAAGGCCCCCTAAATTTCCCCAAACCAGATGAAACATAGATGGACATACACAACCTACTTTTCAGGCCGTCTGGTTGTAAATAATAGCATAAAAATGCTGGAAAAATCAGAGTTTGATGAACTTTAGGAAGATGAACAGTAAATACCGGGACCATTTTCAGTCCTGGATCATCAATTAATTCTAGCATGCCCTCCAGTGATCATTTGATTTGATGGACGCAGCCATTTTACAGCTTAAGGCTCAGTCCAATTTTTTGGATTCTGACCTGCGTCTCTTTATATGGTTATAACTTTTGAACACTTTTACTTATCAAAGCGATTCTGAGATTGTTTTTTCCCCACATGTTGTACTTCATTTTAGTGGTAAATTTTGGCTGATAAGTTTTGCGTTTATTTACAAAAAAAGGAAAAAAATGATGAATTTTTAGAAAAATTTGCCATTTTTGAAATTCAAAATCACCGTGTTTTCAGGCAGATAGATTTACCACCTAAATAACTTGCCGAATAACATTTCCAATTTGTCTACTTTACATTTTCATAATTTTTGAAATGTTTGGATAATTTATTTTGACGTCACGCGGCTTACAAATCGAATAGCGCTTTTCCGTATTTTCAGAATTGACTATTTTGCGGATGAATACTGTTTGAAATTAAATTTTACATATTTAGCATCAAAAAACCCCCTATATAACCAACCGATTTTCAAATCTGCACCCCTCAAACTATCAGAAACAGCATTTACAAAGATTGTTAACCCCTTGAGATCTTCATAGTAATTGAATTAAAATGGAGGTGAAATTTAGAATGGTCATATTGTTCCCTTATACGTTCATTTAGCCCTAAAATTTACACATTTCCAAAAGATAAAAAGAGAAAACTCACCATAAAATTTGTTCTACAATTTCTCCTGAGTGCAGCGACCCCCCACACGTGGCCGTTACTTGTGTTATGGGGGCACAGCGAGGCGCAGAAGGGAAGGAGCACCCTGCAGCTGCCAGGATTTTAGTTTTCTGGTTGCCCCCTTTTGAGGGCTATAAAATTTTCGCTTTTTCGTTATTGGGGCCATGTCACGGCATTTTTTTGCGCGATGAGATGCTTTTTCCAGTGTTACCATTTTGGGGTTGGTATCACCTATTGTTGAAAATTTAGGAACTTTTTTTGAGGTCATGAGTAGAAAAGCATCAATTCTGTACTGGATTTTTTACTTTTTTTTTTTTTCATGTTCACCGTATAGACTAATAATCATGTTATCTTTATTCTATGGGTCGATACGATTACGGGGATACCAGACATGAATATTTTTTCTTATGTTTTACAAAATTTGCCAAATAAAACCCTAATGTGGGGAAAAATCTATCATTTTTGCATCGCGGTCTTCCAAGTGGCATAGCATTGTTACATTTTTGGCTACAGAGCTGGTTGATGGCTTGTTTTTTGCGGGACATGTTGTTATTTGCAACAGTATCATTCTGGAGTACATATGTTTTGTTGATCACTTTTTATTGCATTTTTAGTTGGATATAATAGGTAAAAATCATAATTTTGGGCGGGATTTTAACGTTTTTTTTTACGGCGTTCATCATATGGGTTCAATAGTTATTTAGTTTTATTCTATGGATTGTTACGGACGCGGTCAGAGGTCGCACTAACATTTTTCCCGAAGGGTAATAATACTCCTCTTACTATTTTTGAGGAGTATTTTTAGCCGATGAAGAGTATGAAAATTTCGGTAATACATATACATATCTCATAGCCGTTTATAATGTTAATACACGCTATTTATACCAAAAAAAAATCATCTGTCTGCTCACTGCACACACTCAGCGCGCACAGTACACAGCACACACTCGCACAGCATGCACTGGCACGGCCCACACTGGCACGGCACGGCCCACACTGGCACGGCACACACTCACGCACTGGCACGGCACACACTCACGCACTGGCGCGGCACACACTCACGCACTGCCACAGCACACACTCACGCACTGGCACAGCACACAGTCACGCACGGCACAGCACACACTCACGCACGGCACAGCACACACTGGCACAGCACACACTGGCACAGCACACACTGGCAGCACAGCACACACTGGCAGCACAGCACACACTGGCACAGCACACACTGGCACAGCACACACTGGCAGCACAGCACACACTCGCACAGCACACACTCGCACAGCACACACTCGAACAGCACACACTGGCACAGCACACACTCACAGAGTGCAGTGTACCCCGGCCGCGGATCACACTCACCCGGGATCACATAACTGCTGGCCGCTGCTGCGGGCAGAGAGAATTGGAGCAGGACAAGGAGCAGCAGCATCGCGGCTCACATGTCTCCCCAGATTCCAGAGATCGCTGCATCCTGCTGAGTGGTCCCGCGCACGATGCGATCACGCTACTGCCATTCCCCTCCTATGCAGTGCGCCCCGGGCCGCTCAGCTTGAGCGCTACACGGAATAATTGCCAAGCGTATCTTTACGCATGGCAATTATTTTGGGGGGTAATGGCGCCTCATCACGCGTCTATGACGCGTGGTGAGGCGTTAATGCGACCTCTGGACGCGGTGATACTATATATGTGGGGTTTGTGTTATGATTTAGACTTTTTTGAGCGTTATATGTCTCTTTATATGTTTTGGGGCTTATGGGCATTTTTAGTGATTTATAAAGTTATTTTTTATTGAAAAACATATTTTTTTACATTTTTTACTTGATCCACCATGGGATATGAACAAGCAATCATCTGATCGTGGGGTAAAGACCCCCGGAAGGCATGTTAAATGCCGCGGTCGTGTTGACCGCGGTATTTAACGGGTTAAATGCCCGCGATCGGAGCCCACTCCCACCGCAGGTGTTAGCCGGGGATGTCAACGGTAGATTACCGTTGAAATCACTTGACCTCTATCCCATGGACAGGAATATGTGTCTCTTGTGTCCTTTTTCTGACCATGACCCCACTCACACAATTTCAGGTTGTATCATCTTGCTTCACCTGCATTCATTTTAAGAGGCAGTGGGGCTTATTTACTAAGGGTCGCGGAACACACTTTCATCGGACTGTTCGCCACGTTAGGGATTTGCGGAGCTTTGACAGGTATTTAACAGAGGTTTGCACTGGGATTGTGTCGCACGTGATCGGAATGAGGCGCAGCTGCGCTGACTTTCATACAGAAATCAGGGGGCGTGCCGTTGGATGATCAGACTGATTCGGACTGAGCGCGGGATTTAACTTTCACAAAAATAATGCACTTACATGCACCAGGTAGAAGAAGGTGAACTCACATGCAGGATATCGCTGGACTGGGTAAGTAAATGTGCCCCAGTGTCTTGTTTCTTTGGTTCTGTAGCTGATATAACCACAATCCTGACATGGTCGAAAAGTTGAGACTCTTATCTTTAATATGAAACCAGCAGCATGTTTCTAGGTTTCATAGAACTGAATATAGGGGTTTCTGACATGACACTTCAGCCTCTAAACTTGACTCATCTCAGGAAAAATCTTCTCTGCTCATTTTCACATGACTTTGGAGGAGATTTTTTGTAGGTAAATTTATGAGATGTCACATAAAAGAGGAAATTCTAGTAAGGGCATTTCTTAAGCTACCTGAGGGGGCTTCTAGTTTAGTGGGGTGTAATCTGGTGCCAGGTTTTTGAGTCATTCCTTATATTCTTAATAGGCGCTATTGAGAAGTGGCAGAAGTGTAACAACAGCCTGCCCGGTCGTATCATCATCTACCGGGACGGAGTCGGGGACGGACAGCTGCAGATGGTGGTGGATTATGAAATCCCTCAATTCCTCGGCTTCTTTAAAGAGTCGCACTCTACATACAGGTATGAGGGCAGCGGTGATAGCGCACACTCACAGGGGATGTTATACAGATTGACAACTACGTTTTATGTTTCCCAATCCCATTAAAAGTCACTTAGACATTAATGAAATCTCTGCAATGTTCTCTAAAGAATCAGAATTCATTGTCCTTATGAGACGCCTTCATTACTGGAGAGATATTCTCTGTATGGTTATATCTAGTCAGGTCAGGCAGCATTTTGCACTACTTACGCCATCCAATTATGAACCTTTAACCCCTTAACAACCACAGTTTTTTAGGTACATCGGATGCAACGCCTTTCTATGGTACCGCATCAGAAGATGTTTGCAGGACATCTTGTCCTGCTTCTGACGGGGCTCAGCACTAACACTTCGGATTGGAAAAGCTCAGATCCCAAGTGTTTAACATGGACCATGGTGTCTCAGTGGGTGCAAAGGGTTCGTACTCCCTTTGTCACCCATCGGTACCCCACAGCAGCAATCACAGGGTGCCGATAAAGTCACAGGCAGCCTGGGGTCTTCTGCCTGTAGCAGCTTTCTATTATGCCATGCCAGAGGTGCGGCTTAATAGAAAGGCTGTCAGTAACCGCACTGCACTACATAGGACATAGGTCCTCTCTCGCTGGTAAGATGGTGGTGCCCACGTGCCAATGCCATGGGCATTTAAAGGGGCTGTTCAGTGAAAACAAGTCAGATCTATCCAGAGGATTGGGGCTGACTTTCTGATCGGTGGGGGTCTCAGTTATAGCACCCCCACTGATCACAACAACAGGGATACATTGTACGCGGCAGTGCACATCGCGGCAGTACCACTGATTCTATTAGGGTGCAACAGGGGCACAACAGACCCCTGTCCTCATGATCCAATTACCGATCTGCATTTTACCCCCTATCCTATGGGTAGGGGGTTAATTTTTTGTCGCTGGACAACCCCTTTAAACGGTTAACACTCAGGATTGGTGCCAGCGCTGATCATTGGTGTAAGCGACAGGTCCTTTGCTGCATAATACTGCACGCAAGTCCTCTCCGTACTCTCTTATAGACCCCATTTTATCTGTGCTGTGATGTCTTTTCTGAGATATCTTCATCTCTATGGCACTGATGGAGATTACAGTTCTCTGCTACTTGTATCAGGGCCACAGACAGTGAATGGAGCTGCAGCGCACATGCTTCACCTGTCGCTTCATTTATATAGGGTACAGCGGACCCCTGTTTTCTTGATCCTTGCGGTACCAGCGGTGGGATCAGCAACATAAATCCTATGCATAGGGGATAACTTGTAAAAAATAGGGGATAACTTGTAAAAAAAAATACCCCTTTAAGTAGGGACTTGTTAGATCTTCGCCACTATCTGCCACTACATCAAATAAGTGGGAAAATTGCAGAACCAGACACAACCTGTATAATGTTGTGGCGCTGTTTCCAGAAGATCACAGTTCTGGGTTTTCTAATCTTGCACAACTTCTTCAACATATTTGTCCCCATGTACATGAATGGTGTGAGTGACACTTATTCTGTCTCAGCCCCAAGGTGACACTGGTTGTGGTGAGGAAGCGATGTACCACCAGGTTCTTCTGTGAATCTCATCGGGGATTACAGAACCCACCGCTGGGGACCATCATCGACAGCGAAGCTACAAGACCTGAATGGCAAGTAACTCTCCAACCAGAACCCCATTCATATCATACAAGTACTACTACTTGTGCTGCTACTATAACAATACTACTACACGTAGAGTATGCATGCCTCGGCCATAATACTACTACTACTATACTGTGTGCCTCTATCCCTTAACAATTCTACCACTGATACAATATGTGTGATTCCCACAGGTATGACTTCTTCCTGATCAGTCAGAACGCTCGGCAGGGATCGGTGAATCCCACCTACTACAACGTATTGTACGACAGCAACTGCCTGAGGCCGGACCACCTGCAGCGCCTCACCTATAAGCTGTGCCACCTGTACTATAACTGGCCGGTGAGTAGTGACCACCCCTGGCATCTCATCACTTATATATTAGATGTTGTAGGGGGGATGGTCCCAATTTGCGTAGGATTTATTGTGTTTCAGACAAGATAGAGAGATTTTCTGTATCCGCTTTTCTGCGTTTGTTAATTCTGCACAGATTTTCCCAAGCGGGTGAGGGATTGTATTATGCAGATATCACTACGTGGGGGATTTATACGGGATTATGCAGCTGTATACAGGGAGATGGGCAATATCTGGGCTCTGGCGACCTCTGCTGGTGGATATATACATGTGCATTGAGGATACTCTTATCCTTGCCTTATAACCTGACTGCCCGTTAGCTGGTGATCTCTAAGGAAACATCCATGAAGTGAAAGAGCTAAATTGTGACAATCACTTACTCTGACATAACCCAAAGATATCAGACTACTGCGGTCCTCACCGAAACCTCATCTGTCACCTAACAGACAGCCAGGACGCCATTAGTCACACCGGACATCAGTCCACAAGACTGGAGACGTCATGAGGAACAAGTGATAAAGTGCGGCCATGGATGTATAGGGTAGATCCCGATCACATTGTCATTTTCTACTCTTGACTTGCCAGATTTTACCCAATAAAATAAGCATCTAGAAACACGTTGCTGGGGGTCATATTAAAGATAAGAATCAAATTTTTCAGTTTCTACAGGACTTTGGTTTATGAGCTACAGAAACAGTTATACAGGCATAAAAAATACATTGGAACAGGATCGTTATCTGCAGCTTATATCCCAAACTATGGGGGTCATTTATCTTATTTCCTCCTTCTCCTTCCCTTTATGAGTTTTTTTGCCCCTCATTGGTCTTTGTCGTTTTGGCTCTTTGTCAAATGCAAGTTATTTTGAGCCTTATTGTGCAAATTTAAAAAAGGCGCAATTTTGTTGCATACATCACACCATTGCCTTTCCTAAGCGCCGCCATTTTGACGTGCATCGTCGCTCCCCATGAAGAACATTGTAATGAATGAGGAGGAAAATCCCCATATACTGCCATACTGTAGTATGGCAGTATATGATAGGATCGATCAGACAACCTAGGGTTAAAGTACCCTAGGTAGTCTGAAAAATAGTGAAAGTATTCGTACACTGAAAAAGTTATTAGCGCAGATAACAAGCCGTCAAAGAGCTCTTTACATGGAAAAATAAAAAAGTTATTGATTTTTGAAGGTGGGGAGTGAAAAATAGAAATGAAAAAAGCAAAAAAAAAAAGGTCTGGTCGTTAAGGGGTTAAATAAGGCGCAAACATCTAGAAGAAGGAAAAATACAAAGACAAATTAGGCACAAACCAGGAAACTTCTACACGGCGAACTGCTGGAAAAAGGTCCAAAAAATTGTGCAAATACCCCCAATGCACTCAAAAAGTCACTAAAATACAACCAATAAAGGCGCATGAGATAAATCTGCCCTTATGTCTTTAGTTGCCTCTTTCTATAGTTCTGTCAATCACAGAGCCATAATCCCTGGGGGATCTGATGTATGAGATTCTTATCTTCAATATGACACCAGCAGCATGTGACTAGGTGCTACAGAACCGAATATAGGAGCATCTGAAATGAGACTCCCCCCGCAGCCTCTAAACTTCTCTCATCTCAGGCAAAATATGACTCTTCTTTGCTCATTTTCACATGACTTTGAGGGAGATTGATGATAAATGGGTGAGATTTCACATTAAAGAGGGAATTTTAGAAAGGACATTTCATACCGTACTTGATGGGGCAAAATCTGGTGACTTGTTCATTGTGCAGATTCTGTGTACAGATCATGTGGTATAGATTCTCCCTGATATTAGTCATGTGATTGGATATGTTGTCTCTTGTATTTGTCTCCTCCTCACAGGGTGTGATCCGGGTGCCCGCTCCGTGCCAGTACGCCCATAAGCTCACCTTCCTTGTAGGGCAGAGCATCCACCACGAGCCCAGGATTGAGCTCTCCAACACCTTGTATTACCTATAAGTACATGTTTTATGCAGATGACAGGACGGACCTGAGCTGACAGACGTGGTGACGTATACAGGACCATGTACCTTGTCTGTCTCCCACACTGAGTTTACCTTTTGACATTTAGGAGCTGCGTTTATAGGATGGTTTTTTGGAACGACTTGTTACACGTTTTCTACAGAACTATTTTTTATTAAAGTTTTGTTATTTGCACTTTATTGTCTTTATTTTTTGTGCCCACGACAATCATAAAAAAACAGGGAGCCCCTTCCCTCCATATCCGGTAGAGGTGTACGCTTCCTGTTTTAATTCATTGTGACAGTCCCATAGAAATGAATACAGGGCCCTGCAAAAGTATTCAACCCCCTTGAATTTTTCTACCTTTTGCCACATTTCAGGCGTCAAACATAAAGATATAAAATTGTACCTTTTTTTGGTAAAGAATCAACAACAAGTGGGACACAATTGTGAAGTGAAACAAAATTTAATAGATATTTTAAATTTTTGCAAAAAATAATAAACTGAAAAATGGGGCGTGCAATATTATTTGGCCCCTTTACTTTCAGTGCAGTAAACTCCCTCCAGAAGTTCAGTCTCTGATCTCTGAATGATCCAATGTCGTCCTAAATGCCTGATGATGATAAATATGATCCGCCTGTGTGTAATCAAGTCTCCATATAAAGACCTGAGACTGGGACGGAGATTTATCTGCTAACAAGACACTGGGGCACATTTACTAAGCTCGGTGCACCAGGGTTTTTGGGGACTCAGAGGCCAGTTAAAGGGATATTTCAGCCTGTACATGCGCTCCACGATGCTCCTCCCTCCTGATGAATGACGTAAGTGCTCGGCGGGGATGTGAGTAGGGATGCAATACACTGCCCAAATAATGTAAATTCTCTTTAACCCCTTAAGGACGCAGGGTTTTTCGGCTCATTTCTCGCTCTCCAACTTCAAAAATCCATAACTTTTTCATTTTTCCGTGTACAGAGCTGTGTGAGGGCTTATTTTGTGCGTAACAAATTTTACTTTCCCGTAATGTTATTTATTTTAACATGCCGTGTACTGCGAAGCTGAAAAAAAATTGTGGGCTCAGTTTTTACGACTTTCACTCTTCGCTCCAAATAACACGCCTACTTTATTCTTTGGTTCTGTGCGATCGCGGTGATACCAAATTTATATTGTGTTTTAATACATTTTCAAAAATTAAACGAATGTGTACAAAAAAGAAAAAAAAAATTTTGCCATCTTCTGACGCTAATAACTTTTTCATACTTTGGTGCACGGAGATGTGTGAGGGGTCATTTTTTGCGAAATGAGGCGACGTTTTCAATGCTACCATTTTGAGGTCTGTGCGACATTTTTGATCACTTTTCATTACATTTTTTATGTCATGTAAAAAGGTGTAAAAGTCGCATTTCGGACATTTGGGCGCCATTTCCCGTCTCGGAGGTCACCGCCGGCCGTAACCGGTTTTATATTTTGATAGATTGGGCATTTTGGGACGCGGCGATACCTAATGTGTTTGTGATTTATACTGTTTATTATATTTTATATCAGTTCTAAGGAAAGGGGGGTGACTTGAATTTTTAATATTTTATTAATTTTTTTTTTCACAATTTCTTAGAATCTCCTGAAACCATTCAGCCTCGGGTGTGACGAAGACCCGAGGCTGTCATAGCAACCGATCGCCGCCCCCCGATGACGTTTGGGGGAGCGACGATCGAAGGTAACATGGCGTCGCCCATGCACCGCCATGTTTTAAGAAGAGGTTAACGCCGATGCGATCGGGCCGAGGCCCGTCCGAGGCCCGGGCCGAGGCAAGCGCAGACAAAGCGCCACGTGTGGCGCCGGCCTTTGTGTGATGCCACACGCCCCGTTTTTGGACCGGTTTAAAAACCTGTTCAAAGCAGCCAAGCGCATGGTAAACGGTAAAAAACTTATGCATTTTAAAAACACATATGTTTTTAAATGCATGCTTAAAAACTGACCCAAAACGCCATGTGTGGCATCAACCTAATAAGTACAACGCGATACAAATCGAACCAAACTTTATTAAGAAGATGACAAGCGAACAAAACGTTGGAGAGAGTTGGGACATTTCGAAAGTGGATTTTGTGGAACGAGCGTTCAAAATCTATTCTCCTTTGTAAAAAGGTTAATAACCGTCAATAAGATTTTTGGTGCTGCATATCTAATTTTGACCAAAGTTGCAGAAATCAACATCAAGATCATTTACATTATAATACTGGAGTGGAGAGTGCAGAGAGAATTTGTGAGAAGGCGACAAACAATCAAGAGCCAAGCTGTGGCAAAGGTAAGACAGACTTTACAGTTAACATTTTTTAGATTTATTTAAAAAAAAAATTCCTATTTCAAAAAGACCCAGAAAATACAAGATGGTGGACAGAGTTTTTCATCTGTGGTTGTGATATTGGAAAGACATGATTTTTAGTTGTAAGTCAAAATGAAGCAAAAGTTTGACCCGTAAAGAAGAGTAAACTTCAAAATTCTTTATTATAGGAACATAGGCATATTGCCACTAGTGTATGTGGCCATGGAAAATGAGGTTTTGGAAAGACACCGCAGGCGGAGGAGTGTGCACTAATCTTCCATGCTCGAGTTTGATAATTTTACAGATGAGGTGTACCAGCAGTTTCAGCTGGATCGGGCTTCAATCCAATGCCTGAGGGTGGTGGCACACGTGGCGTCTTGAACCCATTTTCAGGCAGTTTTTAAGCAGTCCGTTAAAAAATGCATGCGTTTGAAAAAGCATCAGTTTTTTTTCCGTTTTCCACCCATTATAATTATGATAATTGGGAATAACGGAAAAAACAGATGCGTTTTCAAAAATACGTGCTTTTTTTTTTTTTTTAACGGACTGCTTAAAAACGGCCCAAAAAGCCACTTGTGCCACCACCCTCTATGAGAAGCTTGAGGGCGCATTCACACGTTGCGCTTTCGTCGCGTTCATAGCGCGACGCTAGCGCACAGTGGGCGGGGCTCGGGCCGATCGCATATGCGCTTCCCGGGAAACGCATGCGATTGATAACCCGATCGCATGCGTTTCTCTTGAAACGCATATGCGATCGCCCCAAACTCCGCCCCCTGTGCGCTAGCGTCGCGTTATGAACGCGACGAAAGCGCAACGTGTGAGCGCGCCCTGAAGATTGGGGCTAAAACTGGACACTCACATCCATTAATTACATGGTTGATGGGTCCTTCCAGTGATGCATTGCTGAGCGTTTTGGTTTTTTGCAACCGAGCTTCAGCTGTTTAACCCCTTCGAGCACCAGGACATACTATAACGTTGTGGTGGTGTATGCAGAGCACTCACAGACTGAGCCCTCTCCATACACAGCGGGTGTCAGCTGTATATAGGGCGTCATCAGCCATGGCACCACACCCCGGCACATCTTTTCTCTTCATGTGCGCCCTGACCTGGAGCCGTCGCACATGAATAAGAAGAGAGACTACTAGAGGCGTGGGAATGGAGAGTACTCAGTTTTTTATGAGCCGGGTGGGGAATTCTCAGTACAAAAATACGGTTAAGGTGATAATGGATATAAACTAACCAAATGGCTCATGACGCCCTATTGCGACCCAGAACCCACCATGTGATTGCAGCCTCAGAGATTGGTCAGTTTTGTGGCCAGGTCAGGTAATAGCAGATCAGCCTCCTTTGGGACACGTTCAGTTTTTCAGATGCCGTTTTTGATGTCTAAACCAGGAGTGTAGTGAAAAAGAGGAGGCACGGCTTATTTTGGTTTAAAAAAAATGCATCTAAAAAACTGAATGTGTGAACGCAACCCATTCACTGCAGCTGATCGCTGGAGGTGCTTGATTTCGAGACCACATTGATCTTATATTGCATGTGTTTAGGGTTTAGGGTGACTACCCCTTTAAGCCAGGGGCACACTATTGCTATTCATGGTAGTATAGAAATGGGGTTGTATGCAAACTGTTCTTTAAATTATTTTTGAATTCTTTTCCCCAGTTCCAGGACACTGCCATCAGTATAAATTGCATCCTGAATAATGATTCCCTCTGCAGCCACTAGGTGGCAGTAAAGAGACGCCACAAAGTGAGTTCATCGCAGCCCGCAGGCAAGCGAGACACATAGGGCTTTGTTCACATTTGCGCTGATTCATCCTTCCAGAGACACAAGCTTGCATTCATTTATAGGGATCTCTTAAGGCATCACTTAATTTTTATTAAAGATTACACTAATATCTGCTAATGGTGCACCCAGTTTTATATAGTTATGCATTGGAGCGGCCATGTGACTACAGTCCTAAAAGTGTCCCATTATACAGTATAATACAAATGATCATGCTGTGCCCTGCTGGTCACAACCAGTACTGCAGCTCACACTAATCTATAGCATCAATACATATCACTGTATCAGAGGTCACAGACGTGAAGGTCGTCCTATCACATCCTCCTCACTGCTTGGAACTACAGCCGGATTAGCCGTCTCCCTCAGGACTAAAATGAGTTAATTTATGCAATAAAGCAAATCATGTCTCAAGCCTAGAGGTCGCGGCCCTGCCTATAATCCTGTAATAAGCCCGATTTGCTTGCCTTGGGATAAGTCTACTTAAAGTTGCAGAAAAATATCTAGACAAATAGGTTTAGTGCTGGAAGCATCGAGATGAATCAGGACTGGTGGAATAAGCCACTTATTACATGGTGCAGGTGAATAGTCATATGTGATGTACGGCACAAGATATAAGAGCGTGCAGGACTTCTCCAGTGCTTTCCTCTGGTCTCTTCTCCAATTGACTCTTCTCCAGTTTTTATTTTCTGGTCTCTTCTCCAATGGACTCTTATCTATTTTTTTTTTTTTGTTTCTGCTCCAATGCTTTCCCCTGGCCCCTGCTCCAGTGCTTTCCCCTGGCCCCTGCTCCAGTGCTTTTCCCTGGCCCCTGCTCCAGTGCTTTCCCCTGGCCCCTGCTCCAGTGCTTTCCCCTGGCCCCTGCTCCAGTGCTTTCCCCTGGCCCCTGCTCCAGTGCTTTCCCCTGGCCCCTGCTCCAGTGCTTTCCCCTGGCCCCTGCTCCAGTGCTTTCCCCTGGCCCCTGCTCCAGTGCTTTCCCCTGGCCCCTGCTCCAGTGCTTTCCCCTGGCCCCTGCTCCAGTGCTTTCCCCTGGCCCCTGCTCCAGTGCTTTCCCCTGGCCCCTGCTCCAGTGCTTTCCCCTGATCCCTGCTCCAGTGCTTTCCCCTGATCCCTGCTTCAATAGTCTCTTCTCCATTGCATTTTTCTGGTCTCTGCTCCAGTGCTTTCTTTTGGACTCTACTCCAGTGCATTCCTCTGGTATCTTCTCCAGTTCTTTCCTCTGGTCTCTTCTCCAATGGACTCTTCTCTAGTGTTTTTTTTTGTTTCTTCTTCAGTGCTTTCCTCTGGCCCCTGCTCCAGTGCTTTCCTCTGGCCCCTGCTCCAGTGCTTTCCTCTGGTCTCCGATCTAGTGCTTTCCTCTGGTCTCTGATCTAGTGCTTTATTCTGGTCTCTTCTCCTGTGCTTTCCTCTGGTTTCTGCTCCAGTGCTTTCCTCTGATTCAACAGTCTCTTCTCTAGTGCATTTTTCTGGTCTCTGCTCCAGTGCTTTCCTCTGGTCCCCCCTCCAGTGCTTTCCCCTGGTCCCTGCTTCAATGGTCTCATCTCCAGTGCATTTTTCTGGTCTTTGCTCCATTGCTTTTCTCTGGTCTCTGCTCCAGTGCTTTCTTCTGGTGTCTGCTCTAATGGTCTCTGCTCGAGGGCTTTCCTCTGGTCTCTGCCCCAATGCATTTTTCTGGTCTTTGTTCCAGTGTTTTCCAATGGACTCTTCTCTAGTGCTTTTTTCTGGTCTCTGTTCCAGTGCTTTCCTCTGGTCTCTGTTCCAGTGCTTTCCTCTGGTCTCTGCTCCAGTGCTTCCCTCTGTTCTTTGCTCCAGTGCTTTCCTCTGGTCCCTGCCCCAATGCATTTTTTGTGGTCTCTGCTCCAGGGCTTTCCTCTGGTCTGGTCCATTGGTCTCTGCTCCAATGGTTTCTGCTACAGTGCTTTCCCCTTTCTCTGCTCCAATGCTTTTTTTTATGGTCTTTTCTCCAGTCTTTTCCTCTTGTCTCTTCTCCAGTGCTTTCCTCTGGTCTCTTCTCCAATGGACTATTCTCTAGTGCTTTTCTCTGGTCTCTGTTCCAGTGCTTTCTTCTGGTGTCTGCTCCAGTGCTTTCCTCTGGTCTCTACTCCAATAGACTCTTCTCTAGTGCTTTTTTTCTGGCCTCTGCTCATGGGCTTTCCTCTGGCCTCTGTTCCAGTGCTTTCCTCTGGTCTCTGTTCCAGTGCTTTCCTCTGGTGGTCTCATGCCAGCACCACCATTGAATTCGGTGATTAAAGGGGTATTCTCGTCTGGGCATTCACATTCAGTTTGATAAATCTGCCATATATAAACATTTCTTCAATTGGATGTTATAAAAAAAATGTTCCTGTGTGAAGATGATTTCTCATCAATGTAGTCATTTTGTCCCTTAGAAACCAGATGGCTTCCTCGGTTACGACCACGTCACATTTTGGCAGCAGTGGCCGGACATGCAGTATAGAGTCCTGCCTGACCACATGGATTCAGTATCCATTACCACAGGGCGGCTGTAGACATACAGTAACTACCAGACATTTCATATACAAAAACTTTTTTTTTATTTGTGCAATCCATCCAGCAGTATCCGAGGAAGCCATCTCGTTTCTAAGGGACAAAATGACTACATTTATGAGAAATTATCTTCACACAGGAACAGTTTTTTTAATAACATCCAATTGAAGAAATGTTTATATATGGCAGATTTATCAAACTGAATGTGAATGCCTAGGCGAGAATACCCCTTTAATGACTATATTTTCTGTTAAAAGGAACCTGTCAATTTTCACTAAAGACAGATTGTAAAAGCCCATGACACCTGCAGTGCAAAGATGCCTCTCTGCCTTTTCTAAGCATTTGCATTACAATATAATTGTGTGTTATAACTTACTCTTGCATCCTGACAAAATCCTGGGATAGTCACAGGGGCTGGACTTTGGTTTGGATGCATTTGAAAAAACAATTGACCTGTCTGAGCTGCAGGCTGCATCTTTGTGCTCCTGTACAGCTTGTCCCTCCCCCACTGATGTCAGGTCACCAGGAGCATAAAGGTGGGGTCCAAGCTCTGAGGAGTGAGTAACACAGACAAGTCACATGTTGTTTTTTGAAATGCATCCAAACCAAAGTCCAGCCTCTGTGACTACCCCAGGACTTTGTCATGGAGCAAGAGGAAGTTATAACACACAATTATATTGTAATGCAAATGCTTAGCAAAGGCAGAAAGGCAGATTTGCACTGCAGGTGTAATAGGCTTCTGCAACCTGTCTTTAGTGAAAATGATGTCCCTGGTGACAGGTTCCCTTTAAATTCTAAACTGTATTAACCTCTATTAACGTTCCCTCATACATTGAGGTGGAGCATCCCTTGCACTGATGACAAATTCAAGGTAAAGACCCATATATAAAACAAATAAACATAAAGTACCATATGTAACAATACAACATGCGTATACTATAGGCTCTGGTAGGTGGTGAAGCCTGGCACGGGGGGAGCCGGGGACGTCTGGCAGCGGGGAGCCGGTGGCATGTCACAGCACGGTCGCCTCTTTTGAAATTCAGAGCAATCAGCTATTTCCAGGCCTTACGTAGTGAAAACGATGCAAGTCCAGGCAATGGCTGCATATTTCCCAGAGAGAGATCATCCACACTGCGCTCAGGCAGCCGGCAGCACGCAGATCCAGCCTCCTCCTCCACAGACACGTTCTACAAAACGCAAGTAAAAGAAGGTAAAACAAACCTAAATTTCACATCAATTTTATCCCAGGGGTCCTACTCCTCAATACCGGGGTCTATGGCTACTTACTCTCTGCAAACTGAAAACATTCCACGTATATCGAGGCAATGGAAACTAGAGACGTGATGCCTCATGTTTCTGTCATGTATATGACCCCATTATAGTATTTATATGGGTTTTAACTACCCCCACTAAGAATCCTGTAGGAATCCCTTTATTTTGTACTTTATGTATTTATGTACAATACCTGGTACATACTGTATGTTGTTATTATTGTGCTTTTTGCTATTCTTGTGTTATATACAAGGTCCCCGGGCTATCAGACTAATACCCACCCTCCAAACCTTCAAATGTGCTCTTAAAACCCATCTCTTTAGGCAAGCCTATCACACTCGCTAACTGCATGAAATGTCAACTCTCCCTTTACTAATCCATCCTATGTCCTATCTCCCATCTGTTATCTGGCAAACAGCAGATATATACCAAGCTCCAGGCTTCTCTGCAGTCTCTTTCACCTAGGACCCTGTAAATAAGATGGCGGCTGATGGCTGGTTCAAGCAACAACATCGTTGTTTAGTAAATTATTTATTAAATTATTTTATATTGTTCCCTTATAAAGAATGGCTGGACCATTATACAACCTCTTGTGTCACCCCCTCATCCTCATAGACTGTAAGCTCTTGTGTCACCCCCTCATCCTCATAGTCTGTAAGCTCTTGTGTCACCCCCTCATCCTCATAAACTGTAAGCTCTTGTGTTACCCCCTCATCCTCATAGTCTGTAAGCTCTTGTGTCACCCCCTCATCCTCATAAACTGTAAGCTCTTGTGTCACCCCCTCATCCTCATAGTCTGTAAGCTCTTGTGTCACCCCCTCATCCTCATAGTCTGTAAGCTCTTGTGTCACCCCCTCATCCTCATAGACTGTAAGCTCTTGTGTCACCCCCTCATCCTCATAGAATGTAAGCTCTTGTGTCACCCCCTCATCCTCATAGTCTGTAAGCTCTTGTGTCACCCCCTCATCCTCATAGACTGTAAGCTCTTGTGTCACCCCCTCATCCTCATAGACTGAAAGCTCTTGTGTCCCCCTTCATCCTCATAGACTGTAAGCTCTTGTGTCACACCCTCATCCTCATAGACTGTAAGCTCTTGTGTCACCCCCTCATCCTCATAGACTGTAAGCTCTTGTGTCACCCCCTCATCCTCATAGAATGTAAGCTCTTGTGTCACCCCCTCATCCTCATAGACTGTAAGCTCTTGTGTCACCCCCTCATCCTCATAGACTGTAAGCTCTTGTGTCACCCCCTCATCCTCATAGACTGTAAGCTCTTGTGTCACCCCCTCATCCTCATAGACTGTAAGCTCTTGTGTCACCCCCTCATCCTTGTTGACTGTAAGCTCTTGTGTCACCCCCTCATCCTCATAGTCTGTAAGCTCTTGTGTCACCCCCTCATCTTCATAGTCTGTAAGCTCTTGTGTCACCCCCTCATCCTCATAGTCTGTAAGCTCTTGTGTCACCCCCTCATCCTCATAGTCTGTAAGCTCTTGTGTCACCCCCTCATCCTCATAGACTGTAAGCTCTTGTGTCACCCCCTCATCCTCATAGACTGTAAGCTCTTGTGTCACCCCCTCATCCTCATAGACTGTAAGCTCTTGTGTCACCCCCTCATCCTCATAGACTGTAAGCTCTTGTGTCACCCCCTCATCCTCATAGAATGTAAGCTCTTGTGTCACCTCCTCATCCTCATAGACTGTAAGCTCTTGTGTCACCTCCTCATCCTCATAGACTGTAAGCTCTTGTGTCCCCCCTCATCCTCATAGACTGTAAGCTCTTGTGTCACCCCCTCATCCTCATAGACTGTAAGCTCTTGTGTCACCCCCTCATCCTCATGGACTGTAAGCTCTTGTGTCACCCCTCATCCTCATAGACTGTAAGCTCTTCTGTCACCCCTTATCCTCATAGACTGTAAGCTCTTGTGTCACCCCCTCATCCTCATAGACTGTAAGCTCTTGTGTCCCCCCTCATCCTCATAGACTGTAAGCTCTTGTGTCACCCCCTCATCCTCATAGACTGTAAGCTCTTGTGTCACCCCCTCATCCTCATGGACTGTAAGCTCTTGTGTCACCCCTCATCCTCATAGACTGTAAGCTCTTCTGTCACCCCTTATCCTCATAGACTGTAAGCTCTTGTGATAAGGGCCCTCAATTCTATTGTTCCATATGTTTGTTCTTTGTAATATATTTGTATATGTCCCCTATGATTTGTGAAGCGCTACGGAATTTGATGGCGCTATATAAATAAAGATTATTATTATTATTATTATTAACCCCTTCACACTCCGTGACGGATATATCCGCCACGGAGCTGTGAAGGTTATATGAAGAAGGCTCATGGGCTGATCCCTCTTCATACAGAGATGGGCTTTGCTGCATATCGCAGCAAAGACCCATCGCTATCACCCGCGGTCGGTGCTTGCACCGATCGCGGGTGTCAACCTTTTCAAACCCTTTCAAAGTCGCCGGCAGCACTTTAAATTTGGCGGCGCATGGGCGCCGCCATCTTCCCTCCGATCGCCGCTCCCCCGAACGTCATCGGGGGGCGGCGATAGGTTACCATGGTAGCCTTCGTTTGACCCGAGGATACATGGCTTCTGCATATCCATTACAATGAGCCTGTGGCTCATTGTAATTGTATTAGGTATCGCCGCTTCCCAAAATGCCCGATCTATCAAAATATAAAAACGGTTATTGACGGCGGTGACCTCCGGAACGGCAAATGGCGCCCAAATGTCCAAAACGCGACTTTTACACCTTTTTAGATGACATAAAAAATTTAATAAAAAATGATCAAAATGTCGCACAGACCTCAAAACGGTAGCAATGAGAACGTCGGCTCATTTCGCAAAAAATGACACCTCACACATCTCCGTGCGCCAAAGTATGAAAAAGTTATTCGCGTTAGAAGATGGCAAAAAAAATTTTTTCTTTTTTGTACACATTCGTTTAATATTTGAAAATGTATTAAAACGCAATAAAACCTATATAAATTTGGTATCACCGCGATCGCACCGAACCAAAGAATAAAGCTGAGGGGTTATTTGGAGCGTAGCGTGAAAGTCGTAAAAACTGAGCCCACAAGAACATGACGCACATGCAGTTTTTTTAAATTTTTCCACATTTGGAATTTTTTTGCGGCTTCCCACTACATGGCATGGAATAATAAATAACATCATAGGAAAGTAAAATTTGTTACGCACAAAATAAGCCCTCACACAGGTCTGTACACGGAAAAATGAAAAAGTTATGGATTTTTGAAGATGGAGAGCGAGAAAAAAGCGAAATTCCCTGCGTCCTTAAGGGGTTAAGGTCACTTGTGGGGAGAGAGATGACACTCTGGGTGGTGTGTTTAGACGATGACCTGCCCCTTTAAGGGTACTCGCCTGGTTTATTCAGACCAAAAACAATCTTTTTACAAGTCTAACCCCCATAGATGCTACCAGGTGATGTGACTATGATCCTGTATGACTATGGAATTGTGGACACTGAGCCCCCAATCTCAAGGACTGGACCACCTATAGATAAACCAACTTTGGGGGCTTACATTCTATGGCAGGCCTAAAATGTATCTTCCCACTCCCTTGGAGATCACATAGTAGATTTAGATGACTTTAAGGATCATCTTTAACTCATGTGGAAGCCCAATTCTTGGCTCTACGGCTGGTCTGTACCTAGAAAGGAACCATGGCTGCTGAATACTTAGGTTTGGAATATTTTTATTTCCATTGTGATGGCTCATCCATCATGGTTTTAGACCAAGGACAAATTGGCAGTGTCGGACTAATTCTGGCTCCCAGAGATACGGTCACAATATGGGACGGGTTATGGGACGGTAGCCCAGGGCCCAAGCCTTGCAAAGGACCCGTGGCCACCAAAAGCATCCTGCAAATTTGATATTGAGAAGGACCTACACCCATGAAATCCCCATACATTTTCCTGCTATTAATGCACAAGTACACAAGAGCCATTTCATTACCTTTGATGGCCCTCCAAAGGTCCTGAAACCACAGATTAATAGGAGACAGAAGGGAAACCTCCTCCACTCAACCACAAAGCTGATTTTAGTACCATATGTAGGAAGTGATTTCCAGACTAGTGGGGCTATAATATTCAAGAAAAAGAAAAAAGACAGCAACCCATGTAATTACCAAACGCTGCTTGACAAAGATTCATGGTGAATTGAAACGTTGCAGTTTTTTCTATGCCTGTGTGAGTAAAGGTTTAACCTTTTTTCATCATATTGGATGCTGTGGCCTTCTCTCTTTTTTTTTGGCTATAATATTCATACATCCCAGAGCCCATGGCAGTCTTAATCAGCCCCCTACTACTAGGGTCAATTTCTTTTAAGTTCATGGACAATGGGTCTCCAGGGTACTTTTAACTTGGAAGCCCAAGAAACCCCAGTCTGACACTGCACATGAAAATGTTGCAGATTTGCTGCAGAATGTCCCCAACTTAGAGGGTCCACTGGTGGGCCAAGCCTATTACACAACATAAGGCCCAAATAAGTAAAAGATAGACCCATATGGAGGAGACTTTGGAGCCAGTCACTTGTGTCTATTGTAGGTTCCTTTAGACCTTTCCTCTTACATCTACTACATGGCTTCTGAACTTCAAGCCTTGAGGGCACACTTCTTGTATATGTTGAGTGACTCATAAGTGGAGCATTTACTCAACTATCAGTCATGTAAAATCACAGTCATGTAAATCCTCAACATGATACTGTAAGTTCAGACAAAGGGTCAGGAAAAGAGAATAAGCAGGGGCGGGGACTGCTTAGGGAGGAGCTAACAATCCCGCCCAGGAGGGACCATGTTCTTGGTTCGCCACGTGGCCGTTATGGAGCCAGTCTAGTGAATTAGTTCATCAATGCATAAAATAGGTTGGTGTAAGGTGACGGTGCCATCCTCCTATTAGTGGCAGAATGATATTTAGGCAGTATGTAAGAAGGAGGTGAGACGTACATGGAGATTTCATGATGTTTTGGTATTTTAGATTTAAGGCACATATTTCACTGAAATCTTTTGTTATTTTGTGGATTAAAAAGGTCGGAGACTGGGGGCCTGGGGATTGCACTCTAATTGGTTAGTCGTACAAATACTGAACTTTCATGAGCCACAAAAAGAACAAAAGACAGATATAAAGATATGAGATAGATATAAAGATATGAGATAGATAGATATGAGGTAGATAGATATGAGATAGATGGATAGATATGAGATAGATGGATAGATATGAGATAGATAGATATGAGATGGATGGATAGATAGATGGATATGAGATAGATACATGATAGATAGATATTAGATAGATAGATAGATATGAGATAGATAGATAGATAGATAGGAGATAGATAGATTTGAGATAGATAGATATAAGATAGATAGATTGATATGAGATGGATAGATATATATGAGATAGATAGATATGAGATAGATATGAGATGGATAGATAGATATGAGATGGATAGATAGATAGATAGATACATGATAGATAGATAGATATGATATACATGATAGATAGATATGAGATGGATAGATAGATAGATAGATAGATACATGATAGATAGATAGATAGATATGACAAATTAGAAAGTTTTGATATATTAATAATAGATTATTAGAGATAGATAGAAATAATATTTGATGGAATAGCTCACCTTCCCCATTAGCAGTAATGTTAGATGATGTGACATCAGCTGGTATGGGGGTCTTCATCTGTATCAGGATAAGTAGAAATATTAGACAATGTAAAAGGAATAAATATTTTACAGCCCGGCCGCAGTCTATAAACCCGCACACTCCCGGCCACAGAGACGGATCGCAGAGGTTATGTTTTATAGCTCGGGAAATGTGGAACATATTTCACAGTGTTTTATGATAATTACGGCTTCTGTGAGGAGAACTTCCATTATGGATGATTTACTAAGGAGCTTAATGTGTTGTTTTATTGTAATTTGTGTAAATGACTGTACAGGGGAAGTGTATTTAGTAGTGAGCACCAAACAATAGGAACGTGTAAGGAACAAAAGGGAGAATTAGGTGAGGGGTTGCTTCACACTACATATCATTTATAATACTAGTGCTGATTATAGGCCCATGTGTAACTACTGTACTACTTATGGACTCATGCTGCCTGTAGAGCTATCTCTGTTTACAATCTGCTCAGTTCATCCTGCTCTATAACATGCTGTATGCAGATAGGACACCATGTACAATCTGCTCAGCTCCTCCTGCTCCATAACATGCTGCCTGCAGATAGGACACTAAGTATAATCTGCGCAGCTCCTCCTGCTCTATAACATGCTGCCTGCACATAGGACACTAAGTATAATCTGCGCAGCTCCTCCTGCTCTATAACATGCTGCCTGCACATAGGACACTAAGTATAATCTGCGCAGCTCCTCCTGCTCTATAAAATGTTGCCTGCAGATATTACACTATATGCAATATGCTCAGCTCCTCCTGCTCTATAACATTCTGCCTACAGATAGGACACTATGTACAATCTGCTCAGCTCCTCCTGCTCTATAAAATGTTGCCTGCAGATATTACACTATATGCAATATGCTCAGCTCCTCCTGCTCTATAAAATGCTGCCTGCACATCGGAAACTATGTACAATATGCTCAGCTCCTCCTGCTCTTTAACATGGCGCCTGCAGATAGGACACTATGTTCAATCTGCTCAGCTCCTCCTGCTCTATAACATGCTACCTGCATATAGGACACTATGTTCAATCTGCTCAGCTCCTCCTGCTCTATAACATGGCGCCTGCAGATAGGACACTATGTACAATATGCTCAGCTCCTCCTGCTCTATAACATGCTACCTGCATATAGGACACTATGTTCAATCTGCTCAGCTCCTCCTGCTCTATAACATGGCGTCTGCAGATAGGACACTATGTACAATATGCTCAGCTCCTCCTGCTCTATAACATGCTACCTGCATATAGGACACTATGTTCAATCTGCTCAGCTCCTCCTGCTCTATAACATGGCGTCTGCAGATAGGACACTATGTACAATCTGCTCAGCTCCTCCTGCTCTATAACATGCTGTCTGCAGATAGGACACTGGGGCAGATTTACTTACCCGGCCCATTCGCGATCCAGCGGCGCGTTCTCTGCACAGGATTCGGGTCCGGCTGGGATTTAAGAAGGTAGTTCCTCCGCCGTCCACCAGGTGGCGCTGCTGCGCCGAAAATAATCTTAACGCCCCGGAATGCACCATCCCATAGCAGGTGAAGGTGAGCGCTTCCCAAGCGACACATTTCGGTTTTTAAATGCGGCGGTTTTTCCGAATACGTCGGGTTTTCGTTCGGCCACGCCCCCCCATTTCTGTCGCGCGCATGCCGGCCCCGATGCGCCACAATCCGATCGCGTGCGCCAAAAACCCGGGGCAATTCATGTACAAGCGGCGCAAATCGGAAATATTCGGGTAACATGTCGGGAAAACGCGAATCGGGCCCTTAGTAAATGACCCCCACTATGTTCAATCTGCTCAGCTCCTCCTGCTCTATAACATGCTGTCTGCAGATAGGACACTAAGTACAATCTGCTTAGCTCCTCCTGCTCTATAACATGCTGCCTGCAGATAGGACACTAAGTACAATCTGCTCAGCTCCTCCTGCTCTATAACATGCTGCCTGCAGATAGCACACTATGTACAATCTTCTCAGCTCCTTCTGCTCTATAACATGCTGCCTGCACATAGGACACTATGTACAATCTGCTCAGCTCCTCCTGCTCTATAAAATGTTGCCTGCAGATATTACACTATATGCAATATGCTCAGCTCCTCCTGCTCTATAACATGCTGCATGCAGATAGGACACTATGTACAATCTGCTCAGCTCCTCCTGCTCTATAACATGCTGCCTGCAGATAGGACACTATGTACAATCTGCTCAGCTCCTCCTGCTCTATAACATTCTGCAAGCAGATAGGACACTATGTACAATCTGCTCAGCTCCTCCTGCTCTATAAAATGTTGCCTGCAGATATTACACTATATGCAATATGCTCAGCTCCTCCTGCTCTATAAAATGCTGCCTGCACATCGGAAACTATGTACAATATGCTCAGCTCCTCCTGCTCTATAACATGCTGTCTGCAGATAGGACACTATGTTCAATCTGCTCAGCTCCTCCTGCTCTATAACATGGCGCCTGCAGATAGGAAACTATGTACAATCTGCTCAGCTCCTCCTGCTCTATAACATGCTGTCTGCAGATAGGACACTATGTTCAATCTGCTCAGCTCCTCCTGCTCTATAACATGGCGCCTGCAGATAGGAAACTATGTACAATCTGCTCAGCTCCTCCTGCTCTATAACATGCTGTCTGCAGATAGGACACTATGTTCAATCTGCTCAGCTCCTCCTGCTCTATAACATGCTGCCTGCAGATAGGACACTATGTACAATCTGCTCAGCTCCTCCTGCTCTATAAAATGTTGCCTGCAGATATTACACTATATGCAATATGCTCAGCTCCTCCTGCTCTATAACATGCTGCATGCAGATAGGACACTATGTACAATCTGCTCAGCTCCTCCTGCTCTATAACATGCTGCCTGCAGATAGGACACTATGTACAATCTGCTCAGCTCCTCCTGCTCTATAACATTCTGCAAGCAGATAGGACACTATGTACAATCTGCTCAGCTCCTCCTGCTCTATAAAATGTTGCCTGCAGATATTACACTATATGCAATATGCTCAGCTCCTCCTGCTCTATAAAATGCTGCCTGCACATCGGAAACTATGTACAATATGCTCAGCTCCTCCTGCTCTATAACATGCTGTCTGCAGATAGGACACTATGTTCAATCTGCTCAGCTCCTCCTGCTCTATAACATGGCGCCTGCAGATAGGAAACTATGTACAATCTGCTCAGCTCCTCCTGCTCTATAACATGCTGTCTGCAGATAGGACACTATGTTCAATCTGCTCAGCTCCTCCTGCTCTATAACATGGCGCCTGCAGATAGGAAACTATGTACAATCTGCTCAGCTCCTCCTGCTCTATAACATGCTGTCTGCAGATAGGACACTATGTTCAATCTGCTCAGCTCCTCCTGCTCTATAACATGGCGCCTGCAGATAGGAAACTATGTACAATCTGCTCAGCTCCTGCTGCTCTTTAACATGCTGCCTGCAGATAGGACACTATGTACAATATGCTCAGCTCCTCCTGCTCTATACAATGCATCCTACAGATAGGACACTATGGGGGTCATTTACTAAGGGCCCGATTCGCGTTTTCCCGACGTGTTACCCGAATATTTCCGATTTGCGCTGATTTCCCCTGTATTGCCCCGGGATTTTGAACGAAAACCCGATGGATTCGGAAAAACCGCCGCATTTAAAAAAAGAAAAGTGTCGCGGAGCTTGCACTTACCTTCACTAGGAATAGGCCGGTGAACTTGAGTGCGTTCTGATGCTCTTCAGCGCAGCAGCGCCACCTGGTGGACGTCGGAGGAACTGCCTTAATGAATCCCGTCCGGACCCGAATCCACCGCACAGAGCGTGCCGCTGGATCGCGAATGGACCGGGTAAGTAAATCTGCCCCGATGTTCAATCTGCTCAGCTCCTCCTGCTCTATAACATGCTGCCTGCAGCTTAGACACCACATACAATGTTAAGGATTTCCCTTTAAGTCTCTGGAAAAAAATATTTTTACTTAAACTGAAATGAACATGTATTGTGACCTCACTATTTGACAAAATCCAAAAGTCCTGCTGTGAAATGTGATTTCTGGCTTTTACCTTGTCCTAAATCTGTATCTCCACTTGTCCATGTATCTCATTCCGTAACAGTGGGACTTGATGGAGATTTTAGGTTTAGGAGTAGAGGCTATACATGATCTTCCCATCTCAGGCAGAGGAGGAGATCTTACTGCTTCCGTGAGTAGTTGACCTCCATGATCCTAGTGATGATTATTATGTTACTGCTTCAGGCAAAGGTCAAGCAGAAGTTGTATTGTGCTTATTTCTGGGTCAAGGACGTCGTCCTGTGAAAAGTTCCCTCAGTCTATGCGTATTTTTGATGCTAAAAATGTCAGTCCCAGGTCACAGCAGAATGTCATATGTAAGAGAGGTCCATATTCTGGTACTATGGGCTGGGCCGGCTCTTTATGAAGGTCCTGGTTCTTCAGATGGTATAAATCAGAAATAAATTTTGCAGAGCAGCACAAAGTCACCTGTCACATGATGAAGATGGAAGTTTAAAGGTTGAGGGTCTAAACCATACAATGACATAACAGAGAGTGAACAGATTTCACAAAATTCTTTTTACCTTTTTATGGTGTTAATAGGGAGACAAATGATTTTGACAGCTCACGGCCCTGATTGACTTCTATTATGAACAGTGGGGGACATTTACTTACCCGTCCGAGTCGCGATCCCCGATCCAGACTCTTTGCGACAATGATGCACTGTGCCGCGATCCATGTAGATCCTGCGCCCGATATCCTGCATGTGTCACTTCCCTGCTCAGGTCCGCCGGTGTTCAGCTTCTTCTTCCCGGTGCATGTAAGTGCAGGTGCTTGGCCTGCGACACAAATTTAAATGTTAAATCCCGTTCTTAGTCCGAATCCGTCGGATCGTCCGATGGCTCACCCCCCCGATTTGTGTCGTGTGAAAGCCGGCGCAATTGCGTCACAATCCGATCGCATGCGACACGATCCCCGGCACGATACCCGAAAACTCGGGAAACCCAATGTAAAATCCAGCTGTGGGACCCTTAATAAATAAGCCCCAATGTGTCTCGCCGTACCATGACTGTGCCAGGCGGCCGCACCAGAACTGTGCCAAGCCGGCGCACCATGGTTGTGCCAGTACTGTGTTGTACCGGCGTATAACGGATAGGACTAGTAGTACGTTGTTGTACCCATATTTACAGGATAGGAATAGTAATACTGTGCTGTGATCATAAATACAGGATAGGAATAGTCGTACTTTGCTGTGCACATACATACAGGATAGGAGTAGTAGTACTGTGCTGTGCCCATATATACAGGATAGGAGTAGTAGTACTGTGCTGTGCCCATATATACAGGATAGGAATAGTAGTACTGTGCTGTGCCCATATATACAGGATAGGAGTAGTAACACTGTGCTGTGCTCATATGTACAGGATAGGAGTAGTAGTACTGTGCTGTGCCCATATATACAGGATAGGAGTAGTAGTACTGTGCTGTGCACATACATACAGGATAGGAGTAGTAGTACTATGCTGTGTCCATATATACAGGATAAAAATAGTAGTCCTGTGCTGTGCCCATATATACAGGATAGGAGTAGTAGTACTGAGCTGTGTCCATAAATAAATGATAAGAGTAGTAGTACTGTGCTGTGCTCATATATACAGGATAGGAGTAGTAGTACTGTGCTGTGCCCCTATATATACAGGATATGAGTAATAGTACTGTATTGTACCTATATATACAGGATAGGAGTAGTAGTACTGTGCTGTGCTCATATGTACAGTATAGGAGTAGTAGTAATGTGCTGTGCCCATATATACAGGAGAGGAGTAGTAGTACTGTGTTGTACCCATATATACAGGATAGAAGGAGTAGTACTGTGTTGTACATATATATATGATAGGAGTAGTAGTACTGTACTGTGTCCATATATACAGGATAGGAGTAGTAGTACTATGCTGTGTCCATATATACATGATAGGAGTAGCAGTACTGTGCTGTGCCCATATATACAGGATAGGAGTAGTAGTACTGTGCTGTGTCCATATATACAGGATAGGAGTAGTAGTACTGTGCTGTGCTCATATATACAGGATAGGAGTAGCAGTGTGCAGGATAGAGTAGACAGACACACTTTTGTTATTGTCACTTTAATAATCAGCTCTATTTGTGTCCTGAGGATGCATAAAGAGTTAAAGTTTTGGTGCAGGTTGGGGTCATCTGCCTGTATACGGACCAATGGTTAAAATGGTCATGATTGAACGTAGTTTTTTGTAGCTCTCAGATTGTTTAGAAAGTTTGTGGGTGATGTGTACGGTATAATGGCTGCCTTTAGTGGTTGTCACTGAGCAGGTTGTACTTTGTAGGAGATGAAGATAAATTTACAGCCGAGGTCTCAGGGGCTTATATTTTCCTTCAGGTGGGGAAGCTCTTTTAACATCAAAATGTTGTAAATTGTCTCTAATCCTCCATCCTTCAGATGTTCCCATGTCACCTTATTCACCTGAACCCTTCTGACATCTTACATTACACTGGAGGTAATGGTGGACGCCCTCACTTAGCACCTGGGTGCAGGCAGAGACATGTTCACATTGTCAGCTTTCAGCAACGGCCAGATAAACAGCCAGAGTGAAGCGCGTGGCACCTCGAAACGTTTTCCATGAAATGTTCCAGGCTCCGTAATACAAATCCTGGCTCTATACAACATTGTAAAAAGTGCAAATGCTGCCTGATGCCAAAGCAACTCCCAATGAATTGTGGGTCAGGAAGGGAAGAAAAAAAATTACAGTCTGGAAATGTAATCATCTAGAACAGTGATGGCTAACCTATGGCACGGGTGCCAGAGGTGGCACTCAGAGCCCTTTCTGTGGGCACTCAGGCCATCACCAGAGATGACTCCAGGTATCTTCCTGCAGTCACAGACAGCCCAGGACTTGCTGTGCGCAGAGCTATTTTAAAGTGATAGCTCTACCTGGGACTATTTTCTGCTTTATTGGTGTCCTCAGGGGCTGGTATCAATGAAAACTGTGACAGAGAAGGGAGTATAAATCACAAATTACATTTCTGTGTTTGCACTTTGCGATAAATAAGCGGGTCTATGTTGTCGTTTGGGCACTCGGCCTCTAAAAGGTTCGCCATCACTGATCTAGAATATCCAGAACATATTCCACTTTAAACCAATAATGAAATGTTATGGTCAACATTTATGGAGAGCATGAGGCTGACCAGTCTGAAAGTGCATCGGGGGTGACCCTGATTATTTTCTGATTTCCCATAGATATCCAGGTTATTAAACAAATACATTTTAAAAAAAAAATCAAATATTATTGTAAAAAAAATCTGTTTATTGGCTCCTTGCTTCAATATGGGGGGGACATTTATGCACTGCCCAATCCACTGCCCTGATGTGTTAATAGCTTATTAACTACACCCAAGACTTCTCTGCTGGCGCTGTGATTGACAGTTGATTCCCTTGGCTGAGCTGGGTGTGTGTTTTGTGGAAAGATGGGTGGTTTAAGCTTTCTGCTGAGCTCGGGTTTTCAGGTGTAGGTTAAGTGATGGACAGGCAAGCCAGTCAGTTGCAAGGACTGCTTCCAGGAACAATACTCGGTTCACTCAGGGCTGGTTGAACTCTCTCTCTTGTGATTTGTAGTACGACTGTCTGACCTGCAAACTGTACTTGAGCCTTGATCCAACCTGATGCAGAAACTTGAACCCCGGCCTGATCCGGAACCGACACCTTTATCTTATCCTGGATCCTGCCTTAACCAGAACCTTGAACCCCCATTCTGGTCTGGAACCCCGAACCTGTAGCTTAGCCTGGATCCTGCCTGCTCCAGAACCTTGAACCCCAAACCTGTACCTGAACCAGAATCCTGCCTGATCCATAACTCGAAACCTGTACCTGAGCCTGTATGCTACCTGATCCGGAACCCTGAACCCCAACCTTAACCGGAAACCCCAAACCTGTAACTTAGCCTGTATACTGTCTGTCCCAGGAACCTAAACCCATACCTGAGCCTGAATTTATCCTGAAACCTGTTCCATTGTGTCTGTATATTTATCAATCAATCTCTTAGTGTAACTTACTTCTGTTCTGAGCACATACTCAGAGAAGGGATTGTCGACAAGTAGTCCCTTACCACAAGGGTTTGCAGGGCTATATGGTATATTAGAAATTGGGGTTGTAAATGACTTCATCCTCTGTACAGAATCTTTAGCCTCTACGTCGCCATCTCAGCTTTTGCAGAATTCATAGATCTTCAGTGTATTGTCTTATCTTATTTGTATATGTACCCCATGATTTGTAAAGCTTTATTAATCAAGATTTACTTTATAACAATGACTGTGTTTCACTCAGTGTTTGCATTAAGGATTGGAATGTGGTATGAAAGCATCACATTGTGTGCACACAGCTCGGAGCCACGCGTTTTACTTTATTTGTTTATCTGCCTGTGTCTGGCCAACATTCAGAGCTTAGCTTACAGCGAGGCATGCCCCTGCCTGTGCCCAGGTGCTAATGGAGGGCGTGCATAGCATCCTGTTGTGTAATGTAATAGCATTAGAGGCCTTCACGGGGATATGCTATGTGGTTGCATCGCTAGTGGATGAGTCTAACTCCAGAAGTTCAACCAAAGTGTTACTCATTTTACATCCTTATTAAAAGTTACTTGAGGGAAAATAGAAGTTTAGAGGCAGCAATGGAGTCACCATATATATCCTGTTCCCAATTGGTTTCACAATAATATTGAAATGTATACACTAAGGCCAGTATTATTAGAAACCAATTTACCTATAAGTAACGAGTGTGGGATGAAAATGTAGGTCTTACCAATTGATTACCGATTTCCTGGAAACCATGTTCCAGTGATTCTTAATGACATACCCGTTGGTCGTTTGACCATGTTCCAATGATTCTTAATGACATACCCGTTGGTCGTTTGACGCATACCTCTTGATCCACCCATCTTTGTACACATCTATTTCTAGTGTTCTTAGTAGTGAGAGGGGAGTTAGTTGTTGGATCTCTTCTCTGGCAGTGACAAATCTCTCCTGAAAACAGAAGGTTTGGGCATAGTAACCCAACTGGCCTATCGTTCTCTCTCCTGGCATCAGAAGAGAGTCAGGAAGCCCACCTCTATATGAGATGGTCATGCCAAAATTGGTGTCTTGGGCCAGTATTGATCTGTATACACCATTGCCTATTTTCTTTTCTCTGGGGACAAGGACAACTCAACCTAACAATAAATATACCAGCCAACTTGACGGGTCCATACAAAAAGTAGTCCAAAATTATCTATGGGGGTCTGTGGTACACTGGGATCTCACAGCCTCCAGTTAATCCTCTGGCTCTTCTTTACAAGTAGCGGTGAGGCTAATATCATGACCTAGAAACATCCGGAGATGATGATTTAGGAGATATAGATATAGGAACCTTCTGCTTAATGTAATAATTAGCAATTGGAGATCCTTTAAGGTATGCTCACACATATCCATGATATTTGTGGGATGACATAGACACCGCCAAAGTTGTAAGCCCCCCTTCAATGCTGCTATCCTAAAGCTCTGCTCAGATTTCAGCATGTTCCTCCACTCCGGTTCCTGCAATGAAAGGAGTCTATTGTTAGCACGGACGTGACCTCCAAAGAGTTGACTTTTTGACCCTTTGTGAATGAGGTCACGTAGACCAGTGGCTTCCTGAGCAATTAGACGCAGGTAATTAGGGATAGAAGTTAACCTGAAGGAAGGAGGACATCCTCCCTGCAAACTGCAGACAAAAATACAACGTGATTGAGAAATGAATTGCACATTGTCTGTTTTGTGGTTTCTTCGTGCCTCAGCACATAGATTCACTATGATTGGTATCTGTGCCAGTGGTAGACAGGAGTAGGGTTGATACTGTATGCTGGCTTCACATGCCATGGTTTGGAGATGGTATCAGACTATGGCAGGTAACGAAGCCTCCAAAAGCTCCCAGTCCATAATGCAAAATATGTAACAGGACCCTTCAACTAGTCTGGCTGCCATGTTATATTACAGATGTGTTGTGGGGCGCCCTCGAAACCCAAGATCTGGTGGGACTCCTCATATTCTCACCCAACAGTTACACCCTGGAAAACAATTCAATCAACCATATTACGTCCAAGTACAAAAACCTAAGGAGCCTACATATTTGGTTTCTTCTGACCGACCAATAGTCAGTTCTACCCTTGCCCCACCAGTCTGATGCCTCCACAATACAGAATACACCATTACTACTAATACACTTATTGAACTTGGTGTATACAGAAACTCTTGTCTAGGACAGCAAGAGAGCTTGTCCCTCCTGTGGTCATCAGATAGTAGATGGTTCTTACGTTATGGTAGTCTCAGGAATTTCCTAGCATTAGGTCATCTACAAACTAATCTATTGTAAAACAATACAATTCATATAATCTGAAAAACCTGATTGAGGCACTCAATAAATGTATTGTTTAACTTTCTTTAGGTTCCATATCTCCAGCTAAGTCTTTGTGGGACCATGGATGAGCGATGGCTTCAGGATGAAATGGGAAAAATACCATACATGGGGAATGTCCATCACGTGGGATCAAGACGAGGTACGTCTCCAACTGAGATTACTCATATGATTTTGCATTGATTCCTATTTATGTCTTGGGAAAGAGCAATTGTACAATAATAAAATATGTGTTTATAAAACAAGTGTTAACGGAGCACCATGATTTCATTTAGGCCCTTTGCACACTTGCGAATGTGATGCAATGAACTCGCATCACATTCGCAACACGTGCTGCCCGGATCTCCCAGCCTGAACGCTGCAAACAGGAACTGAACTCAGCATGTCAGTTCACTCCCGGTGTGCAGCGTTCGGGCCAAAGAGATCCGGGCAGCATGCGTTGTGAGTGTGATGCGAGTTGAACGGCCTTAGGGTGCGCTTTTAAGTAACTTCACAATTGTGACTGACCCTTAGTTAATGATGTGACGTTTCAGTCTCGTGACCCTCCAATGACCACCATGGATGCTCCAATCATCATCGGAAACCATAATTCTGTGACTGGAGGTTTTGATGAATCTCCACAACAATGGGGCACATTTACTTGCGTGATCCCCGCTGTGCGTTGTCGAATGAGAATGAACTTGGGCTTGATGCACTAAGATCATGCTCCCAATTTCCTGCCTGTGTCGCTTCCCCGCTCAGGTCCGCCGGAGTTCACCTTCTTCTTCCCGGTGTATGTAAGTGCTTGTCTTGCGACACAATTTGAATATTAAATCCCGCGCTCAGTCCGAATCAGTTGGATCGTCTGACGGCCCGCCCTCCTCCCCCAATTTCTTTTGCATGAAATTCGTCGCAATTGCGCCAAAATCCGGTCGTGTGCGACACAATCCCCTTCTAAATAGCTGTCACAGCGGCGAAAATCCCGAAAATTTCTAAAAGCAGACGGAAGTGCGATACGCGGGACCCTTACTAAATAAGGCCCAATATGAGGCATTAACATTGTCTATAAAAAGTTGCATGATTACTAAAGAATAAAGATATGCTTATGTGTAAAGATCTGGTGGTCTGTCCGCTATGATAAGACGATTTGTGATGAATCCATAGTGTGAAAATCTGCTGGTGTCTCTGTAAGAGGATAAAGATATGGGGGGAGATTTATCATAAGTCTCTTAGAGCAGAACTATTCCCACGGCAACCAATCAGAGCTCAGCTTTCATTTCCCCAGAGCTGTTTATTAAATTCAAGCTGAGCTCTGATAGGTTGCCATGGGAAACTAGAACAGTTTTACCTCAAAAACTTGATGATAAATCTCCCCAATGATATCTACACAAGAGCATAAAGATGTAGTGGTGTTCACAAAGAAAAGTGAATTTCTGATGTGGTCACTAGAAGAGTATTAGGATCTTGTGTTGTTTCAATAATAGTATGAAGATCTGGTGATTGGTGTGAGGATTTTGTGGTGTTTCTAAAGGAGTACAGATTTATGGTGTCTCTGTTAAGGAGTTCGCACTGGTTTCGGACACCATCTTGACTTAAGAAATCCAAGAATAAGGGAACATGTCCGCTGTATCTAAGATGGCGGACAGTCCCTTGTCCCTAAGTCAAGATGGCGTCCGAAACCAGTGCAATCTCCTTAACAGTCTCCAAGTGTAATGATGTGGTGATGTTTCCACATAAATATGGTGATCAGGTGGTGTCCAAATAAAAGTTCAAAGATTTTGGGGTGTCTTCATAAGAGCGTGAAGATCTGGTGGTGTTTCCACAAGAGTGCAGAAATCTGGTAGTATCTCCATAAGAGTGTGAAGTCCTTGTGGTGTTTCCACAAGAGTGTAAAAATTTAGGGTGTCTCCATGAGAGAATAAGGATCTGTTTGTGTCTTACTAATGTTAAGAATACAGATGCAGGATCTCGGAAAGAACATGTATCTTGCACTGTTCACTGTGAAGATCTGTTTTCCAGATGTCAAGATCTGGTGGGGTCTTCACCAGTTTAAGGCCTGCTACAGACAGCTTTAAAGTACCCTGTGACCTTATGTTATACATCCACTTTCATTTCCTAAATTGAAGAAGTAATAAATGTTCTTCTGCCTTGTGGAACCGTTCAGTATGTAGGCTGCCGAGATCGGACGCTTCATTCCTCGCTATCTAATGAACTGTGATAAACCTGAAATGCCTGTGGTGTGTTTGACTTTGCTGAAGGGTGTGAGATAAGCCTGAGGTTTCAATTCACAAACTAAAGCTAGACATAGCCTCCGGGCTTCCCTCGGGTGCTTCCTTTCACATCAATCACTGCTAATATAAACTGAAAAAATTGCCAACTTCCCGTTCTTATCACAACCAGGAGCTTTATGGTGGGACACATTGGCCCAGATTTACTACTAATAGTTAGAAAATATAAACTTAGACCGACTGTCTGAAAATGCACCAGATTTATCTGTCTAAAAGTTTAGACTCAATGGGGGTCATTTATCTTCAGCCAGGACAGTTGTGCGTGTCTTTTTTTGGCTTTTCCAGGTTTTGTACTTGTTTGATAGGTCAAGCGGATCAGTCCGTAGGTTTTTTTGCGACTTTTTTTTTTAAAGTTGCACAAAGTTGCATAAAAGTCTTAAACTCTCTTGTCTCTAGTTTTTCCTACGCCTGATGGGGAGTGGCGTTTATTTGTGACTTCTTAACAATGATTTTTGACAAAATTGCTACTTTTTGATGTCTTTTTAAAAAGTTGCACAAAGTCGCACAAAAGTCTTAATCTCTCTTGCAACTCCTTCTAAAGTTTTTCCTACGCCTGATGGGGACTGGCGTTTATTTGCGATTTCTTAACAACGATTTTTGACAAAATTGCAACTTTTTGGTATGTCTAAATCAGGATTTTAAATATATATCGGGTACAACACTGTGCAGCTTTACTCGGCGAGTTGAAAAGTCGCAAACTTAGATGTAAATTTACCAATGTGCCAAAAAAAAAAAATCACAAATATTAGAGACAAAAAGGAAACCCTAAGATCAATGAACCCCATTATTCATTAACATACTTTAAAAATCTATTTATTTACAAAATTATGTTGTATATTGACCACACCCTTTTTGCTGAGGCACTCCCCTTTCAATATAAACCACACCCCCTTGTCGAGCTCATCCAGAAAAGTGACCTGAAATGATAAGCAACATTTTACACCAAAATTTGCTTCAACAATGTTTAAAAAAGAAATACTCAATATTGCACATGAAGAACCAGAAACTTTTCCTTTTCTCAGATTTTATTCTTGGATGGCAAACAAAACTGTGATAAGTACAGAAATAAAGTACCTTGGCATTTGGGATATTTATCCATTTCATACACATCTCTCCAGCTGTAAAGTACAGGCAGTCCCCGGGTTACATACAAGATAGGGTCTGGAGGTTTGTTCTTAAGTTGAATTTGTATGTAAGTCGAAACTGTATATTTTATAATGGAAGTTCTAGACAATTTTTTTTCTTTTGCCCCAGTGACAATTGGAGTTTCAAAATTTTTGGTGTAATTGGACCAAGAATTATCAATAAAGCTTCATTACAGACACCTTACAGCTGATCATTGCAGCCTGGGACTATAGTAAAGCATCCAGAGAGCTTCACCAGAGGTCACAGTGGGCAGAGGGGTCCGTCTGTAACTATGGGTTGTCTGTAAGTCGGGTGTCCTTAAGTAGGGGACCGCCTGTAACTGGTTGTAGCAGGAACACTCCCCAATTAGATTCTAATTCTGTTTTGCAGTAAAAATTGTGATAAATGATAAGGACATGACATGACATCAGTATTTTCCTCTTCTCCATCGCTTGTATCTTACTGTCATTGTAAGACAACTGGCTACAGCAGGAACTCTCTGCCAATGCAATACTTAACTAAAAAATAAGCATCAGGCCCCTAACATGTTAGAGACCAGTATGTGATAGTACCAGGCAGTCCCCGGGTTATGTACAAGATAGGTTCTGCAGGTTTGTTCTTAAGTTGAATTTGTATGTAAGTGGAAACTGTATACTTTATAATTGTAGCTCCAGGCAATTTTTTTTTGTGGTCTGTATGACTATTGGATTTTAAAAATGTTGGGTTGTCGTAATCAGGATTAGCGATATAGCTTCATTGCAGACACCTGTGATAACTGTTACAGCTGTTTATTGTAGCCTAGGGCTAAAGTAGAGTAAATTACCAACATCCAGAGGTCTGTTTGTAACTAGGGGTTGTCTGTAAGTCGGGTGTTCTTAAGTAGGGGACCGCCTGTACTCATATTCTTGTTTGTTCATCGCTCTCAGCCAATTGGCTAAAGTTGGCCTACACCTGAACAGCAATTCCTTCCGAGGACGATACGTGGTCCCTTGAGTGTGCGCTCATTCTAAGTATGAATAAGGTAAAAAAGCTGCCACCAGACTTTACAGGTTCAATATTCTTTAGACCCAACATGTCCAATCCTTCCTTCTTTGATGTCTAACATTGAGAAAGAGACAGGACAACACCTAATTTAGGGGATTTTCCAAGGTTAACCTATTGTGTATGATCAATTTGGAAAAGGTAGCAATTTTTGTAATTATTGAGTTAGTGACTGTAACTCCTGGACTTCCTGTCCAGGGGCAGATTAAAACCTCCATGGGCCCTGGGTTGTATGAATATTATAGCCCCTACAAGTCTGGAAGTCACTTTCTACATTTGATATTAGAATCAATTCTTGGGGAATGGAGGATGCGTCCCTTCTGCCTGTGTTCAATATGCAGTTTTTGGACCTTAGGAGGACCTTCGAAGGTCCTGAAATATCTCTTGTGTACATGTGTATTGAGAGCAGGAACACATGTTCGAGGATTTCATGGGTGAAGGTCCTTCTCAGCATTAAATTTGGTGGGTGGTTTGGGTGACCATGGGCCCCCTCAAAGGCTACCGCAAAATGTCAATGAGATCTGAGTGCCCAATTTTGGGGCATAATGGAGCACCACTGCCCCCTATTGTGCCCCACAAGTATAACACATCATCGGAAACCTCTGGCGTAAAGCTTTTGAGCTCCCTCCTCCTCTGAACATCCATTACACTTGGGCAGATGTCAGTACACACAACTGTTCAAACATTAATTCTCAGCCACATGAGGACGACTTCTCACCCCACTGCCCGAGGCAAAGGAAAAACCAAATCATCTTCTCACACTTGAAGAAGTTTAAACTAGAAAACAGTCGCGGTGAATACTGAGTCCCAGATGGCTCCGCGCCGCGTATGATTCACCCAGCAAAAGCCGCTTTTACCATAGAGATCTAAAAGTAGAAAAAGTGAGGTAAATCGATTGTTCTTCTGCCAGAATTGTAACGTTAGTCACTTGATTATGTTGGTTTAAATTTTATTTTTAATTGGTTTTTGGGATGTTTTTAAAAACCTTAGGCCATCTGTATATGAAGCTTATAACATATGGTCATAAAACTACATTTCTATTATTATATTTTAGATTTTATAATATCTTCTATAGACCAACACAAATTACTTATTGACTGCATGTCAGTTTTCTTCAGCAGATACACTATGGATTTTTCAGGAATTTTGAAAAAAACGTTGGAGCAGAGGTGGCCAAAAACAAAGCGTACTCACTCAGCTCACTAAACCTGCATTGGGCCAGTACTACAGGTCTTCAGCACCTTCAACCAGCTTTAGTCAACCCTGGGACCATGTGACATCACTTGTTACATAAGAGGACCACCCATGACCAGCAATGAGCGGTCTACCCTGAAAATCTATAATTCCCTTTAAGTTACGTATTCCTTTGAAAATCCACATGAATTCTGTGCAGAATTTTCCGACGATCCTGCAGTCTGCGCATGCTCCGAAGCCAGGCCTGCTGTTCTGCGCAGACGGCAGGATCGTTGGATGAGGGCGCGCAGCTGGTGAGTAGGAGGGGTAAAGTGGCTACCGGGGTGTGGAGTAGCCGCCTCGTGTAACCTCAGATGCGGCTACTCCACGCCCCAGTAGCCACATAATAAAATTACCATAAAAGTAAAATAAAAATTACTAAAGAAGTGCGGGGACGTGAGGATTAGCCCTTAAAAAGGCTATCCTCACGTCCCTTTGTGGTGGTAGGTTCCCTTTAAATCTACCAGTGTGCAACAGTGTGATAGCTTGCCTCATTGACGCTGCCTCATTGAGGCTTATAATACAGTTCAAATGTTAGACTGTATAAGTAAATCTACCCCAGAATGCACAATACTAACAAACTTTAAAGGGCTAGACCATGAAAAAACTCAGTTTTGAAATTAAAACGTCTGATCACTGTGATCGGCTTAGGTAAGAGAAGACTACCGTAACCATGTATTTCTTCTGCAGCGGCCACTACAGGAAGAAAGAAGTATTACAGGCTGGCCTATTAAAATAGATGATTGACCATATAATACTTGGACAGCTTGGGTGGGTGAAAGTGAACACTGCTCTTCAGGGCATAGATATTAGATCAGTGGGAGGTCCGATAGCCGGGACACTACAAGTCAGTGTCAAAGACTTCCTAAATAAAGGGCATGCTTTACCCCCATTCCTTTCCAAATCCTTTAAGCCAACGTAACATTCTGGATGGTACAAGCTATAAAATCGATTCAATTCGCTACAAACTGAAGCAGCCCACGAATACACTTGAGTGCCGGACCCCCTTGATTCAGCCATTGTCAGATCCCACGCCCCCCACACAGGCTACTTGGATTTCTTCGTTTTCCTTAATCCACTTTCTTAGTAAGATTTTTCTATCAAACCACCTGGAGACAAATCATTGTATTTTTCTGCCGGCTTTCCTTTCATATTTTAATAATTTAAGATGATAAAAGAATGTGGAGTTATTGCTGGATTTATCTGCTGCGGCTGTTGCTTAGCAACTGTTGAAAAATATATATGGGAAAAAAAGTGTAAACGTTTCTAACGCTCAATTTTCCTTACTGACGTGTGTGGGCAGACGGTGGCGAACTTAAGGGAATGTCATATGTCGAATTTAATGTCGAAAACATAAAATATTAAAGTCGTGGGATAGGAAATATTGGGTTTATTTTCATTTAGGACAAAAAACAAAAAAAAAAATTCCTTTTTTTTCTATGGTAAAGTTTCCCTATGAAGAACTGGATGGTAGAGTGGTCTTACCTCAATGTGGGTGGTGCTGACCTACAAATCTGGACGTGACTAAGCTCCGCCCTAAATTGTTACAAGGCGTGGCTTTGTGGAAATGGGATGGGTTTCATGAGAAAGGGGTGTGGTTTAAGTTTTTTAGAAACTATGACAATGCATTAAAATTTTGGCACATTTTTGAGGTGTAAAATAAGCCAACATATAGTAGGTGTACATTTATACTAGTCACTTCTTAAAGGTGTTTTCCATGAATAGGGAAACTCCCAATGGTAAGATAGAAAGACATACTTACCCTACTCTAGCTCCTAGATCCTGGGTCACTCTGATACTTCTGGTTGGACCTGTAAACAACTGTAAGTTACAGGACCTGCGTCATCTAATGAGTGGACCCTTGGACTCAATGGCGTAACTAGAAGCTGATGTGCCCCAGTGCAAAGTCTCTGCAAGGCCCCGACTATAATGTATGGTTTATAGTAATAGTCTTCTCATATGGGAAAGTGACACCATAAGGGCCCCCAGAACTTCTTGGGCCCAGGTGCGATCGCAACCTCTGCACCCCCTCAAGTTACACCCCTGCTTGTACTTCCTCTCTTGTCCCGAGAAGGCCACTTATTAGATGAAATGTGTCCATTGGGTTGATCTGGAGGACCCAGATACCCACAGTCCCTCCAAAAAATCCTAGTTATCTCTGTACTATTCTGTGTCGTGTAGTTTATTTTATGTGGAATATTATCACTTACATTTTGTCTTACATTGCAGGCAGCAGCAATTCCAATACCATAACTCCGGAATTTTGGTCAGACCAGGCAGGTAAGACTGGAATATTTTTTCCATGATTTGTCGGCTATCACCTAACCCTTTAAGTGGTTGAAAAACATGGCTGCTATCTTCCAAAAACTACTCCATACCTGACCATGTGCCGGTATTGCAGTTCAGTTGTGTCAGTGGAGTTTAGTTTCGATACCACGCACCTGCCTTGGTCAGGTGTGGCGCTGTTTTTTTTTTAAAAAAGCAGCCATGTTTTCCAATCTCTGGACTACCTCTTTAAGGCTTCATTCACATTAACGGCGCCGGGGAGAGGAGGAGAGGGTGAACACCGCTCACCCCCTTCCCTCTCCATAGAGAAACATGGGGCACGGCGCCATATTCCTGGAAAAGATAGGACATGTCCTATCTTTTCACGGGTTACGGAAAGGTACAGTGCCGCACTACCGTAACGTAGGACGCCGTGCGCCCATTGCCGCCTGTGGGGGACGTATATCGGACATATATATATACGTCAGGCGTATATACGTCCCCATACGGCTGTGTGAATGCAGCCTAAGGCTGGCTTTATACTGTAAGTATTCTCCAAGCATTACACTTTAAAGGGGTTGTCTGGTCACTGCAAGTTTTCCCTTATCAAAAGGATGGGGGCTAACTTCCTGATGATGGCATCCCATCATTAGGACCACCGCAATGGTACACAGTATTCCAAATGCATGGAGGGGCATGCCAAACATGTTCACGGTCTGTGGCACAAACTTAGAAGTGCTGTAGGTGAGTGCTGTACGTGACTAGCCCTGTAAGTGCCATGGAGATGAATAGAGAGGGAGGCATGTGAGCGAGCAGCTTCTCTAACCTTTTGGGGATACAACGGACCCCCATTCTCATGATCCACTTATTGGACCCTCACAAATCACTAAGTCATCTCCTTACTTGGGAGACCCCTAAAAAGGCGACCATACGCTGCAATGGACAGAGCCATGATTAAATCCAATCCATTTTTATTTACTGTACATTTGTCATCAGCTCATTAGCACCCCCAGAGGCCGGAGGACCTGCAGTATGAGAGGAATAACAATCCCATTAGATTCCCTATTAGACCTTTCTGTGCCTTTCCCTGCTTGTTAGTGATGCTCCCGTTGGCATCACGTCTGTTTCTTAAGTCGTTCCTCACCTTGAAAACCAAAATATAATTTGCAGAAAGCGCTCCATCATCCTGAGTACCATGAAAAGTGTCATCTTTTTTGCAGCAGACCTGTCACCTTTGTGAAGAGTCGTTCTTTCCCTTATCAATAATTTGCAGCCATTTTTGTTAGAGGATTCGGAGTATTGTATTCTTTACCTGGGGCGTCATTCCTAATGCATTGTCTCTGTTCCCTTTTGGCCATTCATACATAAAGTATGACATGTGATGCTGGATGACATAAATGACTATGAGACTTAGAGAGTTTTAAGGGAACATGCGCCGTGTTATGTCTAGTACAGGTTTGGTAAAAGGGCATCTACCTCCTCAGGCTCATTTGCCTACAGTCTTTCATCCTGGTGGTAGATGTTCCTTAAATTAAGAACTGCGCTGTGATTGGTTGCTGTGCACAGCCACAGTTTCCCTTTAGCACATAGCATCCATTTTTTGTTCCCTTGATAAAGAGTTTCTGACAAGTACAGCATGCTGAATGACACCCCGCAGGTGAGCGCTACTATCCCCCCGATCTACTTGGTTGTTTGTTTCATTGAAATCTGTCTTCCTGTTCCAAAGATATGGACCCTAAAGGTTCATATGTGAATTATCCAATCTATTAGCCAAGTGGGTCAATACTAGCCCAGTGGGCGGTAATCATTTTCCTTTCGGGGGGGGGGCGTGTTTATTATAATCAACGTTCACCGCCCCCTCAAATAATACAAGATTATTCAGTAAGTTACGGGGCCATATTTTCTAAGTTGGTGAATGGAATTGAATAAAACAAATACCAAATTGATCCGGTCCACATCAGCGATCACGTGATCACATGGCCAATTTTTTACTTCTTGACTTGTCTTCTTTAAAGAGGCTTTCCCATCTTGTGTATGTATGACATATTCACAAATATTTATGACATGTTCAGTCCTGGTTCTAGGACCTGCATCTATCTTAAATACAGGGGGTGCCTACCTGCAGGCTTTCACTATTCAGGTCAATGGGAGCGCTGTGTATAGTCTACTATATACGTTCTGTATCGTTCATGGGATGCACTGCAAGTCCTCAAGGCTTGGGATGTCCCAAAACTAACTGTGGACAGGTCAAGTGACCTGTAGCTCTAGTGGATAAAAGGGGAATTTCCGGCAGGGTAAGTACAATATTGGTGACTCTCTTTAGGGTTTTGTACTTACACTCGTAAACCTTCTAATACTTGCCCAGAGTTGAATGGAGAATAGCCGCACATGCGCATCAAACTCTACATTCTACCCAGCTGTGAGAAGTGAGTCTGTACTCCCCCCATCTATCATATATCCTGTGTATAAGTCATAAATACACAAGATAAAAAAACACCCCTTTAAGAACAGAACTGTCTCTGACCCTGAGAGGTCACTCCGTATGCCTCTTCACAGGCCGGGCAGGGAGAAGATCAATCCGGGATTTCCAAGGCTCTTTAAGTATTTTAGACCTAATGCTTATTTGCTTTCCATCTGCCAGGCTTCCCTTAAAGACGGCATAATCCAGCAAGTGGCGTAAATCGCTCTTGGATGTGCCGCTCTCTCCCTGGTAATATGCGGACAGCTGTTTTTCCCTCTTCAGCTGGATAAGCACCAGGGAAGCAATAACAGTACAGTCACAGCTCTGTACAGGTCACAGTATTACAGGCCAACCTAGTTTCTGGAAGCCAGATATGAAAAACAGATGTGCCGAGACTCTTTTCTTTTTCCACAAATTCTCCTTTTTTACAGGGGGCGGGGGAGGGGGTATTTACACTTGTCTCTATGGAAAATTGTCTACCGGCCGCAACCTTCACGGCTATAAAACGATACTTGACCCTTCTAGTGACGGGAAATGTCATCAGATTCATAGATGAACTACTAGCATTGGACTGTATGGAGAAGACATTGAAGGGTGATCACCCCTGCTAGGAAGATGGTTATGTGTCAGGTTCTTAGGCTCTGTTATATGTGGAGTTTTGGGGAAAATGTTGGTTATCTCTGTCCTGAAGAGAACCTACTGAACCCTTTAGGAGTTATAATATAGGCTAAAGAATAAGTGTCTGATTATTCCCTACTCTCTGGTAATGCCAAGTGTTGGATTTCATATTATTATGGGGAATGAGATGCCAAAAGAGGTGTTTGGCTAACTCCCCCCTACCCAATGTACATGAGAGTAGGTGGTCACGTATTTGGCCATCAGCTATGTACTGGGTATGGTCAGTCTCAAAGGGTTTGTCATACAATGGTTACCTGCAGTTCATTCTGGTGGTCTTTAATCAAGATCAGAATACAGGACCGGAGACAAGTACTCCATGTGAATAGAGCAGTGATGTATATGTGCCACCCCCTATATTTACATTATTAGGTCTGCTGGATCAGTAGTTTCCGCAGAAGTGATGGGTCCACCAACATGGGGAACTTTTAGTCTCCCTCTCACTATGTCTTCCATTAGACCACCAGCACATAGTCATTTTACCCATATCCTGTAAGTAGGGGGTAAGTGCCATTTGTGGGACAACACCTTTAAAGAGACTTAGTTAAGGCATGAAGTTTAGGTAGGAAGTAGGGGTTGAAGCAGCAAGCATGCCCTTGGGGGCCACCTTATCCACTAGGCTTACCAAGTCCAGATCTCATCCTGTGCTCCATTCATTTTGATAGGACTCACAGGATGTTTGAGAGTGAAAGTCCTATTCAGTTTAGTGCTTGGGGCCCCCTATTTAGTCAATCACCGGGTTCCTGCGGGTTGGATTCTCAGCGATCAGAACCCGGGTAGGGGATTAATTTCTACAATGACAAAACCCATTTAACGTTATTTTACCTACTTACAAATGCAACATCCCCACAATAGGGGCAGACTGCTTATGGGGGAAGTTGAACACTAGAAACAGCGTGGCTTGATGGCGTCTTTGTCCTACTGTAGGCCTCATACACACCTGTCAGGGCCAGCAGGTTGAAGCAAGAAGAGGAGGGTATCATGACAGTAAAGTTCACCCTAGGGCCTATGATGGTAACTATGGGATAACCAGGTATTCACATGAAAACAGAGATGATAAAAATTCACTCTTTAAAATTAAGCTGAACTGTTAGTTGGCTGGCTGTGATCACATAACAGTCCTCTGGATAGCAGGAATCAGTAGTACCTCAGCCTGGTGGTCAGCAAGGCTGGATCCATCTCCAGGGAGTCTGGTAGACTCTGCTGCATCAGCAGCACATGGTCAGCAATGTCAATGTGTAGTTCTATAGCAGCAAGAAACTAAGAACAGTTTTAGAACATTCTGGGGTATCAGCCAATCACAGCCTGCTTTACCTCAGGAATGATACATTTAATTAAAATAAATAAAATGTTACTAGTAACTGTTTGGGGTAACTTTCACATACATAAGTAATAAAGCACATTGTAGATACCTATTCCTGTTGGTAGGTGTATCATAGTAACTGTACCTGGGAAAGATGAGTTAGGGCCTCTAACTAGTTGAACACCTGAGTGACAGAGCCCAGAAGGGTGATCAGTCTTACTTGGTCGAATTAAGCAATGTAATGTCCCAACTCCAGGGCATTACACAAACACAAGGGAAAAAAACACATGACAACCAATGACTGAGCAGTTTATTAACGTAGAATTTTAAGCGAATTTTCTGGGAAAATTTTTGCGTCAAATGACACAATCTGTACTTATATCTTATATTTTTATACCACTTCATTGTGGGATCTCTCACCTAAATTATAGGTGAAAATAATTTTTTTCCCCAAAACAGCGCCTTATCTTCTTTTGTCAAAGCCACTTTATACATTTTTGGTGCAATGTTTTAATTTTACAGGTGAATTTTTTTTCCCCCAATGCAGTTTAGATCTGCGTGGTCTGAACACACCCTGAAAGTGACCATTTACAGCAGAATTTTAAATGCAGCTTTGGGTGTGAGGTGAAGACGGAGAAGAAACACAGCTCTTCATCACAATAGAGCAGAGCCGCAATCGCTATTAAAATATATTAAAAAATTAATCAGCACAAAATGTGGAGCTAAAAATAACACAAGGCGGAGATTCGCTTCCGTTTTTTTTTTCTTGTTGTAGTGAAGCTGCTGTAAAATGCTGTCATCTTCATACGAGGTCACATTGCGATTCTGCTGAGCAGAGAGATCTCTTCATTATGCCGTCCTTGTGTGTCATTCCCAGAAAAATCTGCTCCGGCAAGAGAAAGGCGACGGATATCTGAGACGGGTCAGTCTGAGGCTGCACATTACAGCTCCAGGACGTGGCATTAAAGGGGGTTTTCCTAGTGATATTGATGATCTATCCATAGGATATCAGATCCGTGGGGTTCCAGTACTGAAAGTACAGCTCCATCCCCTGTGTAGTGCTCAGTGTGAGTAACTGCACCCACTTTAATGGTTGTTAAGGGGTTAAAACTACATAGCTCCATTTAAGGTACTTGTTTGGATACCACGTCTTTTTAAGGTGCCGCATCAGAAGAAGAATTGTGGGATATGGTGTCCTTCAGGAGCTTACACCTCGGATCAGAAAAACTCAGATACTGGATGTTTAACCCCTTAGATGCAGTAGTCAAACATGGGCTGTCCAAGTAGGTGAAGAGGAAGGGAGCTCCCTCTGGCCCCCTGTGGCATCCCAAAACAGCGATCACAAGGTGCCATTAATGTCTCAGGCATCCTCTGAGGTACTCCTGGGCTGCCTTTAGTATCTTTCTAATAGGCCATCTCAGGGTCACATAACGTCACACAGCACCCGAGGGGTCCTCTGAAGGACCCCAGGGCTGTCTGAGGTATCTTACTATTAGGCCATGCCTGTCAGTAACTGACAATGTAATACACTGCACTACATGAGTCTTTCAGTGTATTATACAAGAAATCTAATTATCGCCTGCCAGTGTCCCCTTGTGGGGCAAAGTAAATGCATAAAAATAAAGTTTAATGTAAAGAAAAAAACTAGGTGAAATAAAGTAAGTATAAAGTCTCTGCCTGCTGTGTTACAAATGAAGAAGAAGAGCCGCGGGGAGCATCGGGGAGTGATGGAAGGTGAGTATAGTAGTTTAGTTTAAAAAAAAAACAACAGGGCATTTCATCAATGGGTGGCTGGCTGCAGGACATTTCATGGTGGGGGGCTCACTGCAGGGCCTTTCATGGTGGGGGGCTCGCTGCAGGGCAATTCATTGGTGGGGGGCTGGCTGCAGGGCATTTCATTGGTGGGGGGCTGGCTGCAGGGCATTTCATTGGTGGGGGGCTGGCTGCAGGGCATTTCATTGGTGGGGGGTTGTGGCTGCAGGCTATTTCATCAATGGGGGGCCTGGCAGGACATTTCATTACTATGGGCTATGTTGCAGGGATTTAATTACTGTGTGCTCTGTTGCAGGGCATTACATTACTGGGGTCTCTGCTGCAGGGTATTTCATAGGTAGGGGCTGGCTGTAGGGTATTTCATTACTAGGGCTACGCAGCAGGACATTTTATTACTAGGGGCTATGCTGCAGAGCATTTCATTACTAGGGGCTCTGCTGCAGGGCATTTTATTACTAGGGGCTATGCTGCGAGAGCATTTCATTACTAGGGGCTCTGCTGCAGAGCATATCATTACTAGGGGCTCTGCTGCAGAGCATATCATTACTCGGGGGGACTGTGACCAATGCGTTTCCTACCCTAGGCTTATACTCGAGCCCTGGGCTTATACTTGAGTCAATACGTTTTTTGTTATTTGTGGCAAAATTAGGGTCCTCGGCTTATACTCGTGTCGACTCATACTCCAGTATATATGGTAATATTTGCATTCTTTTTTTAAATATATTGTACAGAAAGAGTTACTAAAAATTCATCAGTAGAACACATGAAACCCAAAATTGTGCTATTAAAAACTAAATTTCGTCCCGCAAAAATAGGACCTCAAACAGTTATAGTGATGGAAAAATAAAAAATGTTGTAGCTTGTAGAAGGCTCTGACCAAAAAAAACAGAACTATGAAAAACTCTGGGCTTTAAGGTGGAAAACAGGTTTGGTACTAAGGGGTAAATAGGGATCTGCTTATGGCAGGCAATGTGCCCCTCACCTTCTGGATCCCACTGTAGCTGCACAGATTACCCATGACGTATAGTTATAGTATCTCTAACTTCTTCTACCACTAGAGGGAGATTACTGCATGTTGTTTATGTGCAGTATCACAACCGTATACAGTACGACCCTAAGCTCCCCCTAGTGGCCATTGCAAGTTTTATAATGTATATTATTTCATAGACAAGAACTATCTCAACCTGTTTCCATAATTCCGACCACCTTTGGATGTGGTTAATAGATGGGTCTTCCTATCTCACTTTTTAAAGGCTTAATTTGAAATATCCCTTTAACTTTAGTCTATGATATAAATTTTGAGGTCTGTAGTGCCAAAAATTGGTTCTGAAATTAGAAATTTTCTTTCATGTAGGTTAAACAATAATTGTTCACAGTTGAATAATGATGGTAGAAGACATGTAGGGGGCTAGTGGGGAATTTCTATTATCAAACCATCTGCACTCAAAGGAAGGTTCTGAGATTCTAGAATACATGGACATGATAGGAGGAAGAGCCGTGTATGATGCCGGCAGCGGGGGGCAGGCTGGGCTTGTAATTAATTTAGCAAATCACAGGGGAGCTGGCAGCCAGACTTCCTCTCTCTAGTTACTCATAATGAAGTAACACAGAATTTGGCAAAAGCTCCGTCAGATTTGCGGCTGTGATTCATTATTCAGAGAAATGAGTTTAATAACTGTCTGTGTCTCAGCTCATTGTCATATGCAGGTTTTTTTTTTCAGACTATTTAGGTGCAAATTTTAAAAAAGGTGCAATTTTTTGCACAACTCATACTATTGTCAGTACTGGAGCCGCAAATCAATGTTAAATCAGGCACAAACATCTGTATTTGTAAGCAGGACAAATACAAATTAGGCGCAAACCGGGAAATAGCTACAGGTTAAACTCAGGCGAACTGCTGGAAAAAGGCGCAAAATACTGTGCAAATACTCCAATGTGCCAGGCATCAGACTAAGGCTACATTCACACTGCCGCATGGGGGACGTATATGCGGCACCGTACCGCTCCATACCCCGGGAAAAGATAGGACATGTCTTATCCTTTCCCGTATTATGGCGCCGTGTGCCATACATCCCTATGGAGAGGGGCAGGGGTGAGCGCTGCTGTGTGCCCACCGTGCTACGTACTGCGGGCAAAGGCAGTGTGCATGTAGCCTAAGATAAATCTGCCCCAATAGATATTAGATAGTTTGAGATGATAGATATTTAGATAGATGTTGCTATAAAAATAAAGATTATTATTACAATAAATAGATAGAAGATAAAGGATAGATAATAGGAGATAGATATAAGATAGATAGATGGATGGATGATAGATAGATAGATAGATATGAGATGGATAGATATGAGATGGATAGATATGAGATGGATAGATATGAGATGGATAGATATGAGATGGATAGATAGATATGAGATAGATAGATAGATAGATAGATAGATAGATAGATAGATATGAGATGGATAGATATGAGATAGATAGATAGATATGAGATGGATGGATAGATATGAGATGGATGGATAGATATGAGATAGATAGATAGATAGATAGATATGAGATGGATGGATAGATATGAGATAGATAGATAGATATGAGATGGATAGATAGATAGATAGATAGATAGATAGATAGATAGATATGGGATAGATAGATAGATAGATAGATAGATAGATAGATAGATATGAGATGGATAGATATGAGATGGATGGATAGATATGAGATAGATAGATAGATATGAGATAGATAGATAGATAGATAGATAGATAGATAGATAGATAGATATGGGATAGATAGATAGATATGGGATAGATAGATAGATATGGGATAGATAGATAGATATGGGATAGATAGATAGATATGGGATAGATAGATAGATATGGGATAGATAGATAGATATGGGATAGATAGATAGATATGGGATAGATAGATAGATAGATATGAGATAGATAGATATGAGATGGATAGATAGATATGAGATGGATGGATATGAGATAGATAGATGTGAGACAAAGAAGTAGAGATACAGATATGGGATAGATGAGAAATGGATAGATATGTATGAATGCACTTCTCACACTGCTGTTCTTTTTGCTCTATGCATTGAGTTGTTTCTTAGTTCCATAATGGAAGGTGATATTTAGAGATAGATAGTTTAAACATAGATAGATGGATATGAGATAGATAGATAGATAGATAGATAGATAGATAGATGAGAGAGGTAAATATGAGGTAGATACATAGATAGATAGAAAGAAGAGAGAGATGTTAGGCAGAGGGGTAAATAAATAGGGGATAGATGAGGTGTGGGGTGTCTCGATGCACCTCTCCTACTGCTGTGCAATGTTCTCTATGTAATGAGCCGCTTCTATGTTCTGACTGCGGTTGTATCAGTCCTGAGGCTGGCTATGGCTTATGTATTACGTGTCTTTTAAGAAGCTCAATGCAGAGAGCTAAGAGCGCAGCAGTGTGAGGACACTCCCCCAGTGCTATAGGAGAAATGCCCCTCCTGAAATGTAAAGTGAAAAGTGTCCGCCCGTCCGAGCATCAGCTGTTATCTGGTGACTTCTCCAAGACATAAACCTACATGTCAGTGCAAAAACAGATGAACGATAATGTCAGTGTCGGGAACTAGGACCCAGAGGGCTCAGTCTTTCAGTGTTATATCGGCACTAGGACCCAGAATCGCCAAAAGGTGCACATTAGAATACGAATAATCGGATCCTGCCGTGGTAGGACAGTGCGCTGGTTGCTCTAACCCAATCACTGGAAAGGCTTTCGAGTTTGTGTGCGGCACTAGGACCCGGGGGCGACAGGCGGCGCAGCCAGGGCTCGGCTCTAGGACCCGGCGCGGCGCGCACATTCCTCTCATTCCAGTGAATGGGGCTGATTGTTGGTGCAGAGCCCGGAGTGCAGCGCAGTGCCCGGGGTGACGGGACCATGCTGAGCCCCCGGCCGCACTCTGCACACCCCTCTACCAAACTTTATACACAGGACCCGTGCGAGAGGTAAGCAGGACCCGCCATGGGGGGCACCACATACCCGCTGCCAGGACACTGCATGGGCTGCTATACTACTGTGTGCACGCCGCCAGCACTGCTACATGTACACATCTGGATCTAGTGTCACCATGTGCTGTATCTATCAAGTATAGCTTTATTATATTTATCATCTAGCTAATATATCTATAGATCATATCGATCTATTATAGCTCTATTATATCTATTTTATCTATGTATCATATATATCTATTATAACTATTTATATCCGATATATATCTGTCTATCCATCTATCTATCTATCTATCTATCTATCTATCTATCTATCTATCTATCTAATATCTATCTATCTCTCTCTCTCTCTCTCTCATATATATCTATCTATCTCATATCTGTCTCATATCTATCTATCTATCTATCTAATATCTATCTATCTATCTCTCTCTCATATATATCTATCTATCTATCTCATATCTGTCTCATATCTATCTATCTATCTATCTATCTATCTATATATCTATCTAATATCTATCTACCTATCTAATATCTATCTATCTATCACATATCTATCTATCTATCTAATATCTATCTATCTATCACATATCTATCTATCTATCTAATATCTATCTATCTATCTATCTATCTATCTCATATCTATCTATCTATCTCATATCTATCTATCTATCTCATATCTATCTATCTATCTATCTAATATCTATCTATCTCTCTCTCTCATATATATCTATCTATCTATCTCATATCTGTCTCATATCTATCTATCTATCTATCTATCTATCTAATATCTATCTATCTATCTATCTATCTATCTATCTATCTATCTATCTATCACATATCTATCTATCTATCTATCTATCTATCTAATATCTATCTATCTCATATCTATCTATCTATCTATCTATCACATATCTATCTATCTATCTATCTATCTATCTATCTATCTATCTATCTATCTATCTATCTATCTATCTCATATCTATATGTCTATCCATCTCTATCTATCTAGAACTATCCTCATTACACTGCATCCACAGTGGAGTGAAATCTCCGGGCACCAGATTTGTCTTTCTGTTATGTTTGTGATCATTAAAGGCCAACGTTTCGGCCATGCAGGACTTTTACCAAGGCAACTTAGATTCTGCCTGATGAAGGGCACGTGCACCTAAAATGTTGACTTTTTAATGTAGAATTTTTATTGGCTTTTCAGTGCTCTTTGGTTCTAGATAAAGGGACCCCATCTTAAAGGGATGATATATATATATGATTTTATAAGCTTTGCATCCTCTGTTGTCAATCTGAATAAAGAGTGTGACATGAAGGCTGCACGGTCTTGGCATAGGTGTTGGGGTTGATAAATATGTCCGCAGCCGCGGTGTAGCACAATACTCTGCTACATGGGTTTCAAGTTTCTTTTTTTTGCATTTATCATATTGCTGTGATTTACTTTCATCCCTTTAGAACAGTTGGAGAGTAACACACAAGAAGCAATATTTTGTTCACACCGGGGCATGACTGGCACATGCCGCTGCAGATGTTTACACCCTGACAGCCTGGTGTCAGGTTCAGGTTGTGGGGGGGATGCTCTGTGGACAGTCTGCATATGTGAAGATGCTTTGGGTGACAAGTAAAATTTGTATGTAGGCGTTTGGTTAATGAGCTGCTGTCATCTCCAGGGTGTCTTGACTTTCAGCTGCTTTGCAAATGTGCAAGTCTCCATGGAAACAGACTACAAACAAACCTTGTGTAGTCTGATCTCCAGGTCGTATTCTATTTATTTTTCCTGGTATGTGACAATACTAAACTTCAATACAGTGTAGTATCCGCTCAATGAATCCTGATTGTAATGTTTGTGAATGGCATATTAAAAGTTGATGCCAGTACCCTGCTGGGGCATTCCCTGATATAGGACATATTAGGACTTGATTTCAAGGGTGAAGCTGTGACACTGGGCATCAGACTATAACACTGTATAGTGTACAAGAATCCGGATTGCAATCTAAATCTGTGGTATATAAGAAGTTGAGACTAGAGCCCAGCCAGGACATTTCCATTGACATTCACAGATTCAGGACGTGTAAAGAATTGTAGTATCAAGGGTTAACAAGCCTTATGGGCAGTGGGCATCTTACAAAACCTAGCCAGGCTCCAATATAATCTACATAGTGGATCCTAGTTGTATTGCTTGTGGGTGATAGAGATTGGTTCTAGGGCCCTGCTGGGACATTTCCATTGATATGCCCTGATAAGGGACATGTAAGGACTTGTGATTTTAAGATAACAAAAGAACAGAAGGCTAAATTAGTCTTGGGTAGGGTAGCTTTTAGTCTAGGCACCAGGTATGTACCAATACTCACCTCCATTTCAATATATTATAAACGGATCCTGGTTGTAATGCATTCCATAGATTGGCACTAGAGCCCTGTCAGGACATTTCAGGTGGGTTCCCCCAATATAGGACACGTTTGGAGTTGTGTTTACAGGACACAAGTTCTTACTTATACTAGAATATTGTGTAAATGGATCCTAATAATTTAATTCTTGTAAGTGGCATATCAGAGGTTGGCACTAGAGCCCTGCAGAGATATTTCCATTGACAACTTCGATAGGGCATGACAGGACCTATGCTTTCCGGATAGCAAAAGGGACTCAAGGCTGGATGAATCTTGGCACTGGGTATGTACAATATAATGTAAACAAATCCTGACTTAATGATTGTGACTGGCATTTCAGAGGTTGGTGCTAGAGCCCTGCCAAGACATTTCCATTAAGAACCCCCTATATAAGACATGTTATAAGTTATAAGACACTTAAAAGGATGCACAACTTACTGAGCCTGCTGGGTGCTGAGCCTACATATTCCATTACATAGACTACAATATAGTGTAAATGGATCCTGATTGTAATGTTTGTGATTGGAATATAAGTGGTTGACACTAGAGCCCTGCTGGGACATTTCTATTGACATTTTTTATTTTGGGTGGTATTTTGGGTAAATGAGCACTGAGCATCTGACAAAACTGATGACTACTACTATAAAATGTAAATAAATCTTGGTTGTAATGCTTGTGATTGGCATATCAGTGGTTGCCACTAGAGCCCTGCCGGGACATTTCTATTGACATTTCCAATTCTGGGTGGTATTGTGGGTAAATGAGCCTCATTGGCACTGAGCATCCAACAATACTGACGCCTATTGCTAGGAAATGTAAATAAATCCTGGTTGTAATGCTTGTGTTTGGCATATCAGTGGTTGACCCTAGTGCCCTGCTGGGACATTTCCTTTGGCATCCCCCTTATAGGACATGTTAGGACATGTGGTTACAAGACAGCTCAAAGAACACAAAACTAGCTGAACCTGCTGGATACTAAGATTACATATTTCCTAGACTACAATATAGTGTAAATGGATCCTGATTGTAATGTCTGTGATTGAAATATAAGTGGTTGACCCTAGTGCCCTGCTGGGGCATTTCCTTTGGCATCCCCCTTGTAACCACATGTCCCAACATGTCCTATAAGACAGCTCAAAGGACGCAAAACTAGCTACAAAGATTACATATTTCCTAGACTACAATATAGTGTAAATGGATCCTTATTGTAACTCCTGTGATTGGCTTATCAAAGATCCACTCTAGTGCCCTACTGGTACATTTCCTTTGTTATCCCCCTATACAGGACATGTGTGAGCCCCATTGGGGACAGGGACCAATTTGACAAACTCTGTGCAGCGCTGCATAATCTGCATGCGCCATATAAATAAAGAATTATTATTATTATTATGTTTGATCTTGTGGTTATAAGATAGCTAAAGGAGACAAGACTGGCTATAGTTTTTGGAAGTTCTGTCCATTGGCTGGTTTGGTCACATGACTCTTATTTTACAATGCAGAAGACTTCATATGCTCATTATGAAAATAGAATGATCTATGTATTGTATAGGGTTGTTTTATATACCACCATAGACATTTCCTTTAAGGTCATGTGACTGTACAGCAAAAAAGCTGCATCTGCTAAAAATTGTAACTCGTTATATTTGTACAGACTACGACTACAACAAATGTAATAGTAGACATACAAAACATCTGCTTTGTCCAGCATGGACCTATCTTGTCCCTCAGTAGTGTGTAGTCTAGCGGTTCGGTAAGGGTATTATATCTGTGTCCTGGAGATAGACGGAAGGAAGAGAGAGGCAGGAGGGGTACGGAGAAGGAGGACAGGATATGGGAAGCAGACGCCGCTCATAGTAACGTGTCCGACCTGGTGCTTTATCCTCATATTTCGCTCTGTGAGGAAACGTTCTACAACGGTGAGTAGAATTTTCCGGTTCTAGAACGTCTCGTGTCCGGGGTGGCGGAGGTTCTAGTTACACCTTCACGTGTCTTCTATTGTTACCGGGTAGATTTTGTACAGAAAACATCTGGATAGTATTTAGCAGCAGAAAGAGGCAGCGCTCCATATTTAACCCTTGATCCAAGGGACAAAGACTCAGCGGAGTGTTGTTCAATCCCTCTAATGTGTCATTTCGGGAAGTTGGGGAGGGTGATGGGGGGGGTGTCGATTACATTTTTACACGGATGCGGGGTAACTTTTGTTTTGTTGTGAATTTTTTTTTTCTAGAATTCATTCTGTGGGAAGTCTGGGGGATGGGTACCATTTGCTGAAATGTGTTATTCTTGCAATTTCTTTGTTGCTTATGCTGAAGTATGGAATATGTTTTAAGTAATAATATATCCGTCTGATCGCAGGAAGCGTCGATCATTGGATTTCGGTCATATTATTTAAGAAACGCAACAGTCAGCCATGAATTGGCTGATAACAGATAACAATAGCTTGTATCGATTACTACTAGCAGATAAAGTGTACATTTCCATCCATCAGTCCATTCTTGAAACTTAGATACAGCCATCTCTGATTTTTGCCGTTTAACCCCTCAAATGCTGCCATCGGGAGCAAACATAGCACCTAGATACTATGACAGAAACATGTTCAGTCTCAAAATGCTGATGAAAACTACAAAATTCAGTACAATGGGGAGAAAACTTATACATTGAGACCCGAAATAGACCATGTGTTTAATAGCATAGCCTGTTTAGATCAGGTCACACAGGGCAAAGCTGTAGTATCAAGCACAGCCACTATACAACCCATGGCGCTGTGCTACACTAGGAGTACAGAGACTGAACACCGTTTAAACAATCGATCGATGAGGGTGCTGGCTGTCCAGTCTAAACCAATCTGATATTGATGACCTATGGATAAGTCACCAGTATTTTTGGCCCCAAAACCCCTTTATAGGGTAGAAAGACGTAGAAAACATTAATAATCATACGGCCTTGTGTCAAAACAAAGAAAATGAAGGCCTTGTATCCCATAGCAACCACACTATATTTGTTGGGGTAAAAGTGGGCAACACAACCAAATTCTACCTCCCTGAAGTCTTTAATGCAAGCTTATCTGTGGACTAGGACATATTCCACAGAATATACCAAAAACTGTAGATTTTTAGTTTACTGCCAGAATGTTTTACTCTTTAAGTTGTCTGGTGAGGAGAGGATCCTGTGTATACACGTTCTCAGATAAATGTTTAAAAGATGAGACATCCCTTTAACTACTGTGTGGTTTAGGTTTCCTGTCAGGAGTGCATTTGGTTCGATTTGGTTTGATTTATGACAGAATTTTTTTTTTTTTTTTTGCCTTGTGTTTTTGGAACTCTTTTCATTGGTTGTGGGCGGCCAGTTGCTCGTCCTGTAAAGTCCTGTTCACATATGTTCACAGTTCTGTCAGGATTATCTCACAGGAATTGTGGTCAATATATTGAGGCTTACACTTGGATGTGCAGTTTGATGCGCTACAGATCCTCACAAGGATTTACAGCCTCTATATGTGGCTAAGCCATCAGTTCGTTATATGTGAAATACATATAAATAGGTCACATGCTATTTTTCTCACTTTTTCGGAGCATGTATGTTGGTGGAGAAACATAAAATTCACAACAAATCCAATACATGTGAATTGACCCTAATGCTATGTGCATTATATGTGCTTATTGTATGCAGATTTGTGTTATGTGTAGTGCGTTTTCACATCAATAGTAGTAGGTTTGTGAATTTTGTGTGGATTTTCAAAAGCCTATAAGCTTCAAGGAAGTAAAGTGACATCATGTGGAAAATCTGTAAGCAAATCGGCATCAAAAGCGCAATACAGTCAGGGTCGGCTCCAAGTTTCAGTAGGCCCCTTTGCAGCAAATTCAAGAGGCAGCATTAAAAATTCAGAAACTAAAACAATCTCCTGTTCCCTAAAATATTCCCTAGTTTATCATCCCAAAAATGGTTATTTTATAAAAGTCCCCTCCCCTATGGATTCATTAGATACAGCCCCCTTCAGTGGCGTAACTATCACATATACTGCATATATACATCACAGTATATGTTATAAAAATATTATGCTGGACATGTGCAGTACAATATAGATATAATGGTGCACATCGTCCATTCTTTATTGTGTCAGGTTGTATGACGGGGCCCCCTTGACACAGCGGGCCCCATAGCAGCTTCTATGGCTGCTACCGCTGTAGTTATGCCCCTGGCCTCCTTAATCCCATGGATTCCTTATGTGGGCCCCCAAGCAGTTCTGTGCCCTGGCACTTGCCCAGGTATGCCCATTGCTTGCGCCGGCCATGTATACAGATAACCGTAATCCTCATGAAGTATGCTCATAAATACACAGCATATTGTTATCAGATTTATATCTAGGTCTATATTATCCACTAGGCACAAAGGCAGTAAAATACAGCAATATTTTTTTACCTACAATGGGAATTCTTAGTCAGTTGTGATGAGAGGGTCACCTGACACATTTCGGTAATTATATTGTTTACTCAGCGTCCCTATAGTGAATTAAGGCTGCTTTCACACTTGGCATTTGCATTATATTTTGAAACACAATAGTGTTACCATTGCGTTTTGTAAATGCAAATGTTAACAACAACTTAATGAGGTAAATCTTCTCTCCTCAGGTGTATTATGCAATGTAAATGCCGAGTGTGAACGCAGCCCAATGGAATTCCAATATGTATTCTTCAAAGGGAAGAGAATGACCTCGGTCCTTGTGAGCAGTGGACGTCCTAGTGGTCAGAACCTCTATGATGGGACGTATATCCCATATCTAATGGATAACGGGATTACTTTCAATAGATGTCTCGAAACAGAGAAAGACATTCTAGATAATAGAGATTGATCCTAAGTGAAGAGACCTTCTGCTGCATAGACCATATGTCCTGTCACAGTGTTTGTACAGGGGCTATCCTCCTAGGATGACACCTTGAGTCTTGTCCCACCCAGTGAACCTTCTTCTTGTAGGGTGTCGATCATTTGTTTGTTGCACATGTGACAAACCTGTTGGAAAAAACATGATCAAGATCTGACAAATGCATCCTGCATTAGGCTGCGGTCACAGGTGGCGTTTTGAACCCGTTTTTGGCCCGTTTTTAAGCAGTCCATTAAAAAACGCATGCGTTTTTGAAAAACACATCAGTTTTTGACCTGTTTTCCCAATAATCTTAATTAAAACCGCTCAAAAACGCATGCGTTTTTTGACGGACTGCTTAAAAACGGGCCAGAAACGGGTTCAAAACGCCAAGTGTGACCGCAGCCTTAGAGGGGAGCTCCAACCCCAATCACACATGGATAGTTTTCATCTCTTTATCAGTGGTAGTAATAATGCAGAATTCGTAAGAATATATGTGGAATGACGCTCGAGTCATAGCATAAATTTTTGCATTGCCAAAAAGGAAAAGGGTCTAGAAGTTCTATAAAAACCTTGCAGTACCCAGACTGGACTGAAGTAGCCAGTTGTGTACAGAGTAGGGTCAAGTTTTGCATCCCTCTCTGAATTGCTTAAGTTATGGACTTGTAGGTTGAAAACCCCACAGACCATTCAACTTCGAACAAGGACCAGAACAGACGATCGTGGTTAGTGCTTGAGGCACGTAACTCCGAACATGGTCATCTGAAATAGCCCAAGTTTGCAGCCGACCCCAGTATGTCTGTTCCTTGACATAAGTGAAAAAATGTAAAACGTTTTTGGGAAGGACAACACACTTGCCTTGTTTTAGGATCTTTTTGAAATGACTCAGTCACCTCCAGACTCAAAACAGCGCCCTGGGGGGGAGGGGAGGGGGATTTTGGTTTTCTTTCAGAAGGATATTTGTTTGCTGCCGAAACAATGATCATAAGTGTGTGTGACACCACAGCGTCTGCTTACTTGACCATGTAGACAAAAAAGTAAAATAAAGTATGTTTAGTATCCAAAAAACTTGGAGCATTGTAGGATCCAGAAAAAATAATTATGCTAATCAGTATATACAAAAAAAAAAGTGAAAAAGACAACTGGCCCTGCAAAAAACAAACCTCCTAAACTTTAACAGAAAAACGTTTTTGGTAGAGGTTTTGTTTTGAACCATAGGCTGGTGCTGTGAATGATCCTGCTTTTATGTGATGGTGTGAGGCTATATGAGGCTGTAAGTTCTAGAAGAGATCCTGGGATTGGTGTTGTAAAAATTTTAGATTTAGAACAATTGATTTTTACACCTTGTACTGATAAGCTGGCAGGAGTATGTCTGGCCTCCTGCCCAGTCATATATCATTAATAATGGGTCAGATTCACAGTACAGTATATATCATTTCTGGTGGATGGCTTTGATCGGTAGAACTTAAAGGGATTTTCTTCAACTTTTAAATGTATGGTATAGTACTAGAATACACATATATATTGCAAAGGTCAGTGAGGTCAAACTACTGGGACAGCATCCAGTTTGGATAAAGAAGGTACTATAGCATTGGTGTAGTATTTTCTGTACAGCAGACCAAGCCATTTGGTTTCATTTACTGGATCTAACCATAGAAAGAACAAACCCATATAGTTCCCCTTCAAAATGATATATCATTCTTCTATTCCTGCTCTATAACATGCTGCCTGCAGATAGGACACTATATACAATCTGCTCAGATCCTCATGCTCTATAACATGCTACCTGCAGATAGGACACTATGTACAATCTGCTCAGCTCCTCCTGCTCTATAACATGCTGCCTGAAGATAGGACACTATGTACAATCTGCACAGCTCCTCCTGCTCTTTAAAATGTTGCCTTCAGATAGGACACTATGAACAATCTGCACAGCTCTTATTGCTTTGTAACATGCTGCCTGCAGATAGGACACAATGTAAAATGTGCTCAGCTCCTCCTACCTTTTAACTTGCTTCCTGTAGATAGGACACTATGTACAATCTGCAGGAAGCAAGTTAAAAAGTAGGAGGAGCTGAGCACATTTTACATTGTGTCCTATCTGCAGGCAGCATGTTACAAAGCAAGAAGAGCTGAGCAGATTGTTCATAGTGTCCTATCTGCTCAGCTCCTCTTGCTCTATAATAATTGGAGAGGCACTGTGTGTCCTTGACTTGGCACTTAATTTAGATGGTGAAAAAATGATGAACTTGATGCTTTGTGAAAAATGTCCATCTTATGTTTTTGTGAACTTCATAAGTTTTTTTTAAAAATTGTGGAAAAATACATCTCCCCATATGGTATCACGCTCTATTTCATGGAAGTCGTGTGACTTTATCTGACACATTTTATGGCTGGTCCTCAAGAGATGTCTGCGGATCATGAGAAAAATTTTCTCGTGGTTTATTTTTAGTATCCTGGGAGTCGCTGGAAACGAAAAGTGCAAACAGTAAGACGTGGGCTTCAGAGTAATGTCCTCCCCCTGGCGCAAGGGTCCCCAGTTTAATACTTGGCACTGGACGTTATCACGGCTCAGCAGAAGTGATACCTGCAGGAAACAGGAGATGAATGGAACATGTTTATGTTTAGTCCGGCGAAATGTTCATGGCTCAGATTACATTCTGCCCGAGAAGTCGTGCAGCACAGGAAGTCTCACTGGAAATTGTTGTTCCAACCAGAAAGGCGGCATGATAATATAACGCTGCAACTATTCAGTCCGCTAGCCGGGCCCCTTCATGCTCTGCCACCTATACAAGGTGTTAATTCATTGGAACGGGAAATTTAAAGGGACACTAAACCTAAAAATGTAACTTATAAAATAAAAAATACAAATAAAATTCAGTTTGTCACCAAAACTCTTTTTGTAGATATGCGGCAGAACAGACGGGTCTTATAGTCTTCTCCATCTTCTGGATAATACTAGGGGGTGTGGCTTAAAGGGGTTTTCCAGTTCAAAGATTAGATTGACGTTGTCCAATACCCCAGATCTCTGAAGGAAATAATACTAAATTGGAAGATCAGTTCTGTAAAGTGGCTGAAATGAGTTACAGTACCAGCGGTCACATTGACCTGAGACCTTAGGGACATTAAGCATGGCAATGTCGTAAAACGCCACCCTGATTTGCTAGACGTGCCCCAGTCAATTGAGAGAGATCTTATTGGAAGAGGAGACATCTAGTAGTACCGTCAATGTGGCCGCATTCAACTGATGATAGTTACTGGAATGGGCTGTCCAAAGATCATGAAGGACAAAATGTCACCAGAATGGAAGTCCAACCATTACAATCAATGAAGTTGATGAAGAGATAACCCTAACCACCAGTAATCATAAGAATATGGTGAGGCCAATCATCAAAGTAGAAGAACCCATCGTATAAATCTAAATTAAGTGAAATTTAAAAGCTTCCAATAAGTTGTCCACTCATGAATGATCCTAGCTGTGGACATGGATGTCCTACTGGGCAGGTGCCCTTAGTATCTTTTAAAGAATAATATGAAACACCAGTCAAGAAAACTATGGACTTCCGCCTTTCGAGAAGACTTCTGCTTCTCTTGGCATGGCTTTGCCTCATGCAAGGTCCATAAAAATAGTTTGGTGTAGGATAACTTGAGCGGCTGCCCAGTGCCCTGACCTCAACCCTACGAAACAGCTTTGTCTTTGAACGGGAAATCTGACCAAGAGCCAGCTATCACCCGACCATTAATAAAATGTATGTGGATTTATTAAGTGAAGTTTGAAAATCCAGTGAAACGTCTTTCTTAGAAGAGTGAAGGAAAGTCAAAAAATCTTTGGGAAAAACAAGTACGAGTGCAACTTGTTATCTTGCATTGGAAGCGAATATCAGAGACCTGGCACCGCGTAGTCTGGCAGACTCATACCACAAAGACCTTGGGATACTGACAAAATAAAAATGGTTGCGCTCTGAAAACACTTAGTATGTATGTGTGGAAGCTGAATTGTAATTGGCATTAATTATAATAACAAACAGTGTTAGATAATCTCTGGGAGCTGTGTGCACTGGAACATGGAATGTTCTGCGGATCTCCAGGAAAACACTAGTACACCAATTATTAGCTTCAACATTCTCAGCTACGTGTTGCTTATTTAACACAATTACAGCAGCTTTGTGTTTGAGTTGGACAACCCCTTTAAGTGTAACCTTTTATGTCAGTACGAAGCCTGAGGTGGCTTTTCAGGATGGTTCCTTGTGTGTGTATCATTATTTCTGACCTTTGTATGACTCATTCCTTGCATATTTCAGTTTTGTCTCCAATTTTCAATTGTCCCCGAGCTGGTGGAGGAGACTAGTCACTATGATGGAGAAAACAGGAGATACTGCTCCTTAAGGCCGAATTCACACGGCATATGCCCACCGAGCCATAGCTGGACCGGCACATGGGGAAAGATAGGACATGTCCCTGTGTACAGAGTTGAACGGTGCCACACTTATTGCTCAGTGTGATATGGGGGACGCATGTATGGCCCCAATCTTGCAGCTGTACATACATCCCCCATACGGTCGTGTGAATGTGGCCTAACTCTTTCTCAGTTACTCAGAAATACCACATAATCATAGAAATGTTCTAATACTGTTCCCAGTACTGATGTGAATCCATGCTGAGTTTGGGTCAGGAAGTAAGAGTTCTCCATTATGGAGAGTTTGCCAATTACGGCCGACCTAAAGGGCGTGTGGAGACTTATAGTCATTGATGCTCCACTAGGGGATTCTGGGAAATATGCAAATATGTTTTCCAGGGTGGGAAAAGGAAAAAAATGCCTCTTTTAGCTACCTTGAATGGCAGCCCCTTTAACACCAAGCCTGACTTACAAGAAGCCTACAGACATGATGTGGGATTAAGCCAAACCAGTATACAGTATATAGTTTCGATTTGGTTGGGTCTTTTCCGTACAGTGTAGGGAACTGGTTTAGCTGAGTGAGAGGCTATTGCCTGGGATCAGGAAGTAAGAGTTCTCCTTATGGAGAGTTTGTGGCTGAGTGAATAAAACACTTAGGCCGCGGTCACACGTACCGCTAGGTGTCCGTTCCTAACGCGACGCTAGCACACAGGGGGAGGTCCTCGGCCCGAACGCACATGCGTTTCCAGAGAAACGCATGTGATCGGCTTAACAATCGCATGCGTTTCCCTGGAAACGCATGTGCGTTCGGCCCGAGGACCTCCCCCATTGCGATAGCGTCGTGTGAGCCAGATAAATGGAGTAAGAAGTATTTTGCTCTGATAAATTAAAACGTTTATTATACTGTATTTGTCTGTTCTCTTGATTGATGCAAAGTTTATTCATAACTTTATCACCATGATCACACTCATGGCGGCGTACACCTACACGTATTGTCTGCTGGATATACTGTGCTTCACGTGAACCAACAGCGAAGTTGGGTTGCGAGATCCATCAGTAATTTCATCCATTTACTCTATAAACAATGAATGCCTTTGAAGTTTTTAGATATGAAACAGAATTACAAAAATAGTTCAGCAGAAATGTTAAAAAACTCTTAAAGGGAGAGGCTGCTCTAAAAATTTAGTGCAAGAAACCCTCATTGCACCTATAGCACCTTGCCATTTTGGCGCTACCTATCGGCTTCTTTTCCTTCACTTGTCTATTTCTTAAGCAGTTTCTTCCTTTAAGCAGCTGATGCATTTTTTGGTAACATATTCCAGTAATTCTCAGGTCGGTTTCCTATCTAATAACTTTCCAAACGGGCTTTTTATATGGCTTTGAAGAAATGGCTGATGCGTCCCGCACCGCGCCTCGTTGCTCATTCACAGTCGGCTGAAGCGCAGTATATCAGGCAGGCATTAAGTGTAGGTGTACGCCACCACGAGTGTGATCACGGTGATGAAGTGCGGAGGATTATACCAGTTCTTTACTTCTCACATGATAATAAATTTACACATTTTTCATCTCTATAGCGCAGTAACTCCGATAGTCGCCCATTCCACACGCCCGTAGATTATATGGAAAGGCTTTGCGATGACAAGTCTGCCATAATAACCGCTGTCCTGCCCTGACCTCTCCATATCATGGAAAAAAATTATCTCAAAGCTGCATTTTTGGAGTATGCAGTGATGATAAATATTGTCCCTGGTCATTGGGTGGATTTGAGGATTTTCTCGACATTGGGGTCCTGGGTTCAAATCCCACCCAGCTCAACATCTGCAAAGATTTTGTAAGTTCTCGCCGTTTTTGCGTGGGTTTCCTCCGGGTCCTCCGGTTTCCTCCCACACTCCAAAACATCCTGGTAGGTTGTTTAGATTGTGATGCCCAATGGGGACATGGAATGATTTGGCAAACTCTGTGCAGCGCTGCATAATCTGTGTGCGCTATATAAATAAAGAATTATTATTATTATTTATTAGTCCTAGACTCTCCTAGCACCTTCTGATGCTCAGACTTGACCTATTCGGGAATCCAAGCATCCATTTTCAAGAAATGGACTCCATACCTCCTTATTCTTGAACCAGGATCAATGCTGGCAAAATAAAAAGTCAGAACCAGTATATGGGTCAATATTGGAACCCGGCATGAAACCAAAATTCTACAAAATAAATACTGGTTAGATGATGGTACTATCAGGACAATCAGGAAAAAAAGGAATAAAATTTGCCAGGATTGTTCACAATTTTCTGCAATAGCCCCAGGAAAATCGGATTTTGTCTGAAAGGGGGTGGGGATTTGGAAATACGGCCTTAAGGTTTGGAGTCGGGAGTGGGCCGTCTATGGGAATGGTCATGGGTAGGCAGAGGTAGGACCTTATTTTACCAAGCTGGTAAGTTTGGATAGGTCACTTGTTCAACAGAAGTTTGTGGTTAGAATTTGGGTTTTTTTGCGATAGACTTCTTCTTGGGTAACGCCAACTTCTCAAGCTATGTGCCAGCACAGTTTTATTGCCATCTTCTGCCTGCAATAGTGAGATGTAAATGGTTTCTACTGGTGCAAAGGAGAGAGGCTCATGCTACCACCAGTTGTCTTACAGCCAAACAAGGTATTATGGCCCGGGGGTCATGGGATGATCTCTCCGACACAGAGAAGTCCATCCTCAATGGTGAAAGATTGGGAGGGCAGAGAGGTTGGTCCAATTTCTCCAAAATCACCGTGGGTCATAGAGATTGAACCTCCGGCTATCGTACACTCTTACCCTATCCATTATTTTTTTGCGTTTGAAAAGATTCCATTGTCTATACCGATATGTCTATAGGCCCCATTCTCCAACATATGCCAAAGTATCTTTTTTGGAATATACTGTGCCCATATTTATTAGCATACAACGCAGAGGGCCACAGTGGGCAAACCTTTACCATATGGCACCTTTGCAGATATAGACATCATGGCTCTCTTCTCTCTACATATATCACCAATGTAGTCAAAAAGCACAATGTGAACAGAGCCCATAAGCCTCAGATAGAAACTACTCGTACATCTCCTCTTATCAGCTTGGCAGTCAGGACCATGCAGCGGAGTATTAATCCTCTCTAGAGGGATTTTCTTGCAAGAATCAAACATGAAGCCTTCTGTAAGCTACATCTGTATGAGAGAAGCCAAACACTATGCATCTTTTATAAGGCTTTGACTGAAACGGGAGGTACGCAGGATTTAAATTAGTAAAAAAAAAAAATATTAAAAACTCATGAGCGAAAGCCAAACTTTTTAAAGGTCATGTCTACTTAATAGACTGTGTGAAGGCAACCTGGGGCTCTAAAAATGTGGAGGAAGAAGTTCTATTAGAAGGAGTGAGAAACTTGGAAATTCTGGTCATACATTTTTAATAGAAATTATCGGAATTTGGTTTAGTTGACAGCTGTCCCTCATCACCATTGTTTTGTTTCAGGTGCCTCCACAGCCTACTACAATTTCTGTGTTCCCATACCTTGTGATGAAGCCGGCTGTGTCTATCAGGACTGTCCTCTGTACGTAACCAGCAATGATCAGTCATCAGTAGCCGCGGAGTCACCAGGACCCCCAAAAGAACAGGCTGGTGGTAAGTGATTCTTTATACTGTATTTGCAACCAGCTGTTACTTGGTTGTATCAATTGGGCAAACTGCACATCCCCTTTAAGAGCAGATACACCAGGATGTAACTTGGTATGTGGTCCTTGGCTTGTGATCCTCCATCTTGTATCTTGCTCTGTCCTGTAATACCCAGCTATTGTTGTGAATGGACACTGTGTAATACTTCTTATTCCCTGAGGGGGCACTGTAGGGAATTAGCTACCTTACTACCAAGGTTCCACATATTACACCATATGTGATCAGCAAGTTGTCAAGGGACTCTTCTTTTGGGGCAATCTAAGTTGACAGATGATTGCTACCGACGCCAAATGATTTATACATAAATATCAGCGTTATTTCTTAAAGTTGAATTAAAGAGAATCCTGAAAATCCTTCTAAGGGCAGGGGTGGCCAAAAACAAACAAAGTTTAAAGGGGTTGGCCGAGACTGTAAAAAAAAAACCTTGGTGGGAGGTGGCTGCCTAAAAAAATAAACATTTACTTACCTCCCGGCGCCCACCAGGCGACTTGCGCTGCCATCTCTCTGGTCTATGCTCCTGTTTGTTTACACGCGCTGCACTCAGCTTCCGGCCGAGGTGGACAGCCACCCGTCCATATAAGCGCTGTCTCCGACAACCCCTTTAACAATCCCACTCCGGTTCCAGCATTGCGGCAGTCTTCCAGGGTTCGAAATTGAAGTCAGACTTCTCAGTGGCGTCCTTGGTCCATTGGGCATCACTTGCTCTTACATCACAAAAGAAGACCAGTGGTCCAAGGAGGTCACTGATTGGCTGAACTGGGTCCCATTCTGGCTGAAATCTGGCCATAGCTGAAACCTAGAGCCAAAGCAGGGTAAGTGCATTTCCCTTTTTTGGCCACCACTTGAACAGTCCTCAAGGTTTAGTTCAGTACTCCTGGAAAACTCCTTTCCACGGGATAGGGAATAACTTGCTAATCAGTGGGGTCTCAGTGATGATACCCCCACAGAACACCAAAACAAGGTGTCAGTCGGACCCCTTGTCGCTCCGTCAGAATATTGGAGCAGACGGCCGCACATGACCATTCTGCTCCATTAAGCTGATGATGGAAACTTGGATGCATATGTGAGAAGACCCTCCTTAAATTTCTACGCTACACAAAGTTAAGCCTGCAATTTAATACATTTTACTGATATTTCGCTCTTTTTTTTTTTTTAAGAAGAACAAAGGTCCAACTTCATACCTCAAGATTTTCACAGGATACCGGAGGTGGAAATGCGAGGTTCTGAAGATGTTTCAACAGGAACCGTACTTCAGCGACTGATCCAAGAGCAGCTGAGATATGGCAATCCCAATGAGAATATGAACCTTCTGGCTATCCAACAAGCCACCGGAAGTGCAGGACCAAGCAATATCCCCTCTAATCCTGTTTCGTCTACTGAAAACCTTACTCAAGAAGACCCACAAATGGTCGGCCAGTCGGCGAGGCAAGAACCACAGGGCCAAGAACATCAGGTGGACAACACTGTGATGGAGAAGACCCTGAGGACATCTCAGCCACAACAAAATAACGAGGAGTTGCCAACCTACGAGGAAGCCAAGGCTCAGTCCCAATTATTTAGAGCTCAACCACCTGGACCAATGGGTCCTGGTTTTTATGTTGCAGGCATAGTGGCCAATCATAAATCAAAAACTGAAGGAAGGCCGACTGTCAGCCGGGCCAACAGCGGACAAGCTCACCAAGATGAGGCACTGAAGGAACTCAAGCAAGGTCATGTTCGCTCTATGAGCGAGAGGATAATGTTGTCTCTTGAGCGGAATGGAGTTAAACAGCATTCCTCAGGTAGCATTAAAGGACTGAAAAATGGGGCTCCATCTCCGGCTCCAAGCTTAGGGAAAGGGGGGGAGCAAAGAGGACCCCCACCGGACTACCCTCACAAGGTCAAACAGGCTCCAACTCCTGTGAACAAGATGCAGGAACAAGGACACTTTTACAATGATCAACAACACCTGATGGTACATGAAATGATAAAACCCTACCCCTCCTCCCAACCGACCCGAAATGAGGTGTCTGTCCTCCGGTACCAGCCTCCACCAGAATATAATATCACCAGGTAACACACCATTTTGTTTCTACTGTAACTCAGTAAATGTGTTTTGCATTTTACATTACTTAAAATACTTATGGAAACTTCTTCGTTGTTAGATGTGATAGAGCTGAGTGTGTCCTGGTGAAATACCATCTTTGGTTTTACAGGTAGACCTCTTACATCATCTCGTATTCAGACCGATGTCTCCATGGGAACAGACTACGAATGAACCCTGTGTAGTCTGATTCTGAGTCGTGTATTACTCAAGAAGAGCAAAAAGGAGAGCAAAGAAGTAACACGTGACTGCAGGCTCTGACTACAAATGTTTTGTTTGTAGTCTGTAACCATAGAAACACAAATCTACACAGGAGCTATAGTTAGAGCTAAAATTTTATTGATACATTTTAGTTCCAAATAATTAGCATCAGAATTTTTCATGTTTTCATTTGATGACGCTGCCTCTTTCTCTGTCATCATTCATCGCCACACACTAGTTCTCCGACATGACAACTTTCTCATAAAGGTCCAGCACATAACTGGCCCAGAACGTCATAAAATATTTAATCACACATCCAACAGGGAGCAGCCAAGACGTGGGAGCTCCACCACTGGGATTATTAATGGAGACACTCTGGAAAGGAAAAAAAAAACACTAGTTTCATACAGAATTTGTAGAACAGATAGGACACAATGGGGCACATTTACTTACCCGGTCCTGCACGTTCCCCGATCCGGAGTGTCCAACGAGAATGAACTTTGCTGCAATTCACGTAGATTGTGCGCCCGATTTTCTGCATGTGTTGCTTTCCCGAACAGGTCCGCCGGAGTTAACCTTCTTCTTTCTGGTGTATGCAAGTGCGTGATCTTGCGACACAAATTTAACCGGTTCGCGACCGCCCGCCGTGTATTCACGGCGGCGGTCGCGTCGCGCTGCATGGAGAGGGCTCACGGGCTGAGCCCTCTCCATAGCCGGTAAGTCTTTGCTGCATATTGCAGCAAAGGCTTACCGGTAACATCCGCGATCGGTGCTAGCACCGATCGCGGGTGTTTTTGCAGCGTGGGCTGCCGGCAAAGCTGCCGGCAGCCTCAAACACATAGCGGCGCATGGGCGCCGCCATCTTACCTGGGATCGCCGCTCCCCGTGACGTCATCGGGGGGCGGCGATCCGTCTCCATGGTAGCCTCGGGTCTTCCGAAGACCCGAGGCTATTTCGTTTTAACCCCTTCATTACAATGTGCTGATAGCACATTGTAATGAATGAGGAAGAAAATCCCCATATACTGCCATACTGTAGTATGGCAGTATATGATAGGATCAATCAGACAACCTAGGGTTAAAGTACCCTAGGGAGTCTGAAAAATAGTATAAATAAAAATAAAAAAAAGTTAAAAAAAAAAAAATTATAATAAAAAAACCTAAAATTTCAAATCACCCCCCTTTCCCTAGAACTGACATAAATATAAATAAACAGTAAAAATCATAAACACATTAGGTATCAACGCGTCCGAAAATGCCCGATCTATCAAAATATGATAACGGTTTTTCAATGCGTTTAACCCCGTAACGGAAAATAGCGCCCAAAGTCGAAAATGGCACTTTTTTGCCATTTTGAAAAATCTAAAAAAATCTATAAAAAGTGATCAAAAGGTCGTACAGTCCTAAAAATGATATCATTGAAAATATTATCAAATTTCGCAAAAAATGACACCACGCACAGCTCCGTACACCAAAGTATAAAAAAGTTATTAGCGCCAGAAGTTGGCAAAATCAAAAAAATTATTTTTGTACAGGAGGTTTTAATTTTTGTAAATGTATGAAAACATTATAAAACCTATACAAATTTGGTATCCCCTTAATCGTACCGACCCAAAGAATAAAGTAGACATGTCATTTGGGGCGCTCAGTGAAAGACGTAATATCCAAGCCCACAAGAAAATGGCGCAAATGCGTTTTTTCACCATTTTCATTGCATTTGGAATTTTTTTCCCGCTTCCGAGTACACGGCATGGAATATTTAATACCATCATTATGAAGTGCAATTTGTTACGCAGAAAACAAGCCGTCACACAGCTCTTTACGTGTAAAAATAAAAAAGTTATAGATTTTTGAAGGTGGGGAGTGAAAAATGGACATGAAAAAACAGGAAAGGGCCCGGTCCTTAACCGGTTAAAGTTAAATCCTGCGGTTTGTCTGAATCAGTCTTATCGTCCGATGGCCCGGCCACCGATTTGTGTCGCATGAAAGCTGGCGCGATTGCAATCGCGTGCAACACAATGCGCTTTTAAATCCCTGCCCTGGCGGCGCGATCCACGAAAAGTCTGAAAACCCAAGGAAATGCGGCCATGAGACCCTTAGTAAATAAGCCCCAATGTACAATCTGCTCAGCTCCTCCTGCTCTATAACATACTTCCTGCAGATAGGACACTATGTACAATATGCTCAGCTCCTCCTGCTCCATAACATGCTGCCTGCAGATAGGACACTATGTACAATCTGCTCAGCTCCTCCTGCTCTATAACATACTTCCTGCAGATAGGACATTATATACAATCTGCTCAGCTCCTCCTGCTCTATAACATGCTGCCTGCAGATAGGACACTTTGCACAATCTGCTCAGCTCCTCCTGCTCCATAACATACTGCCTGCAGAATAGGACATTATGTACAATCTGCTCAGCTCCTCCTGCTCTATAACATGCTGCCTGCAGATAGGACACTTTGCACAATCTGCTCAGCTCCTCCTGCTCCATAACATACTGCCTGCAGATAGGACACTTTGCACAATCTGCTCAGCTCCTCCTGCTCCATACCATGCTGCCTGCAGATAGGACACTATGTACATCTGCTCAGCTCCTCCTGCTCCATAACATGCTGCCTGCAGATAGGACACTATGTACATGTACAATCTGCTCAGCTCCTCCTGATTTATATTATGCTGCCATTTTCTTACATTTTTACGTGGAATCCTTCATTCCAGAACTATTTTAATTATGAATGGGAAAGTAAAATAGTATAAGATTCCCGGGTTCCTAATTCTGGATATTCCTGATGTATTTAAAAGCAGTGAAAAATCAGAGGAGAGTTATTTGCCATGACAGATTGGCGCTCCGCGTCAGTGTGCCATGTGACCAATTAAAACAACTGTAAAAATCTGTTCTTTTCAGCGCTGTCTATATATACTTTGCCGTCGCTCGCAGAGTAATAATACTTTCACTGCTTTCATTCGCAGCCGGCCGCAGCCTCCGATCCCGTTCACCTCCGTCCCGATGCAGCCACACAGTCCCATGTCATCTCAAGTGTCCTCGATCAGCAGCTCCCTGCACTCCACCTCCCTCCCCATGTTTCCAATGACTATGGCTTCCCACCCCACCCCGTCGCCATCTCCATCTCCGAGCCAGCAACTTCCACCCGAAGCCTTTGCCATTGTAGAACGGGCTCACCATATGGTGGAGATGTTAACCAAGGAGAACGGCACTTTAAGGCAGCACCTAGAAAGCTGCTATGAGAAAGCGGACAAACTCCAAAAGGTAGGTTGTGTATGAGATGTAGGCTGGTACCCTTCCTTTATTGAGTAGTTAATAGAGGAGGACCATGTTTTGGTCACCAGATTTTACCCCATCAAACTACAAACCCCCTCAGATAGGGAATGAAATGTCCTTTCTATAATTCCATCTTTTATGTGAAATCTCCCCACCCCCCCAAAAAAATTATCCATAGTCGTGAGTAGAGAAGAGTCATATTTTCCCTGAGGTAGGTCAAGTTTAGAGGCTGCAGGAGGAGTGTCACTTAAGAGGCTTCTATCTTTGGTGATGATGCCATAGTAAAGATAAGAATCTAATCTTTCAGATTGCATCAGGCTTGTGGTTCTGTGATCTACAGAACCCGGAGATGCTGGCAGATAAAGACATAGGGGAGATTTGTCATACTCTTGTGCGCAGGGGCACCTACATGGCGTGGAGATTATGTCAAGAGGAAAAAATTACTATTTGCAAGTAATTCCAATTATTTCAGGACTTCTATGCCAGTTTTCTGGCTTAGAAACACTGATAAATGTCCACCATAGATGGAAATGTGAGCTTCTGTTAAAAATCACTGTTTCTATAGCTCACAAAACCCCAAGTCCTGAAAGTTTACATTCTTATCTTTACTATCACACCAGAACTATGGGTGAGATTTCACATTAATGACGCGATTCTAGAAAGGACAATTCATTTCCAGAAACCTTATAATGAAGCCTATTTTCTGACAACCCCTCCCCCCCCCCCCCAATTGTGCCACATAGCCACTGCACATATGGGAAGTATAGTATAAGGTTGCGGTTATAATAATGAATGATGCTGCTCTGCTTCGCCCTAAATCAAGGCCTTTGGGGCCTCAGATGGTGGTAGTAGTTGTAGTTAAAATGGTATAGGGTATAAAGACAATATTGTATGTAGTTACTAGCACAAATAAAGAACAAATTGAAAATTATACATATTCATCAGAAGTATAGATAATAAAAAAAGTCCTCATAAAAAAATAAGATTATATATATATATATATATATATATCAATATAATATTTGTGTGTGTGTGTGTATATATATATACATATACACACACAATGTACTTCGATGACGGCCACATGTTTGCTGTCATTTGTACGGCTAGTACACAGACTCCATATACGTTCCTGTGCATGGGGTCTAACAGTAATGGAAGCTCCCAGCATTTACTTTTCTAAATGCAGATTTTGGAGAATAAGTTTCTATGAGGATGTAACTCCTTCTGGTTGTCACCCGGCTCTCCCTGATGATAAATCGGCTTAATCATACATTTCCCTAGTGAATTACCACTAACATTTATCAAATCCCGTCTGTCTGTGGGAAAATTCTTCCAGAAGTGTTGAAATCTCTGGACGCTGTTTACAGCTTGGAGGACGCCTCCAAACAAAGTTTATTTTTGTGTAGAATTTACATTGCCCTATAAACATAGTGAAGTGATTACCGCAGAGCGCGGCACATGTGGGCCCGGCCTGTAGTTGGCAGTGTCTCAATTTTTGCTTTTTGAACTGGGATCATCAAAATCCTAAATAAAATAATAAGATAATTAAACCAAAAACCGCAGACAGGAGAATTGGAAACGCTTGGCAGAGGAGCTTCAATCACGTCTGTGTATCGTAGCGTGGAGAGACTCCCCCTGGATAGAGAATATAAATTCAGGGACTGCAGAGCAATGAAAATTGTGTTGGCATGAACTGGATTTCCCTTAGCTGTAACCACCAGGGATATCTGCAGCAGAAAATCCTTGCTGAATATAGATATCTGCAATTTCAGGGGATTCTGTGAGGATCTATGTGTAAAATCTTACCCAAAATCTGTAATCGTCAACATTTTCATTAGTAAAATTGAACTTTTTTGAATTGAAGTTTTTGGACCTGCTGTGACCAATGTCAAAGTCGTCCTGCGGTGTTCACTCATGAACCCCTACATGGGCATCAGGACTTCACTACAGAATAATAACTAGGTCACTACCCCAGAACGCAAAAGGGTTAAGAGACTCTGGTGCGTGGCATGGGAAGGGGCAAGTAGGGGTTTAGTCAGAAAATGAGGTCAGGGTGGGCAGAACCCAGTTGTAAACATTATTAAAGGGGTCATCCAGGGGCTTACATTTTTTTTTTTTTACTATGGGCCGCAGGTTGTGTAAAAATAATAAAGAACTTAAAGGGGTTGGCCGCTTTTCTTCATGTTCTTTGTAATGAGTGGGGGAAGGAAATTGGGTAACTTACAAATATACATCTATGTATAAGTTCTGCACCACTGTCTTGAAGCCTCCGGTAACGTGAAGCCTCCGGTCTTTTACCTCATCAGCCAGACAGTCCTGTCCATAAAATTGCCACAGAGGTCCATGAGCAATCGCCCTGCATAGATTTTATATTCATGAATAACATCATAAGATCCCTGGCAGGGCGATTGCTCACAGACAAATTGAGATTACATGACCCTACATCTGCGGCCATTTTATGGTCAGGAATGTCTGGCTGATGAGGTAAAAGACAGGAGGCTTCACATAAAGAGGTGCAGAACTTTTAATAAATATAAGGTAAATTAATTATAGGTAAATTACCTAATATCCTTCCCACCTCCCCATTTACACACACATTACAAAAAACATGAGGTAAAAGTGTGGCCTGGCCCTGCGCCTCCTGTCACCACCAGCTGTTGTTGTTATGCAGCGGCCTAATGGTGAAGTTGCATCGCAATCAAAGCTAGTGGTGTCGGGAGGAGCCGCACTGGATCAGAAGTAAGGACTGAGGTAAGTAAGGTTCTTTATTATTTTTTATATCATTTGGGGCCAAAAAAATTAAAAAATGATGTACTGTGGTTGTTAGGCAGTGTATACCTAGCAACCAGACTGACTGAAATATCTCCGCCTGTTTACCTCAGGATAAATTTACATGTTGCATTCACATATAGGCGCACACGTCTTTCTTCACAACATTGTTTTTTCCCTCAGATCATATAATAAAAGAGGTGAAAAAGTCATAATTTACATTTACTTGTAGTGATTTGTATGACACCAGTCTAAATTTCATTGACTTAAAACTGGCATCTGTAGAGGAGCAATGATTGTTGTGTATGAGCCAGACCTAAAAAACAAACACTTCTCACAACAGCACTAAGTTTTTTTGGTTTATTTCCTTTCTCCGAATACCATCGTGTGAAGTTTCACACTTACAGTGAGCTGTTATAATGTGAACATATGCGATGGGATTTACTCAGAGGGTCTTTTTGTTCACCATCGAAGATAAGTTGGGCATAGTTACCTTGGGTGCTGTCAAAATGGTAGACATTAATCTTGATGGGTTCATCCTTCTTTCTGTTAGTTCTAACTAAACATGGGATTATAAATCATACACTGTAACCTGGTAATATACATTAACCAATAAATACCCCAAACCACCAAGAGTGAGCGGGTAAAATAACTTGGTTGCAGCGTTTATTTATTACCTCAAAAAAATAGAACTTTGTAAAAACTAAGACTAAGGCCTCATTCACACTGCCGAATGGAGGACGTATGTACGGCCATATGCGTCCCCCATTGACGGCAATGGGCGCACGGCACCCTACGGGAGCGGTACGGTGCGGCACTGTACCGCTCAGTACCTCGTGAAAAAATAGGACATATCCTATTTTTTCACGCCATACGGCGCCGTGCACCATATGTTCCTATGGAGAGGGGAGGGGGTGAGCAGCGCTCTCCCCCATCCTTTTCTCCTCGCACGCCGCTATGTGCCCGCCGTGCTATGCTACGGCAGGCAACGGTAGTGTGAATCCAGCCTAAGATTCACTATAACTCAAGTATAATAAAATTACAGCTCCAGTGAACAATACTTGAGTAGCAACAAGTTTAGGCGGGAAAATTTTTCCCGCCTAAACTATACTTGAGGTAAAATCAAAGGATGACTATAAACCCATGAATATCCCTCCTAAGGGTCTGGGCTCCATACATTACGTCTATCCATTAGGTTCTATGGACAAAACTTTTGAAAAATGTGTCCTCCTGTAAAAGGTCCTAACTTGAAGATGTTGAACCCCCAATGCAGAATCTATACGTGGGTCTCGTATTAGTCACATGTCCATTCTGGGCCCTCAGGACTTTGAAGAAACTATTGCTCCTGCGTCTTATATAATGACTCCTGATCCTGTGACCAGATTTTTTTTAATGATCTGTACAGCGCTGCAGAATATGATGGCGCTATATTAATAAAGCTTTATTATGATTCTACTTATTGTTTGGGAATGGCAGTGCACAATTTTTGGGGAATGTTCTCTTATATGTTCTGGCCGAATTTCCTAAGTGTGGTTAATGATCACGCTGGCCAAGTTTACAGTGTGGGGGCGGAGGTAGAGTGTAGGCCCCGGGATCCATCAATGAACAGAGGGAGTTTAAAAGGAAATTGCCGAGCTCGAGAGAAACATGACCATGTTCTTGCCGTGTCCGACCTCCCCTCACATGCGGCTGCAGACAAAAGCTACACTCAGAGATATTCTGGATGCGCTCACGTGCGGGGCTGTTTATAACCCAGACATGAAAGGCCGGCTCTGTGCTGGATCACGGTGATGTTATGGGGGCCGCTGTATTTACCTTTTGCAGGATTGAGGAAACCACAGGAATTCTACAAAAGCAAATCTTATTATATCCGGTTACCTTGGTTACTAAGACTTAACCGTTTCGCTACCAGCGTAAAGTTTAGTGGTGGTGGTGGTGGTATCAATCACCCAGACTCCAAAAAGTTGTGATGACTTCAATTAGGTATTTTGGCTGTTTTTGTAGCTTAATTGAAACATTTTATAATTTGGTACATTTGCCCTGGCTCAAATAAAACTGGGCACCAAATATTTCTTTCTAAAATAGGGATTATTTGTCCACAGTACTTTCTTATACTGGCTCAACAAAAATTTGACAAAATCTGTACCAAAAAATCCACTTCCGACACAGCGTTATTTGGAATTACGCTGCAGTTTTTGAATCCAAGCTAGAAGTTTGTCCTTCAGGTATTAGAGGTGTCGGTCCTTTCTTTATATTTCCCATTCTTTCTCATTCCTAATCTGGTTTTGTTTTATTAAAAATGCACCAAAAACTTCTTATCGAAACCACTCTTTAATAAGAAAAAAAAAAGTTCACATTTATTTATTAAAGTTAGAGATATTTGGTGGGTGGACCCAGCGATTCTGAGCAATTGGTGAACATTTGTGTCTGTTGTATTGACTCAACGGACAAATAGTTCTCTATGGACTCACACGTACGGTTCTGGTTTCCACAATTCCGTGTTTGAGAAGTGTGCCTGAGTTGGAAAATTTTGGAGAAGGTCCTATTCCTGCAGAAGTTTGTGCCTCAGGTTGTCCCTTGTAGTGAAGGTGGACTTCATACATATCAAGACAACGGCCCACAGGCCCAAGAACAGTAAAGGTTTGTGGGCTTTGACCCTATAAATTATATTAGACTGTCATGACTCCAGTAATAGTGCTATGATGCTTCCTTAAATTACACCACTGTGCCCTTCTAATCCCTTCAGAAGGACCTGAAAACCCCCCCAAAAGGTGGCCAGAATGCCCCCTAAATAAAGTCCCAATGGCAAAACCAGTGTACCCTTGTAAACGTCTTAATGACCTTGCACATGACCCTATAAATCGTACCATAGTCCTCTCATTACAAACATGGGCGATCGGTCACATGTACTTTTAGTGTTTTTCAACAAACGTTCTTACATTTTTTTGTACTACTGTTTAAAGATCCGGCATCTTTCTTAGTTTATGTTCAGTATAGTAAGGGGTTAACACGTTTCCTCGGAAAGCCGCTCTCCTATAGATCTCTCTATCCTCCCGTTGTGTATATGATTGCGGTGCTGTCACTTCATGGCCAGGACTCTGCTCTCCGCTGTGTATTTTACCGATCTCATCTGTCCCTGTAATGTACGGCGTACTCCCACAGAGTGGTAAAATGTGAGGATTCTGGATATCCGGAGGGCTGCCATTGTAAATCTACAGCGGGACTATCCTCACTGCCTATTATTACAGATGAACCTATGTGAAGTTTTAGCGCAGTGTAATAAGTATGTGGATGGTGATTTGGAGTAGCATAATACGTAGTACACACCAACGTCCAATACTGATTTTTAGAAATTAATACACTTTGCAACGCTCAATACCCCTATGAGAACTATGAATAACCAGGGCACGGTGGAGACAGGAGGTGTTGTCACAGGGGTGCGGATTCGTTCTGTATAATTATTTTCACGATTCTAATTTAAAGCAATCTATCAACAGTTGTAACTGTACAAAGATAAAGCCAGTGTCAGATCTGTGCGATCATACCTTTGTGTGTGTGTCGTTAGTAGCAGCAGGGCTGTGAAATATGCGTTTATATTTCAGGATTGTAATATCTCCAAGTGCACTGGGGTTGCTGCTAACAATTTAAACATAGGATTGATTACACATCTATCTAGGAACAGCACCTAACTCAGCAGAGAACTAAGACTAAGAGTGCCGTAGTGTGTGGTCACGTCACCAGTGGACTTGGAGAAGCTATAATCCTGAAATATCAATTCATTTTTCACAGTCCTATCATTACACAGATCTCCAGGGACAATAACTATAGCACTATAGAGAACTAACAGGGCACTCAGAGAAGTTATATCCCTGATATATGAATCCATGTTTCACAGTCCTGCTGCTACTAACAACATAGATCTTTTGGGATTGCTATCTAGCACTCTTTGCAGTTTTGCATTATCAAAATTTTAAACTAATGCCGTTTGTATAGTGTACCTCTACTTTAAGAAAAGTTTTGCCCAAAATGTGCGATGGACATCTATTGTCAAAAATTTGACAAATATTCTAAAATGTTCCCTATTGTTTTGTCCCTATTACTCATGTCTCCATAGAAACAGACTACAAGTAAATTCTGTGTAGTCAGATCCTGCTATTATATTGGCTTCTTATTCACATACATTTGGATGGAGGAAGATATCACTGAACAATCAAACTACGCAGGATCTGTGCACATAGGTCTGCGTGTGATGAATGTGGGCAGAGCAGGCCGAAGGCAGAGGAAACCTTTACCCTTAAAATGTTTCTCACAGAGCGATTTCTCTTCTATCTTGGCCTCCGCTGAACGTTAATTACTAGAGCGGCTGCCAGCGCAGTTCATTTTATAGCGTAATCTCATCACCTCACGGACTTCTTCATTTCCTCACCGGTTATTAATGTATTCCCATTTTTTTTCCCCCCTCCTCCCAGTTCGAAACTGAAATCCAGAAGATTTCGGAAGCTTACGAGAGCCTGGTGAAGTCATCGACGAAGAGGGAGGCGTTAGATAAGGCCATGAAGAATAAGCTGGAGGGCGAGATCCGGAGGCTGCACGACTTCAACCTGGATCTGAGAGGTGATCGCATCACACTGGCGCCATTAGCGGATATTCATAGGAGGAGGTTTATCAGGACTTGTAGTCCATTTTTTTGGGTGTACAAGCCCTGAAATAATTGCATTTACTAGCAGTAGCACTACCAGTCATTGCAATTCTTTTCGCCTCTCTGTGGGGCAAGAAGGGGGGCACGGCCAGAGGCGGAGTGGTCCAGCTTGTTGTGTTGCTGCCCCGGGCCTATGCACTTGCTATAGCCTGCTGTATTTCACGACTGAAAATTTGGTTACATGCAGGTCATGCAGAACTTGTAACCATAACCCATCAACCGACACTGTGCCCCTTTATGTTATAGATTGTTAGGAGTTAGACAGTGGTAGTGGTGGTCACTATATCCTAGTGATCTGAAGAATAGAAATTCGGTGTCTTCAATGGACCAAAAGATCTGCTGCGGAGAAGGGGGCTGAACAGAGATTTAGGGGTACGGTCAAGTAACCAGTAGGACACAATTCAGAATAAAAGTTGTTGCCTTATGTCACGGAATCCTGTCAATACATGGAATGTACATATGAAAAGTAAAGATCTCCTTAAATGAAGACACATAAATCTGCATTGGAGCTGTAGACACAAAACGGTTGCCATTTACATACATTGCAGCAAAAAAGTAAAAGTTTTGTCTACACCCTAATAGCTAAAGGGAAGCATATGTTCCATCCAGAATAACAAGCTTAGACTGGATAGGAGTTCCTCTCTGCCGGGTTAGGGAATCCTCTTTCCAGCCCCTAATCTTTCATTCTTGTTTCCTGTCTTTGTGCAGATCGGCTTGAAACGGCCAACAGGCAGCTGGCCAACCGCGAGTATAATGGACATGAGGACACATCGGAAGAGGGCCACTATGCCTCGAAAAGTGAGTGCTGTATTTTTAGATTTTCTGATAAGTCTCTGAATTGAAACTTTCTCCAAAAATCGCCGGCGAATACAGCGGAAGCTGCACAATGTGATGGAAACTGCAGGGATTGTTTCAGATGATTTATTATGTATTATAGCTCTGGCTCTGTAGGGTGTGTAACCAATTGGAACATAGCTATATAGGTGAGTTGGGGGCCATACTACAGATTTTCCATTGGAGAATTGGTGTAAAAACTTGACTGGAGTTGTAGTACATGGCTGTTGACTTCCATTAACTTAATGCCTAGACTGAACTTTGTTACTCATACCTAAAACTATTCTCATGTCCAAGTAACCAATAGTCACAGTGTCTGCCACACAGTGGCCAATAGTTACAGTGCCCCTAGTAGCCTATAGTCACAATAGTCTTTTATGTAGCCCCCTCCTCTAAGAACATGACCCAGAAAAGGGGTATTATAAGGAGTGGGCTACACAGAAGGAGGCATTATGTATGTCCCTACGATTTAAATCGCCATCCACCTTCTTCTTTTTGCTTGATATCATCACTATTTCTGCTCCGGGTGAGTGGGCAGAGGTGAGTATGGTAGGCTATATATTCATATCCACATAGGGGCAAGGAGAGGGACTGAATAACACAAGGAGGATTTGACCCACTGGCCTTGTGTTTGACACCTGTGTCTGAAACAATTTACATCACCGTTCCCACCAGGTCCAACTATGTGCATCCTTCAATAGGTCCTGCTCCACAGATTCGGGCTCAGTTGGAATTTTTTCTCTAGTCCCCACCATTTTCCAATTATCAAGGGAATCAATTTCAGCAGCTAAATGTGTGGTCCCTATGATGGGTTAAACAGTCTAGTACCACCTACCTGACAGTTATGAGCCTAATAAGCATATAAGCAATAATGATGGCTTTAATTACTCGGGAAGGCCAAAAATTTGACAGATAACATATTTTACAGCACCGCTTTGCAGGCCTAACTAAAACTACCTTTAAATTAAAGCTTGGACAAACATAGAACAAATGTTTTGAATAAATGCTGCCACCACTAGGTGGAGCTAAGAGGTGCACCTATACTGTTTTATTGATGAATTCAATATGTATTCACATATTACTCCCTCTAGTGGTGGCTGTTGGCAAATGAAATTTCAAACACCTTCATCTGTGTAATATTGTGCTATATTACATGTTTTACGTAAAACAAGCAGGGTTTTTTTTTTTACTTCAGTGTAAGAAAAAAGCTTCTCATAGAATCCATTTAGTTCACGCCATGTAACCGGAGTCTCCGCTAGTTCCCGGAGGCTTCTTATCTTCAAAAGCATTCCCCGCTAGGCACGTCGCGATTATCTGAAGCCTGAAATGGAGTTGACTATTAATCCTAAGTACTTATACAGAAATCCTCTGCACCTCTCGGAGCTGCCGTTCCCCATCATGGCACCGAGGCAGCGGTCTTCTAATATTTACCATTGAGAGTAGTTGCTACGCTTAATATTTCATAGTAACCGTATAGGGACACCAGGCAAAAGTGACAGCGGGAATCTGTAAAGATAAGTATATTACATACTGAAGATTTAATGTATCAGGTCCAAAAATCTAGTAAAATATCGTTTTTCTGGAACCCCCCCCCCCTCCTACAGATATAGCCGTGGCACCCCTTTTTTCACAATTTAAATAGTTTTCCTAATTCCTTCAGTAATGTGCATTGTACGGATTCTGGATCATGAATAGAACTACAGAGCTTCAGTGAGGACTGACAACTAAATAGAGCAGTAGGCGAGAATAAGTGGGCCTTTTACTCTGCATTTGATTGATAGCCCCAGTACCAACTGGACTATCACCTGAACTGGGGCTCTTAGTAGATGGTGTTGGTGCCAATGTACCTTAGTTCCTGGTAATTACATTTCTCCCCACAAATTTATTTAGAGAGCGATGATTAAATGTAGGTCACATGGTTATGGGAGGTGAAGTTGGACACGAGGGTCATGTGACGGCTCAGCTGAGGGCGGCAGTGCGTGAAATCATTAGAAGAACAGGCTCGCCGTTGTCTGTCTGTAGGAGGAAACTGCTCTGACTCATAAGAGATGAGAAAAATTCATTCTGTAATGATTTACATGGAGGGGAGAGGGAACCTCCTTACATGTCACTAAATATCAGGCTAGGAGTGCACAACGCTCCAGGGCCAATAACTCTCGGTGCCTAAAGGAAGATTACTCCTCAGATTAGACATTTGGCCAGCAGCCATATTAGTCATGACCTCTAGTAGTGGAAGGTCTAGCCCCTCCATGTACATGCACACCTGGTTTGGCCAAGTGTGCACGTTTTATGAACAGGTGAAAATCCATCCATTGACTGGAGGACCTTTCGACCTTAAGATAGTTATTGGCGTCATGTCCGAATGTCTCTCTAGCCAACCTCATCCTCCTTCCCACATGCTAGACCCTTATCATCCTCCGCGGCTAGACCCCCTCGGAATGCACATGTATTTTTCCCTTCATTTACATTCCGTCTGTAACGAGAATGAATGGGCCTGAAGAGGTTTTCATTATGGCCTTTATTAAGTTCTAGTCCCGTCACAATGGAGCCGCCTCCAGCGCAGTTAATTACTTCAGATTTCGCAGCGTTGACCCAACAGAATAGAGCGGGAAACAATAGGAAATGTCAGCACGTAATTAAACTTGACAAAACATGAGTTCAGGCAAAAGAAGCGGCTCCTCTAATGTTCAGCCAAAATACTTCAGCCTTGTTTGCTTCATTTGAATATTGGGATCAAAGGCCAATCTATTCCGCTGCCGGGATGTGCGCGCCGCCATGTGGTCATCATCTCACCTGCGGGAGATAGTCGGGGATGTCTCTTGTATGTCCCTACATAGAAGGGTCACACCTATGTTGTAGCACAGCAAAGACTGTGGGGCAGATTTACTTACCCGGTCAGTTCGCAATCCAGCGGCGCGTTCTCTGCGGTGGATTTGGGTCCGGCCGGGATTCACTAAGGTAGTTCCTCCGCCGTCCACCAGGTGGCGCTGCTGCACTGAAGTTCCCCGGAGGCGCGCTGGAATGCCCTGAAATTCACCGGCCTATACCTTGTGAAGGTAAGTGTAATTTTCGCGACACATTTTTTGTCTTAAATGCGGCGGTTTTTCCGAATCTGTCGGGTTTTCGTTCGGCCACGCCCCCCGATTTCCGTCGCGTGCATGCCAGCGCCGATGCGCCAAAATCCTGGGGCAATTCAGGTACAATCGGCGCAAATCGGAAATATTCGGGTAACACGTCGGGAAAACGCGAATCGGGCCCTTAGTAAATGACCCCCTGTATGTTTTCCCTACAACGCCTCCATGGGAGAAATAAAGCATTACACTATTGAAATCGCTGATCTGTTCACCTATGACATGGATCTGGTCCTGCAGTCGTAGATTCTTTGTGTTCTACAAAATAAATGAGGGAACTGAGTGGAGCATCCAATCTTCCGATCCTTTCAGTTTTTAGGCCTGCTCCCTTCGAGAAGTTCATTGGGGAAAGGTGTGTCCATGGGATCCACTTCAGACATTGGGGCACATTTACTTACCTGGTCCTCTCGCAATACCGCGGTGTGTTGTCTAACGAGGATTCAGGACTGGTGCGATTCACTAAGGTCGTGTGTCCAATTTCCTGCAGGTGTTGCTTCCGTGCCAAGGTCCCCTGAAGTTCACCTTCTTCTTCCTGGTGCATTACAGTGCGTGATCTTGCAACACATTTCGTTTTTTAAATTCTGCAGTTTTTCCGAATCCGTCGGGTTGTTTGATGGCCACGCCCCCCGATTTATGTCATGTGCAAGCCAGCGCCGAGGTGCCACAATCCGTTCGTGTGCGCCAAAAACCCGGGGCAATTCAGCGTAAAACGGAAATATTCAGGAAAACCCGACGGAATGGCGGTCCATGGATCCTTAGTAAATGTGCCCCATTGAGTTGCCTCCTTGGACTAGGGAAAAACAAAGGCAGAAGTTTCCTCAAAAACGTGAGTGAAGTCCTGTGGCCCAAGCAAGCCACCGTACCAGAGCAACGCATGAACTGGGAGTTTACATTGCAGTTAAAGTGGTTTTCTAGGAACCTCTAATGTACTTACCGTGCTCCAACACCCGATTCTCATATCATTCTGGTACTTTCTGTTTTTGGGCCTGTACACGGCTGGGGTCATGGGATTCACTACAGCCTCCGCGTGCCAGGGGGCCAAGCATAGTTTGCAACTGGGCGCAGACCCTAAAGTACTAGAGTAACATGGGAACCCGAGTAGGAAGCCAATATTTGATGTGATCCTGGCAAAAGATTTTGGATTTGGTACCCAGTGAGCTCTACGCTGTCACGTGGGGAGCCTTTCCATAATTGTCTCTTATTGGATTCTATTGCCACATAACATGGGCACCGCGCCCCTTGGCCAATTTGGGTCTTCACAGTTTCTCATGTGCTTAGCATTATGTGTCACCTGGTTACGAGTTTTCAACAAAACAGTCAGGAGCCACTTGGACGTCTGGTTATTACTGATGTTCACCAGACAACGGGCAGAAGAACACAGAGGCCCCTGTAGTCACCTACACATCTGCTGCTTCCCATGTCTTTATATTTTCCCCTTCGGCTGGTGCCAGAGGTAAGCTGGCATAAGGCCCAGATTCCATGAAGGATTCTGATAGAAACTGTTCTGTTATTCATCCATTCTCTAGACAAAGAACACTTGAAGGAGATGGAGGGGCTGCAGCGTGAACTGGCAGCTCTACGCACTACCAACGAGGAGCAGAGGAGGCATATTGAAATCCTAGACCAAGCTCTGAATAATACCCAAGCCAAAGTTGTCAAACTAGAAGAAGAGGTAAGGTCAAGGCAGACCCAAACCTATCCAGAGAACTTACATGTGCCATGTGTCCTCAAGACACAAAATGTCTGAGTGGGTTTCAGGGATGAATTGAGTTGTATAAAAAGTGTGGGAAATTTTTTAATGGTTTGACATTTACTGCCTAGATAAGGTACCAGAAACAAGCTTTTCGGGAAGGTAGGATGGTCCATTTTGCCAGCTTTCAGTTCTGTAGGTTGAGACCTTCAGAGGACCTTCAAAGGACCTGGTGTGTCCAGGGTCGGAATGATCCAAAGGTTCCAGAGATCTTCTCTAATACCTTCAGGAGGTCCTGCAATAGGCATCCTAATTTGAGGTCACAGATGGTGGGCCTCTACAATCATCTGGCAGGTGCAAGAAACCCCCAGTCTATATTATAATCCGCTATAGAATTAGGACCTACTGTGGCAACATTAGCATTAAAAAAAATTTACAGAACCACCTTAAAGCAGTGTAGCAATTTTTTTTTTTTTTTTTTTAAATCCATAATTAGGCCTATAGAATCATTAAAGGACACCTGTCATCAGGTCTCTGCCAGTAGTCCTGTCACCTCTTCCTGTTGGAGCAGCTCACAAGGATCCATCCCAGCCTTTAGCTAGTTATTTCATACATTAATCATTGTAAAATCATCTATTCTTTATCATATAAATGAGGCTGATCACATGGTCAGAGGCAGTGATGTCACCCCTGTTACCCCTCCCCTCTCCTCCCCCTGCTCATGTCTGTGTGTAATGTATAGTAAAGCATGGCTAGTGTGAGTGCTGCATCTGCTGACATGCTGCATCCTCCTAATACACAGAGACATCAGCTACACATGAACCTGACATGTTCTGCTGTAACATGGCTGCAGCCTGGAGCTGTTGTATCTCTCCTATACACACACACATGCACACACAGGCTGCAGGGGGCGTGGCCACCAGCACCAGGAAGCACATCATTATACAGCCTCACACCATTATACAGGCTGTCAGTCATGCACTGGGGGTGTGGCTGTGCCTCCCACTCATGAATAGAGTGGACAGCTTGAATATGCTAATGCTTCATTGGACATTTCACAGGTCATTTGCATACAGCTTTAGGACCTCATTGCTTAGGTTTACAGGCATGTAGAGGGACAATGAAGGGATAGAGGCAATGCTCTCTAATGGCAGTTTATGAAAATATATTTAGTTTAGGAGGGTTATTTTGCATGACGGGTTCTCTTTAACATCTAAATTAAAAATTTTGTTTTGCATATATATTTTTTGCTTCCGTTGTGGGGGTAAGTCACTCGCCTTTAGTTACTGAAGAAAATTGGTTTAAAGAAAAAAATCAATAGAACAATAGGGGTAGAAAAAAAGTCACGTTGACAACTGCTAAAAGCATTGATTTTTTTCAACCTTGTGTAAGTGTCTTCCATTAGGTGAAGAGGCGGGTGGCGGTGCTCCCTGACGGTGCTCGGCTCCCACCCGTGTCACCTATTATTAGATGCACATTAGCAGTCTCAGTTCACTGCTTTGCTATATGCACAGAAACCAAAAATAAGACTCTGACATATGCAGAACCCCAATGCCCCCTGTTAACCTTAATATATGGTCTATTGGTTTCTGTTATGATGCCTCTCAATTTATTACATTTTTCAGAAGCAAAGTATGCAGCAATGGACTTACATTCCAGATTTGTAGAAGTACAAGTGAATTGATGTGTCCTCACACTGCTGTGCACTTAGCTCTCTGCATTGTCTTGCTACATAGCCCCTCCCAAGTTCTTTGAGCTGTAGCAGGCTTATGATTGCGTGCTATAGAAGTCACTTACAGTAAAGGAGAGGGGGCTATGTAGCAGCTACATGAAGACAGTGAAAAGCACAGCAGTGTGAGTATGCTTCAAGGCACTTAGAGAAGCTAAAATCCTGCATCTGAGTAATAAAATGACAAATATCTAGACAAAAACCAATAGCCCCAATGCAATATTTCATTTATATTCCAGGATTGTAGATTCTCAAAGCACGTTGGAGACTTGTCCTCACACTGCTGTGCCATCAGCTCTCTGCATTGTCTTGCTACATAGCCCCTGCTGTGTTTTTAGCTCCCAGCATTTAGATGTGTAGACAGTTGGCTTCTATAGTATACAACAAGAAGGCTGCTACAGCTGCGGACAGATGGGGCTCAATACAGAGAACTAAGAGCACAGCAGTGTGAAGACCTTCTACAGACATTTTTCGACAACTACCATTTGGCTCTTCCAATAGGGGGGGTCCACATGCCACCTACACATGTACTGTATATGCAGAATAGAACATCTATAAAGTTTTCTGATCTCTCTTAGCTCCGTAAGAAGCAGGTCTACGTGGAGGAGGTGGAGAAGCTACAGCAGGCCCTGACGCAGCTTCAGGCGGCAGGAGAGAAGAGAGAACAGCTGGAGCGGCGGCTGCGGACCCGACTAGAGAGAGAGCTGGAGTGTCTGAGGATGCAGCAGGTAACCGCAGTCTTGGAGTAGTGTCACCTCTGGGTGACATTGCAGCAGAACGCCAGATTATCTCCGAATGACAAAACAGCTTGTATCCAGCAATTGTGAAGAAAGCTCCATATAAATGAGTATGCAAAACACCCGCCGGTGCATGAAGGAAAGTGTTAACCCTTGGCGCTGAGCTCAGCTTGCTTTTGTTGAAAAATCCTTGTAAAGGAAATCTACCATCAAAATCCATCATGATAAACCAGGGACACTCACTCATAGATCCAGGCACCGTGCCTGTGGTTATCTTCTTATATTTATTATCCTTGGCCATCTTCCTTCTAAAATCAACTTTTAGAATTATGCTAATTAGTTCAGGGAGCTCTCAGAGCCCCTCAGTGGCGTAGCTTCACAGGCTGTTACAATGAGCTGAACATGTCTCACAGAACCCCCTACACCTCCCTCTGACTGTGTAATTTAGCAGCAACAATACTGGGGGAGGGGAGACCTGCTTTGCTCATTGTAACAGCCTGTGAAGCTACAGAACGAAGAGGCTCTGGAAACTTCCCTCCACCCAGAGCCTTATGCTCATTAGCATAATCATTGAAGTATATTTTAGAAGGAAGGAGACCACAGTCACAGTGCCTGGATCTATGAGTAACTGTCCCTGGTTTATCATGATTTTGATGGTAGAAGTTTAAGTTCAGTAGTAGCTTTATTAAAGCGGTTCTCCAGGGTCAGGGTAGGATAAAAAGAACCCAAACAGCTCCCACCTCGCTCCAGTACTTCCAGTTTTTGGGTTTGTGTCTGGCCAAAAATTCCTAGATCTTGTGGGACCCGTTTCATCTAATAGAAGACTCCTTGAACCAAAGCGTTTACCGTGGACTTTCTTTGTTTTCCTGTGGTCCAAGGAGACCACACATTCTGATGACCTCCTGGAACTTCCGGGAAAAAAATGTAAGTATCGAATCAAAGTGGGAAGCGGGAGATTCCGCAAAGCTTGGATGCATGGGTATCAATATATTACTAGATAAACCAACTCAGAATTTTAGTGTAAATTGGAGATATACTTGAAGAACATAGTTCATTAGGAGCTATGAGTTGCATAAAACACTGGTCTAATAGTCAGTGTACCTATCCCAGGGACTTATGACCCGCTGACTCTTGTGGTGACTAGTCTCACCGCAGGCTGTGCATCTGTTGGCGTCTCTGGGCAGCTGTCAGATTGGAGCAGTAACAGATGATCCCCATTATAAGTGTATCCCCCGAGGGTCGGCATCAGCAGGTCCGCGCGGTGAATGGATGTCACGCGGAATCGTTATTTAATTTGTATAGATGAGGCGCACACAACAGTCGCCTCTCAGTTTGTCAGAAATTACGCTAATTACTTTAATGTGACAGTATCATTTGTACTCTGGCTTTGAAGAACTTATAAATGAGCCGAATCATGGAGAGACGAGTCCTGTGTGTGATCTCCATCTTCACTAATTTGATTAGATCTGTCTACTTTGCATAAAATTACATTATCTTCTCAAATCCAACTTTCTTTTTTTAAATCCCCAAGTTCCCCGTATATAGATATGCATCAAAACCCATACCATATATACACAGAATGGTGCCGAATTTCCATGCAGATTTAAAGGGATTGTGCCAAACTTGTATATCCGTCACTTTTATTCACTGTACTGGTTCTGTAGTCTATAGAAACATGCTTTTGTGTCATATTAAAGATAAGAATCTCATCATTTAGATCGCACCAGGCTTGTGGTTCTGTGATCTACAGAACCACAGCTAGAGGCAGCTAAAGATATAGTTGGAAATACAAGATACAGATAAAGATCCAGTTCCCACCTATTTTCTAACGGCATATATGTCCAGTTCTGTAGATCACAGAACCAGAAGCCTGAGGTAAACTTGAAAGATGTGATTATTATCTTTAATATGACACAAAAACCATGATTCTAGGTGCTATAGAACAGAAGATAGGGGCTTCTGAAATGATATTACCCCTGAAAACTCTCATGTGTAAAGGCAGCAAGAGGAGTCATATTTGCCTAGCTTTGGGGGGTATTTATTATAAAATTCTACCCAACCTGAGGGGGCTAGTAGTTTAGTGGGGTGATACCGGATGACAGGTTTAAAGATAACTTTACCTCAAGTTATCAAAAATAAAGTACCAATCAATACACCTCAAATAGGGGGCTGGGAGGAGGGATCCATAACATAAAGACCAAGCCCTTAGAAAGCCCCTTATTTATATATAAAACCTACACCACATGAGAAAACTAATTCCCCAATTATATGCTTGTCACCGGGGCCAAGGAGAATCTTCCCCCGGCAACAATGTCTTATTGGTTGAAGTTTTGGTCCAATCAAAACCTCACTGCTATCCTGGGCTTTATTCCCAGCGATAAGAAATGTATTTTTTTTAAATTCCCGCCAAAAAATGCCACTGATATATCCACATGAAAAGACTATAATCCCATGTAAATTCCTCCACATTTTATAGCACGATGGGCCTTAGGAATCATGACGGGACTATAATGTGACTGTGTCTCGGTAGCTATGAAGATAAGGAGTCAAAGTGACATGAATATGTTAATGTAATCAGTGTAATTAATACTTGGCACCAGGTTCAGTGCTTTTAAAGGAACACTGCAAAAAACAAATTATACACCTTGTGAACACGTCACCATGATCATCCCAAGGCCGCGTTCACACATGGGGGAGATTTATACTAAGTCTTTTAGAGCAGAACTGTTCTAGTTGCCCGTTGCAACCAATCAGAGCTCAGCTTTCATTTCCCCACAGCTGTTTATAAAATTAATGCTAAGCTCTGATTGGTTTCCATGAGCACCTGAAACAGTTTTACCTCAGAAACTTGATGATAAATGATGTTGTTTTGAATTGCTTTTTGAAACACAATTCACACACAATAGATAGGAGTTACTCTTGAACGCATCGGCGTTTACACCTAATCCGATCCTTTGCTCCATTTCCCAATCTCATGTGTTTAGGTATAAACTTATATAAGATCAGGATTAACTCAAAATAAAATTCAGATGTCATGTGTGACCACAGCCTCACCATATGACTAATGTTTTTCCACACAGAGACAAGCAAACAATCCTACATCTAATAACTCGGATTATAGCGCCCCGGCTTTGATGGATCTGCTAAGGAAGAAGGAGGAGACCATCCTGGCTCTGGAAGCAGATACGACCAAATGGGAACAGAAATATTTAGAGGAAAGCGCAAAGAGACATTTTACGATGGATGCCGCCGCCACAGCCATAGCCCAGCCGTAAGAGCGCAGCTGCATATTAAATCTCATTTTTTGGTAGTGATGGTTAAAGGGACTGCTCAAAAAAAAAAATCATTAGGATATCCTTAGGGACCTGGGAAAAGAGCCTTTATACCTAGTACCTAAGACTCTTTGCAGCTGTGCAAAGTTAAAACCTTTGATAAATTTCCTTGATTTTGTTCACTATACTGTCTATAGGTTGAAGATTCTGTGTTTCTGATTTTGTTAAGCAGTGAAATTCCACCTCAATATGGCCACCACTAGGGGGAGCTATTTGCATAAGGAACCAAATGGATGAATAGAATGGTGGTTCTAACTTCTGTTGGATTTATTGTGACAGAGATTCGACAATCATGACTCATTCAAGGAACGGAAGCCACACTGATACCTCACTAGATGTACGAATGTGGCACGAAGAAGAAGAGATTGTACAGGCCAACAGAAAGTTCCAGGACATGGAGCACACGTATGTTAATATGTACAGCGTTTTTTGCCTCAAGTGCAAGTTTTTAGTTTTTTCCTAAGTGCCCCCACAGGAGGAATGGAGCATTACTTGGTGGCCAGTGTAATGCAGACATGACTTCTGGAGAGTGGCTTTCCACTTTGACTAATTGTTGGAGGTTACAATATGGGATCTCCCTTATTAACCTGATTAATTCTAATAACCCCTTAGCTGTAGTATCCACAGAAACTAAATTACTGGTAAGAGCAGTTCCAAGGTCAACAGGGAGAACCTCAAAATTTGCGTCACCACCCCCTTCCCCAGCAAATTATGGGGAAAATGTATCAAACGAGCACAACTGAAAAATATGAATATTCCAAGGCAAAGCACACAAACCCATAGTCCACATAGCGTAATCCTGAGGACATCATGGATCTGTCATTGTACAACCAGTAGTTCGGACTTAATGTGTCTTTTGTATCCTCAGGATAAAGAACCTTCATGCCAAAATCATAGAGCAAGACGCCATGATAAAGGTTCTCCATCAACGTTCTCGGAAAGATCAGGGCAAGAACGACAGCTCCAGCTTACGGCCTGCACGCTCTGTGCCGTCTATAGCCGCGGTGGCTGCCGTCACCTCTGGGTCACACTCACGACAGACATCACTGACCACCAATCAGGCGGCGGCAGAGGAGAAGAAGGAGGAGAAGAACCGTAAAGGAAGTTTAGGTGGGAACTGTTTTAAAAAATTGATTCTTTAACGTTAGGTCATAGTTAGTGGGGTTTACTTGAGGTTGGTTGATTTATCTGTTAAGTGATGTCCTTATCTCCCCGGTTTACTTACCGCTGGACTTGCGTTCTTTTCAGGGCTTCTTCAAAGTAGAGATGGCAGAGACAATCACGACAGCCCTTCACCTTCCTTAGCCCTTCCTCCACCTTCCTTCATGCTGCCACCTCCTCCTCCGTCATCCACCATGACTGTATCTCATGCCAAAACTGGGAGTAAAGACAACAGCACCCAGACAGACAAGAGCTCTGACCTCTTCTGGCCAACCTGCTCTTCATTACCGGGTCGGGGACGGATAAATATGACCCCATCCAGTAGTCCTCTTCTACGTCACACCAACACCAACAAGGAGAAGTCAGGTATGGTTGTGCTCTCCTCCTTTCCCATGGAAGAACTTTCAGTTCTCCTTTGTTAATATTGAATATTTTATGGGTTTTCTTTGCCTTACAGAACATTCCCCTATCCTTGGTAAGACTCTAGAACCTAAACTTAGATCCAGCACTCCGAACCACAAGACTGATCTCTCCGAGCCGGACAACACAATGGAGGTGCTTATCTGAGGGCTTGTTCAGACTCTGAACTTCTTCCTGAGGTTTCTTAACCACATGGACGAAAACACTTTAAGACTTTGCAAAGAATATTTTACACAGCTGTAGACAGAATCCGAACCTGCAACTCCTCCAGGTTTCAAGGCACATTCATAAGAACTATGGACATCCATAAGACTCCCTGACTGAGATGAGAACCCCACCACCACAACGATTACAGCATAGCAGTTTCCAATGGGCGGCCATGATTTGTAATTCGGTTTGTGGCTGCCATGTTATATCTCCTGGTGTCTTGTGCTTGCATTATTTATAAAATGCACATATTGTACTTTTTGTAATTCCTAATTTATATTGTACAGTACAATAATAGCTGAAAGGCAAAACATACAGTAACGAAAAAACATGGCGCGCGACCTCATCCATTAGAAGACGGCACAGGAAGACGGCGTGTTGGAATACAGATTCTGGTATTGAGCAATGTGGTGTTTCTTTTGTCATGAAATAGAAAAATAAAGCGATATGCAATCATTAATAGGTATGTTCATCTCTGGAGAAGGCAAGTGGTCAATACACCTCCTATTCTGCCAATAGGGTCCCTGTGTACATGTCTATATCAAAGTGACTTAGCCTTGTCCTATCTTCATTGATGCAATGGAAAGTAAAAACACAGTATTTGCACCAGAATTTTGGCAAAAATAATGATTCATCACCCCCAGTGACTCCACTAGCAGAATAGTAAGTGCAGCCCTAGAATATAAAATTCTAGAGCTGCACTAGGCAACAGGAAAGACTCAGATCTACAGATTGACAACAACAGCAAAACTTTATTGTTCAAGACCAATGTTCAGTAATGAATACAGGGCACCTCTTTTAGTTATACCTGATATTTTCATATTAGATGGTATATATCTAAATATATAATATATCAGGTCTACAACACCCCAATGGCTTCTTGTATAAGATGTGTGATTTCTAAGTGCTTTATGAGGAAGAGGAATATCCTTGTACACAATCTTTTATACTGTTTATAGTACTTAGGGTGAAATTTCTCACCACTGAGATCTTTCTAGTATGTTAATGGCCCGGAAAAGTGTAAATCCCATGAGGAAAACTCTCATTTGGACGTGTAAGGAGTTAAGTGTTGACAATCCAGTTGTGCTATAAGATAATTAAAGGGATGTTTAGGACGGCCATGTTTGCGTGTGGGCCTGAGGGCAGCCAGGCTGAACTGAATACACAGCACCAGATGGATGAGCTGCATTCATCTCAGTTCTGAACGCTGGTCCAGCAAGTGTGGGGTGGGGGGGCTCATCCTCTGATGTCAAATGTATGGCTGACGTGTACACTAGATATATGCAATTTGTCTTCTGCAATATGTTGGTGCGAATTTCCTTGTCTTCTGCAATGGTTCTGCGCACTTGTAGATGATCTCTGTGCTATGGTGAGCAGCGTTCGCTTCTCTATAAACCTTACTCGCCAGCTTGAAGCTTTCCCTTACTATTGTGCACATTCTTGTCCCCCAAACCTCTTTGGAATATATTTTTATAATGAAAGCTTTTTCTTTTTGTAAAAAAAACTGAAATAAATACTTATTTAAACAAATCGTTTCTCGTGTCTTTTTTTTTTGCATTTGTTAATTAACAAACCAGATATCTATAGCAATAAAAGAAGTGCTGGTAGCCAGCGTCTGACTATGAGGTCTAGGCCCAGCACCACTATGAAGCTGCTTGTAAATATTACACAAATTCTTAAAAAATAACCCCAAACCAGATATATCCTGGTGATATATCCTAAAACCCCCAAACTGTCAATAAATAACTAAGCAGGGCCCAGGACAGACAATCCTAAAATAAACCCCAAAGCAGACAAATAATAATGATACAGAAAAGATAATAAAAAGGAACCCAGACCTGGTGATGAATATCAGAATAGAAACCCCCAAAACGGACCATAAACAGATAAACAGACCCCACAGAAGCAGGGCCGGATTAAGGTTGGTGGAGGCCCCTGGGCGCAAAATCTGGTGGGGCCCATTGAATGTAGTCCAGACAGGGAACAGCAATCGCTATATATTGCTCCCCAGCAATAACTATATACAGCCTTCCCAGTAATCCGTGGTAGGTGCATCTAACGTATATAAGGATAGCCCTTTTTATGGCTAATCCTTTACTCCCCTCTATCTTTTCTAATCTTTAATCAGGGTAATATGCAAATTTTCTAAAGAGGCTACTGGGTGGTGGAGTAGCTGGAGCTGAGGCTCCACGGCACGACTACTCCACCCCCCAGTAGCCTCTTTGATCTCCTACCCAGACATCTTCAGCGTGCAGTTACAAGGAGCTGTGCGCACTCGTCCGTGAAGCTGAAGTTCTGCGCATGCGCAGAACACAGGCCAGCAACTGCCCAATCTCGGCTGCAAAGCCAGAGCTACTGCACATGCTCAGAACTCCAGCTTTGCGGACGAGTGCTGAAGGTGTCTGGATAGGAGGATCAAAGAGGCTACTGGGGGGTGGAGTAGTCTCAGTTCGGGCTACTCCACGCCCCAGTGGCTTCTTTAGAAAATTTGCATATTACCCTGATTACAGTTTAGCAAAGATAGAGGGGAGTAAAGGATTAGCCCTAAAAAGAGCTATCCTTACATACGTTAGATGCACCTACCACCGCATCTACCTTAATAGGTAGATCCGTAGTGGTAAGTTTCCTTTAAAGGTGCACCAAAAAGTGGTGCAATCTGTCGGGGCAGTGCAGGGAGCGCCAGATTCTGAATCTGGCGCCCCCTGCATTATACACAGGCAAAGTGCACCTAGTACAGACTGCACCCCATGATCTTTTAGGCTGCTTTGAAACACACTGGTGGTGGTTTATTATGGCAAATTTTGCTGACCGGTTCCCTTTAAGGTATTATGTTGTGTAAGTAGTGCTTGTACTTGTGTGGATAAGGCAGAGATTGACTTGCTATGAATGAGGCATGACAGACGTGAATGCCTGTGGTGTCAGGCAAGGCCTGGGGATTAGGACATCTGTCAGTGTGAGAGATAAGAGGAAGTGTACACTACAACACAAGGGAGGTATAGGATTTCCGAACCACCGCCAACTGGCACAGCTGCACCTGCAACGCCTAAAATCTGGTTTTCCCTCAGGTAAAAAGGAAACCATGAATGAACGGAATGACGGATGTTCCACGGTCACTTCCTGGATTAAGAGATTATAGGCCTTGAAGTCAGGTCATGAGATCAGTCCTGGATGGGGGTAGCACCAGAGTATGTTACAGTGGGGCGTCCATAGAAAACAATCCTATTTTGAGGTGAATTTGGAGACAATCGCTTGTCATTACCTCACAAATAATCCACGTACAATGGTGACAATGGCCGCCGTGCGGCTATAGATGTGTGTGCGCCCAGGATGCTGCACATTTGGCCGATGCTAATGTTTTGTTGGCAGAGGATTACGAGGATTAAAGTGAGCCCCGACAGGTATCATCATAACCACCGACAAAGGGTCCATTCATAAGAAGGATTACTGGGACCTACGGATAACCTGTGAGGAGAAAAACTTTCACAAACCAATTTTATGTTTTTAAAGGAACCCTGCAATAAAGATCTGGCTGGACACACATGGAGGGGGGAAGATATGGTGCAGCTTTTTTCTCAGAAAATTTCAGATATATGAAGTAAATGTGACTGAAATCTAAGTTTTTTTTAATAATTCTTGGACATTTTAAGACTTGCCGGGAAAAAAAGGAAGCAGTGTTTCTAGTAGGGTAAAAAAAAATACACAATAAACCAATATTATATGAAATGTGCTTTCTAGAATTCTCTTTTTTATGTCAAATCTCACCTGTTTACCTATTAAAAAAAAAAATCTCCAAAGTCATATGACTTGCCAGAGAAGAGTCAGGCTTAGAGGCTGGAGGGGAAGCGCCAAATTCCATCCTATGTCTTTAATTTCCAGTATCTTGGGTTCGGTAGCTGTAGGAATCGCAGGTTTCATACTATACTTGAAAGATAAGACCCCATGGTTAGTACTATAAATCCCAATATATGGGCATGTGAATTGACACCACCCCTCCAGGATCTCAGTCTGACTCATCTCATGCAGAGGCTGGAGGTAGAGTGTCATTTAAGAGGCCTATATATTGGGTTCTATAGAAACTATAACCAAGGTTCTGGTATAAGTTTAAAGATGAGAATCTTATCGTGCAAATTGCATCACACCAGTGTGATTTCTGTAGAACAGGACAGTCAAAGAAAAAGGCAGCAATTGGATCTTTATCAGCAGCTTGAACTTCCAACTATGTCCACATCTCTGGTACTGTAGCTCACAGAATCACAATCCAAATGTAATCTTCTTTAAAACACCTTGCCGACCGAGGACGAACTATATCATGAGTTGAGCTTTCTCCATACACACCGGGTAATGGCTAAAAAATTAAAAAATTGTAAAAAAAAGTAAAAGTTTAAATCCCCCCCCCCCTTTCCCTAGAACTGCTATAAATATAAATAAACTGTAAAAATCATAAACACATTAGGTATCATCGCGTCCCAAAATGTCCGATCTATCAAAATATATTAGCACATTTTCCCGGCGTTTAACCCCGTATCGGAAACTGGCGCCCAAAGCCGAAAAATGCCACTTTTTTGCCATTTTGAAAAATATAAAAAAATTCTATAAAAAGTGATCAAAAGCCCATACAGTCCTCAAAATGGCGCAAATGCGTTTTTTTCATCATTTTCACTGCATTCTGAATTTTTTTCTGCTTCCCAGTACATGGCATGGAATGAAAAATACCATCACTATGAAGTGCACTTTGTCATGCCGAAAACAAGCCCAAACAGAGCTCTGTACATGGAAAAATAAGGAAAAATTTTAAAAAGTTACAGATTTTTGAAGGTGGAGATTGAAAAATGAAAAGGGCTGCGGCAGGAAGGGGTTAATCCGATAGGAAAGCAATAGCCCTAGCTGTTGTAGAGACCAAGATATAGATATCTAAAATGAAGCTCCCTCAGCAGCCTCTGAACTTGACTCACCCCGGCAAAATGTGACTGTTCTCTCCTCATTTTTACATGACTTTGGATGAGCTTTTCACATAATTTCATACCCCACCTGAGGGGTCCAGTAGTTCAGTGGAGTAAAAGTAGGTGACAGGTTCCCTGTAAAACTATCCAGCATAATATAACTACTTCTAGACGATGGCTTCATGTTCAGGTACAGGTCAGCAAAATGTGACAAAATTTTGTAAAACATATTTTTGGGAACAATGTAGGAAATGGCCTTGTTGTTGTTGTTGTTGTTGTTAAAGTTACTAAAGTTTGATAAGTTTGGTGTAAGTTTTTAATGTAACTTGATAGCTGTATCTGCCCCAATCCATCCCCTGATAGATAGATAAGATCTGAGCAGCATATCTGACTACAGACCCAATCCCTACTACAACATGGAGATTACTCTGAATGAGTTCAGCAGAGAATTCCTGGCTTTGAAGTGGACTTGTCAATGTAAGGTATGAATACAATGAGCCGGACCTCGGGCAGCGCCTGCCCCGACAACAGACATGTCTTTTGCATATATCGGGTGACAGGATGGCACAGAGATCCTGCCACCCTCCGTTTGACATCTGCTTTAAATAGCCTGAAGAAGGGAAAATATCACAATGTGGACTCCGAGGCATCTGCTATGTGGGAATGCTGGACTAGAGGAACCTGGGGTTATCAGTACATGAGAGTCCACAAGAGGAGAACGACCACCCTCCATCTGTCAGAACATGGACACATCCACTAATGATACTCATGGTATACACAGGAGTGTAGGATATGCAAGACAAATTTGAACTTAGATAGGAACTTGCCCTAAGAGGCAATGGTTTCCTTAAAGGGAACCTGTCACCAGGATGAAGGGCTATATGCAAACGAGCCAGAGGGGCTCCAGGCTCCATAGCCCTTTAGGCGCCTTTGTATACAGTCTTTCATCCTGGTCTTAGATGTCCTTTAACCCATCCTGGGAAACATATTTGCATATTTCCCAGAATCCCACAGTGAAGCATCAATGGCTGTAAGTATCCACATCCCTGCAAGGCAGTCTTATTTGGCAAAGTCTCTGTAAGGAGAACTCTTACTTCCTGGCCCAAGGCGGACCTGAAACAGGCAATCTGGACAAAGTGACCATACTGAAATCTATTTGACATTTCTGGGGCCACATGTAAAGTTAGGGAGGGGAACCCCAAAGCATGGCTCAAGGTGGCAGATTAGGTAGTCAATTACTCCCTGTTCTGCCATAGCTTTGGACCGACATATTAAAGAGACAGTTTAGGGCTGATTCAGAAGACCGTGGTGTGAGGGATGTGACATATGATACAAGGAGCCCCTGCTTCCCTGCTACAGAGCCAAACTGATACCATTATTACAATGTCAGTGCCGCTGTTTTGCAGAGAAACATGGACCGGCTTGTATCGTTTGTCACTTGATTCTCGGAATTCATCCACTTCAAGTCTATGATTCATTTTCTGACCACAGACGTCTGAATCAGAGCTACAGCAGACGCAGAAGATGTCGCCATCCTGCTTCTTCCCGATTCCTCAATCCGTCTCCTAACCAGAGAACCTCCATTGTGAACGACCTCCCTCATCTCTGGGGTCCCAAGCAATTCTATGGGTGGCACAATGAATAATTTATGAATTCCAGTACAAATGACACAAAGCCAAAATATCACATATATTTCTCTTTTTCATAAAAAAAAAAGGGAAAACATAGTCATATGGAACACAAGGAGTGGTAATAGTTTTTAAATTCAATTACTACTAATGAATAAAAATAATTACCCGTTAATAATCATAATTATTGTAGCAGATAAGAATTTAAATACAATTAAGAATTATTGTTACCTTTTTGAATAAGGATTTTTAAAGCAAAATAATTTCTATCGATTTTTTTGTAATTTCTGAAAACCTTTTTCCTTTTCGTTTTATGTTTTTCTTAACCTCAGTTGGCAACTTAAACATCAACTACACGCCAATATTACTGTATTACACAGCCTGATCCATACATAATAAGTGTCCACCATCACACGGAGTGAGGTAAGTGGACGGGGACCACCTCTATCTGGGTGATAGCATTGGTACTGCCCCCTCTGCCGGCGCCAATGCTACATCATAATCATACAGTAACTTGTATGCAGTACTTAAGTTTCCCTATCATAGTATTATGGAACTGGGTGGGAAGGGGTTAAAGAGACCTTGGTTGGCGACAGCTTAGTTTTAAAGGGGTTTTGTGGGTTAGAAAGTCAATACAAATAATTATTTAATTATTTTTAATCTCAATAATAAAACAAAGATTCAATCCGACTCTACCCAACATATGTAATATAATATAATATAATATATATATACACTGCTAAACAAGTCACATATAGTATAGCTTCATGTCAAACACATAACTACATTGCTGATGCCCCTTAGCCAAGCCCTCCCCCGACATATTTAACATACATACTGCACATATATAGTATTGCTACATGATAACCACACATACCTACATCGCTTACATACCTCTGCACATCAGCTGTTTAAAGGGGCCATGACTCTCCAGCAACACGCATGTCCGCTTCATTGGTGACGCCAGTGTGTGCTGCACAGTGCCGTCACATTCAGAGTGGTTATGCATGTTATTACAGCCTTACCACATTCACTGCACTTACCTGCACACTATTATATTAGCAAAAGCTTAGATGCAAGTCTATAGAATACATTTGGATTATATTATTGTCATAATAATAGTATATATATACACATATTACACACGCTAAGGCTTTTTAAGATGTAGAGGCAGCACTCCATTCATAGTATATATCAACTTATTTATGTATATACATTCATCATACCAGATATTCTCAAAAAAGAGCATTTATATCCGCAGTAAATCTATAGAGCATTTCCCCGAATGACCTGCAGGTGTCACTGTTCCCACTGATGTTTCAGCAACCTATAGGACAATTCTATAGAGAGCAGTGACACCTGATGGCGAAATGGAGGTACTGCAACTTTATACTGTAATTAATATTGAACCATATTATACTATTCTATAATATTATATAATAGCATTCTATAATAATAATATGCAATTATGGCATATAATGTCTAATCACTTCATGCTAATGTAAGCAGCATTGCCATATTCCCCATTTTATTATGTGGTCCTAATACAGGAGACTATACCCTCAAGTGACAGACATCCTGCACAAATCTTAATTAACTTTCCTTACAAGCTTCGCTGCTGTTGAAATGGAGCCATCGTCAAAAGCCTTGGAAGCCCCTGGAGGAACATTCTGATCAATTAATGAGGTGGAAGTCCCTCCCTGGACACATCCACATTCCCTCATGACTAGGCGTATCTTCAGGACTGCCATTTAGGGCTGAAGAATCCCACAGACCCGGCTTCGCTCGAGCTGAAAAGCCAATAAGCTTCCCACATGGCGCGCTGCGGCCAGCTGATGACCCCGGAGGAATTCACAACTTCCTGGGCGACAGGTGGAAGGCCAAGAAATACAGAAACCACAGGAGGAGCAGGCTGTGACTCTTCACTCCTAGCCAATGGTCCTGGGCGACTTGCTGCACAAAGCACACGGACACAGGAGAGGGTTGGAATAGTGAACCATGGAAAACGTACCAACAGTATTAGGCCCTGTTCACACTACTGCATGGGTCCCTTAACTTTAAATAGACATGGGCAACAGATTTTACCTCATGAAATTACTAAAGACATAGTTGGAAACATAAGCTGCAGATAAAGATCCAGTTTCCCGCCTTTTATATTAATTGTCCATATCTCCTTTTCTGTAAATTACAGATTTACATGCCCGATGCAATCTAAAAGAGGAGATTCTTCTCTTTAATATGACACCAGTAATATATTTTTGAGGTGCTATACAACCGAAGATAGGGGTGTCTGAAGTGACACTGCCCTTGCTGCCTCTAAATTGGCCTCATCTCTGCCAATTATGGCTCTTAACTGATTTTTAGGAGATTTTTTTTTTTTTCAGTTCATAGGTAAAAGAGGCGAGATTTCACAATTTTGGATCCACTACTGGCTTTGACTAAAACCAATTTGCCTGCATGTGTGATAAGGGCCTAACATGACTCACTTACTATGCAACCGATATAAAGCAAAGAATACACAAATAGAAAGACAGAAGACATGGGATTCTGAGGGGCACATGTATCAGAGTTCTTGGGCCGACACTTTACCAGGTTTCCTGAAGTTGGCCCACATAATCATTGCAATGTATCTTAAAGGGGTTGTCCGAGTTTAAAAAAAAAAAAATATATATGTGGCCAGGAGCAGGCTGCCTAAAATAATAAAGATGTACTTACCTCCGGTATCCAGCGCTGCTGTCGCTCCGGTCCGGGCGCCATGTAAACAAACATGGCCGCCGGAGCAGCGCTGGACTCAGCTTCCGGCCGGCCGTGGCCGGGTACGCCTATCCGTCCCTATACACAGCATTGTGTATGGGGGCCGGAAGGTTGTCGGGTCCGGCCGGAACTGAGTCCAGCGCTGCTCCGGCGGCCATGTTTGTTTACATGGCGCCCGGACCGGAGCGACAGCAGCGCTGGATACCGGAGGGCACCGGAAGGTAAGTACAGCTTTATTGTTTTAGTCAGCCCGCTCCCGGCCACAGAGTTTTTTTTCGAAAACTTGGACAACCCCTTTAAGTTTTTTCCCTTTGCAATCCATTTGTCGAGATGCCTGTTTAGTTTCACTTTTGCCACTTTTTGTGGTGTGAGACTTTTTAGTCCCAAATAGTAACTCCCTAAAGTAAGTCTGGGTCTAGCTTGCTCGTTTCGGGACAAGAACGGGACAATTTCAGAGCCCAAAAGTCTCACAAGTTGAACAAACATCTGGGCCTCTGCATTACATCCTTGGGGCAGCTAACATTGGTGTGCTGCTCGATTCTGCGCCTAAAAAGTCTCAAACTGTGAAGTCTCACAAAAAAAAAAAAAAAAAAACACAACAATAGGAGTGATACACGTTCCCCAGTGTCACAATGCAGGATTAAGAATGGCAGGGGCTGAAGAGTTTTCAGCATCCAATCACAGCTCCCCTTTAAAATATTCATGAGCGCTGAGCTTTCTTACTTTTAGACACTTTGATAAATCTGCACCATTATGTATTAGCTCCACCTAGTGGTGACCATAAGAAGCCAATATTTTATGGTTAATCTAGAACAGGGATGGCGAACCTTTCAGAGACCGGGTGCCCAAACTACAACCAACACCCACTTATTTAACATCAAGTGCCAACATGACAATTTATACAGTAACTTTTTGCTCCCTGTTCATCCGCAACATTCAATCGCTTGGCCACCTGAGGACACTGATATAACTGAAAGCAGTAGAGCAAATTCAGACATTATTGTAGTTACTCTCCAGGATCTCTCTATACAGGAAGAATCGTGGGGCCAGCAAGTGGACCTCCAAAGATAAGCCGTCCCTGTTCACACCTTCTCACTCTTCCTGCAGTTCCAATCACTCAAGGAAGTGTCACCTTAAAAGAGCAAGTTGTCAGGGACCGCAGGAAGACTCAAGTCCTTTCTGGTGAACTTTTCCCTGGGGCTACTGCCTGAGTGCCCACAGAAAGGGCTCCGAGTGCCACCTCTGGCACCTGTGCCATAGGTTCGCCATCACTGATCTAGAATGTTGCAGGTTTAATAAAGAAGGTAAAAGGCAAGGAATAGTAATGGATAATGTATATACTAGGCAGCGTAGGGCAATAATCTCTTACCTGTGGCTCTCTGGTGAGGCGCCATACGCATACACACCATACACACCTGACAGCCTAGAAAACTGCTGATACATACCAGGCAGTATACATCATATTGCAAGAACACAAGTAAATTCTGGACACCATCTGCCTCAGAATGTAAAAGGAAAACCAGTGTTTAAAAGGTCCACATCTGATAATAGTTATACACAGTTACCAGGTCTCACCTTTTATCCCTAAGCTAAATAACCCCAGTTTTGAAGAAGAAAAAAATAGAAACCATGTCTTAATACAGAGAAAAACGTATATATATATATATTACATACATGCCAGCGCAATGGTAATGGATGGCGTGGATTTTGTTATTGAAGGCCTATCCTGAGGATTAAGGAATCTGATCAGAGGGGTCCAATACAGCTAGCCAGAACCCTACTGACGAGTTACTCAATCTCCCATAACTTACTATAATAGGTAACACTTCCAGGAAGCATATACCTGGATCCGACACATAAGGGACACTTTTTGGAAATGATCACCCTTGGCTGGGGCAGATGGTACAGGACCGCCATTGTGGGGCACACTCCGGGTTGGTTTTCTATTGAATAACACTCTACCACACTAAATAAGAGGTACCAAGAAAGTTTAATATAACACAAATCAAGGTCTATGGGATCTTGACACACAATAAAAACAGAAAGAATAATAAAAAAAGCAAAAAAAAAAAAAAAACAATGCGGCTTTTATTCACATAGAACATGCAGGTACAAGACACAGGGGGCGCCACATGACAGGTCTTCCTGAACGTTCCTATAACATATCAGTGAGAAGTGAATGATGTCCGCGGTCACTGAGAGAGACCTCCGCCGTGTCCTCTGCAAGGGGCAGCACATAAAACTGTACTACTTTATATACTTCTCCATGAACTTCTTGTGGAACTCTGAGCGCAGCGTGTCGTTGACAAATCTCTTCTCTTTCTTCATCTCGTCCACGCCCTTGGCGCAGTTCTTGAACACCACGTCGTCGTCCCACCTGAGAAGAGACACATGGCGAGTGTGAAGAGCAGTCGTGGAGGAGGAAGATAGGATCGTAATACATTGTAACAGATCCGGGCTATATGGTTCTACTCTGCACAGGTCACTTCACTACTGCCCCCATAGGACAAAGTTTATTACTGCATCTTCCAACATATGCATAAAACCATATGCAAAAATACAGTGTCTCATGTGCACCACAAAACTTCAAACAAACCGTGTAGGGGTGTTTGAATATGGTTTGTGGCATCATTGGCCCTCTGAGTCATAATGGAGAACCAGCGATCAGGCAGTTGTCCTCTATCTGGTGTATACGGTATAACTGTATATAGTCTGAGCCCCCCAGTAATATGTACATATAAACACGAAACTTACCTCCGTTTCACCTTGAAACTTGCTTGGGACACCACGGGGGAGGCGAGGTTCAGTAGGGGGTTGCCGCTTAAAATGTTCTCCATTCGAATTCGCTCCTCTTCAGCTTTCTGCTCTAGTTCCTTTTATTAAACATATTATACATTACGGATCATTTTGTGGTCGTGAAAATCAGATTAGAGATTACAAATCAGAGTATTCAGGCATGTTAAAGGAATTGTCTACTTCAAGGAGGTTAATTTGGAATTTAAATATTAATCAATAATCGATCAGTGGGGTCCCACACCCTGTCCCCATCTCTTCCAAGGCCAAGACGTCATATCCATCAATGACATGACCCAAGTGCAGTACCATGCACGGAGCTGTGCTAGGTAAATAGTGAAAGGTCTTCAAAGAGATGATCAGTGGAGATTTCTGGTATAAGACCACCTCGTATGAAGACCCATCTCCAGCAGGGTTGCAGAGTCGTTAAGCCAAACTTCCGACTCCACCAACATGGTCATTAATTGTGACTCCACAGTTATGCTTTAGTATTCTCTGATCAGTGCCAAGATAATTGCGGGGATTTCTTTCCAGAGCCTCATTATCGATTTGAAGCAGAGGAGCTTCACTACTGAGCATGTACATAAAGTGCAGCCATTCACCTAAAGTAAAAGCCTAGAAGATGGGTAAACGACCCGTCACATGCAGCCTGTCAAGCTATGAGCTGCAGTCCGCAGCCTGCTGATAGGTCTCCTGTGTTATGACTATTGTCTGCTCTGGGGTCTCCACTATTATCTGCTCTGAATACATTATTTGGTCTCTGGGGTGGTATTTCCTGCTTTGACATTTATAACTTCAGGGGTGGCATTTTGTGCAGCCCCTTAAAGTTGAGCAGTATGATAATGTGGCCTTTGGACCGATAAATGTTGTTCAACCGAGGCCTAAATCCTTAGTTTAGGGATAGGACATACATTTAAAGGAACTTTGATCAATTTTATAATCTATTATACGTTTGTGGAGTCTGAGTTGGTCCATTTTATCATGAACCTATCCATTTACACTTATAAAAAAAGGAAATAAAATCAATAAATATAAAATTTGTGGAGAAAAAAAAAAAAAAATCATTAAAAAGCCAAGAAAAAAACCCCCAGAGCTTTTCCTATAAATTCCTGTGATAAGTAGAGAAAAAATTAGGAGTAAATGAAAACAGAGCGGTAATTACAGTCTGGGGACAGGAGATTAGTGGAGGGGAATGCTTAGTTGTCTTTGCCCGTGGCCCCGCACATCATTACACAGGGGCCCTGGGCTCATCGCTGCAGAAGCCTTCTTATAACCTCATTGAGGAGCAATGCTCTGCAGGCGTCCGGCGTGACCCAAATTCCGCTGAATACGACGCAGCAGAGATAGAATTACATCCCCATGAACCGTAATAGCAGAGCAAGTCACGTACCGATATCTACAGGGGGGATATCATGTCATTACAGGGATCTGCAAACGCGGCAAAAGCTGATTTAGTAAAATTCTGTACCATTTGTTAAAATACTCCCTGGGTTGTTAGTGCTTTTTGGATATTTCTAAAAATTGTTGCTCTATTAACACGAAATAGAGCAAGTCAAGTCAGGGTTGGATACTGCAGCTCTGCTTCACCTTAGAAGACAACCCTTGTCCGTATGTCCCATCAGTGAATATGGACATAGTAGAGATTGTAGCTGGACTTGGAGCACCGTGGTGCAATAGAGCGAGTTCTCTTCACAGAAAACAACACATCCCCTGCCCTGTAACAGGTTAAATATTACAGCAGAGTGAAGGGAGCTTGTAGATCAGCGCAGCAGTATGAGGACACTCCATCAGTGGTCCAAGTCCAGCTACAATCCTGGAATACAAAGTCATGTTTCACATTGTTTCTGCTATTAACAGACACAAAAGGTATGGTTACACAGATCTCCAGGGACAATACCAAACACTCTATGCCACTCTTACTGCACTATGGCGCCCGAGCCACCCAATGTATAGCACACAGTGCCATGGTCTATACAATATCTGGATACATTCTCATTTTTCGGATTGGAAGAAGTCACAGAGTTCTATCTTTTTACGAGACAGGAACGCATTGTATTCCTTTATAGCCTTCCCCGAGGAACACTCACACCTTCACCAACATTAGTATTTGGTCTCAGCCCTGCGAGGTTGACTGCGTACATTAGCGCTGATTATACAGACGGCCTATCTTATTACATGATGCCAGGCTCCAGTCCCATTCTGCCATGTGCTATACATGATGTGCTGTGAGATGATAATATTTTGGTCACCACTTCCATCCGCCGGCTTCAGGCAACAGGATTGTTAATAAGAACTGGAAGGATCCAAGTCTTCTGCCAAGAGCACCGATGCGAAAGCTCTAAAGTTCTCCTCTTCAGATATCTAGGTGTCCTGGTCATTTGTTATTGGGGAGGATGATAACCATCGTGCTCTCAGTCGTGGGCGTACATACCATAGAGGAAGATCATGTACAATGGGCTCTGAGATAAGGCATAAGATATGGTTGTATATGATTTATAGCTGCACTATATGTACCCAACATGGATATTACCAGGTTTTGGGCCTCACTCTAACATAAAACAAGTTTTTTCAGGGTGATAACTGGGGGGTAGAAGGTCCTAGGGTCCTTGATTACTGATGAAGCTGTGAATCACTACAACCCCTCCCTACAAAGATGATAAGAATCACATTAAGAGACCATAGCAAGATAAGGGCACATCATTACAGAGGACTATGATACTGAGAGTCTGGATCCAGGAACCCAGGAAGTATGGCCGTCACCCAGTCCCTTCTCAACAGAATAAGCAGGGGGTGTATGAGGGGAGTGACCCATTATTTATGATCAATGTGATGGAATACGCTGAAATAATGAATTTATGAGGTCTGTGAGAATAATGGGCAAATAAATAATTTTTTTTTTTTCCCAAATTAAAACAGAGATACAGGCAGTCCCCAGTTATGTACAAGATAGGTTTTGTAGGTTTGTTCTTAAGTTGAATTTGTATGTAAGTCAGAACTGTATATTTTATCATTGTAATCCCAGCCAATTTATTTTTGGTCTCTGTGACAATTGGATTTTAAAAATGTTGGGTTGTCATAAGAACCAGAACTAACACTAAAGCTTCATTACAGACACCTGATCATTGTAGCCTAAGGCTAAAGTACAGTAAATACCCAACACGCAGAGGTCGGTTTGTAATTAGGGGGCATCTGTAAATCGAGTGTTCTTAAGTAGGGGACCACCTGTATATTAGAATGAAGAAAAAAAGTTTGTCGGAGCTCCTGATTCTGCGTGCTGCCTCTTATTGTAGATTAATTCCTAAAACGTTCAAATAACAATCCAGCTTGTTTGGAGGTTTTGCACGACCAAAGGATCTTCCACAAGAATAAACCACCATTCAGACACAGAACACTACTTAGCGTCCTCCTCCAGCTTCACTAGTGTTCACAGCGAATAACTAGACAGAGGGAACTCGCACATACATAGCGTACTATGTTCACCTCATCCGAAAAACTGTTTATTATTATTTGAAGGTTTTTGGAATTATATCTACACAAAGATAAAGCATGCAGAATCAGGAGCTCTGGTCAGACAAACTTTTTTCTTTATTTATACTTTTTGGACTTTGGTGGATCGGTCCATGACTGTTTGTAGCTCTGAGAGTTGGAGGTGTGCAACACATATATAATATCTTTATTAGTATATATTAGAGGTATGGATCGGGAGAAATTCTCAATATAAACTGACAGATGTCACATAGGCTCCAACATATAGCAGCACAGTAGATGTTCCCTTCCATATACACGAAGACTCTTCTTTCATTCATTTATATCTAATTACATAGCGCCCTCCAGTGGAGACAAAAATATCAGACTAAGCTTTGTAATTTTTTCTTAAATGAAAAGCTCCCAGGCCTATAAGCCTCCGTGGACCATGATCTATGGGATTTATCTCCAGTGTGGAGAACATGCATAAAGCAGGCAGTATGCACGTGGTGATATCGGCTGTGTTCTTCACTGCCCTCCGCTGAATCCTTAAAGGGCACCTATCAGGGCGATTTTAGACACTAAATCACCAGTGGTTTAATGTCCTATATTGCCTGTACCAGACCCAGGTGTCCGCGATTAAAATAAAAACACTAATACTTCCATAGAGATGGGTACAATAAGGCTCTTGTGCTCCACGTGCCTGCACAGTTCATCCCAGCTTCAATGTGTAAGAGCCATAACCATGGTACAGGCCCAGTTGAGCCAGAGTGAAGTACGCCAGCTTCACTACACGACTGCGCAGGGAGCACAGGACCAAGTAAGAATTAATGTTTTTTTTTTGTTTGTTTTTTTAAAAGCAGGCACCTAGCGTCTTTGGTAAAGAGTTATTTGGGATATTGAAGGTGGTTAAGTGTCCCAAATCACCCTGACATGTCCTCTGTAATATGCACATGATCTTGTGCTACAAGCAGAGAATCAATTGCATCCAATCCCATGTACAGGGTACTCTATTTACCCAGACAGAAGTTGTGGATTATACCATGCACACTATGTCGATTTTTGGCTGTAGCCATCTCCTTTCTCAGGGATAAATCTGTGGCCAACTCCTCAGTGAAATGGCTTGCACTAGTCATCTACACCAGTTCTCCATCTTACCTTCCGGGCCTGCTCCTCTGCCCGTTCCTTCTTAATCTTCTCCAGTTCTGCTAGGAGGGCTGCCGTGTCGTCATCACTGTCCTCATCTGAATCATCATCATCATCTTCATCTTCCTAAGGGAAAAGCCAACAATAGAATTCAAGATCATCCCCTGACAAGAACAACCTTGAGGTCTTCACTTGCACAAGCTGCCCCTGACCCAACACAGTCAGTAAGGGTTCTGCCTACACAAGTCGGCATGTCATGATGACCCAATTGAGACTCAAGTGAGCATGGACAGAGTCCTGGGCTTATAACCAACACAAAGACTACAAGATTAATATTCAATGCTAATAAGCAAAAAACAATAGAGTAACCTGCTCATTGTATACAGTACATGTGCAGCCATCAGTGTGTAATGTTTGAGCCAAAGGGTGCGCTGTCATCCTATTTTGTGGATCCACATAAAGAACAAAAGACTGAGAAATGATGGCACAACCTTGAAGGGTCACATGGTTGTGTTTTACAGCCACTGATCCACAAATACGTAATACGGAATGCATGTGGATAACACCTGTGGGTTCCGTGTGGTGTCCATTTTTTTTACATTCCCACAAACTCCAATGGGAAGAAACAGACGGCGAAAACGGGCAAGAATAGGAACTGACGAGTTTTCTACATAGATACGTGAAAACATGTTCGTGTGCATGGGTCAGTGAAATAAATGAGTGGGCCGTCCACAAAAATGAAACGGATCAAAAATACATTCATTTGCGTGTAGCCTAAGGTTGCATTCACAAAGGCCAGGCTGAAGACATCAGTTTGCATCCAGTGTAGCGGGAGTAAGACTGAAAGGAAGGAAAACTGATGCAGGAACAAATCCTATAATTTTCTATCATATCAATTTTATCAAAGGTGGCATCAAACTCTGCCCAAGTCTCTGAACAAGAGCCATATTCAGTAAGGTACAAAACTTCAATTTTTCTGTAAAGACACAAAAGCAATTCGGAGCAAGATGGAAAAGAATCAAGTGTGCGTGGCCAGGAGTAATGTGCAAGTAGTTCATTTATATTTTAACATAAAGGCTGTGATCACACAGTGCTTAAATGAATTGAAAGTGCATACGTTTTTGCAAGTTTTACCATGAATTTGGCCAATTTAAAAAATGTTAACACTGAGGTTTAAACTTTCAGAAATGGGAAGAAAAAAAAAAAAAAAAAAAAAAAAAAAAAGGGATTCAAATCAGCCGAACGCATGCTAAACACGCAAAAACGCATGCTTTTTCAGTGCGTTTAAAAACGCAACGAATGACTCTGGTCACACATGGCGTTTGTGATGCGTTTTTTAACCGGTTAAGGACCCTTTCCCGTTTTTTAATTTCCATTTTTCACTCCCCACCTTCAAAAATCTATAACTTTTTTATTTTTACACGTAAAAAGCTATAAGACGGCTCGTTTTTTGCGTAACAAATTGCACTTCATAGTGATGGTATTAAATATTCCATGCCATGTACTGGGAATCGAGAAAAAAATTCCAAATGCAGTGAAAATGGTGAAAAAACGCGTTTGCACCATTTTCTTGTGGGCTTGGATATTACAGCTTTCACTTCACGCCACAAATGACGCATCTAATTTATTCTTTGGGTCAGTACGATCACAGTGATACCAAATTTGTATAGGTTTTATAATGTTTTCATACATTTACAAAAATTAAAACCTCATGAACAAAAATTTTTTTTTTATTTTGCCGTCTTCTTGTGCTTATAACTTTTTCATACTTTGGTGTATGGAGTTGAGGGTGGTGTCATCTTTTGCGACTTTTGATGATGTTTTCAATTATATTATTTTTAGGACTGTACGACCTTTTGATCACTTTTTATAGAATTTTTAATTTTTTTTTAAATGGCAAAAAAGTGCCAGTTTTGACTTTGGACGCGATTTTCCGTTACGGGGTTAAACGCAGTGAAAAACCGTTTTTATAATTTGATAGATCAGGCATTTTCGGACGCGGCGATACCTAATGTGTTTATGATTTTTACTGTTTATTTATATTTATATCAGTTCTAGGGAAAGGGGGGTGATTTGAATTTTTAGGTTTTTTTATTATAATTTCTTTTTTTAACTTTTTTTTTTAATTTTTATTTTTACTATTTTTCAGACTCCCTAGTAACCCTAGGTTGTCTGATCGATCCTACCATATACTGCCATACTACAGTATGGCAGCATATGGGGATTTTACTCCTCATACATTACAATGTGCTCATAGCACATTGTAATGAATGGGTTAACCCGAATACACGGCGGGCGGTCGCGAACCAGTTAAACACATTGCAGAAGCAAATGCAATTGATGACCAGCACCCAGGGTTCAGTCACACGTTGCAAATGTTAACCCGGCATGCATTTCCCCACCCCTGCATAAACACAATATAAACACCACGTGTGACTGCATTCCAACAGAGATTGGAACTGGGCTTTAACCCCTTAAGGACGCAGCCATTTTACAGCTTAAGGCTCAGCCCGATTTTTTGGATTCTGACTTGCTTCGCTTTATATGGTTATAACTTTTGAACACTGTTACTTATCAAAACGATTCTGAGATTGTTTTTTCCCCACATGTTGTACTTCATTTTAGTGGTAAATTTTGGCAGATAAGTTTTGCGTTTATTTACAAAAAAAAGAAAATATGATGAATTTTTTGAAAAATTTGCCATTTTCGAAATTCTAAATCATCACGTTTTCAGGCAGATAGATTTACCAGCTAAATAAGTTGCTGAATAACATTTCCCATTTGTCTACTTTACATTTTCATAATTTCTGAAATATCTGGATAATTTATTTTGACGTCACGCGGCTTACAAATAGAATAGCGATTTTCCGGATTTTCAGAATTGACTATTTTGGGGATAAATTCAGTTTTGAATGAAATTTTACATATTTAGCATCAAAACCCCCTATATAATCTACCCATTTTCAAATCTGCACCCCTCAAGCTATCAGAAACAGCTTTTACGAAGATTGTTAACCCCTTGAGATCTTCATAGTAATTGAATCAAAATGGAGGTGAAATTTAGAATGGTCATATTGTTCCCTTATACGTTCATTTAGCACTAAAATTTACACATTTCCAAAATATAAAAAGAGAAAACCCACCATACAATTTGTTCTGCAATTTCTCCTGAGTACAAAGACCCCCCACATGTGGCCGTTACTTGTTTTATGGGCGCACAGCGAGACGCAGAAGGGAAGGAGCGCCCTGCAGCTGCCAGGATTTTAGTTTCCTCATTGGCCCCTTTTGAAGGCTATAAAATTTTTGATTTTGCGTTATTGGGGCCATGTGATGCCATTTTTTTTGCGGGATGAGATGCTTTTTCCATTGTTACCATTTTGGGGTTGGTATCACCTATTGTTGAAAATTTAGGAACTTTTTTTGAGGGCAGGAGTAGAAAAGCATCAATTCTGTACTGGATTTTTGACTTTTTTTTTTTTGGTGTTCACCGTATAGACTAATAGTCATGTTATCTTTATTCTATGGGTTGATACGATTACGGGGATACCAGACATGAATATATTTTCTTACGTTTTACTAAATTTGTCAAACAAAACCCTAATGTGGGGAAAAATCTATAATTTTTGTATTGCCATCTTCCAAGTGGCATAACTTTGTTACGTTTTTGGCTACGGAGCTGGTTGATGGCTTGTTTTTTGCGGGACATGTTGTACTTTGCACCAGTATCATGTCTGAGTACATATGGTTTTTTGGTCGCATTTTATATCATTTTTTGTGGGATTGAAAAGGTAAAAATCATAATTTTTGGAGGGTTTATAACAGTTTTTTTTTACGGCGTTTATCGTGGGGGTTCAATAATGATTTACTTTTATTCTACGGGTTGTTACGGACGCGGTGATACTATATATGTGGGGTTTGTGTTATGATTTAGACTTTTTTTTTGAGTTATATGTCTCTTTATATGTTTTGGGGGTTTGGGGCATTTTTAGTGATTTATGACTTTATTTTTTTATTGAATAACTTTTTTTTTTACTTTTTCACTTTTATACCATGGGATATGAACAAGCAATCTTCTGATTGCTTCTTCATGATAATATTCTGCAATACTCATGTATTGCAGAGTATTATCAGTGTCAGCCTATGCACTTGCATAGGCTGGCACTTTGCCAGTAAGATGACGTCACAGACGCCATCTTACTGGCAATTCTTGCTAGTAACTCTGGGGTCCAGATCGGACCCCAGAGTTACTATAGCAACGATCGGCGCCCCCCGAAAACGGTTCGGGGGGGCCGATCGTGGGGGAAAGACCCCCCAGATACTTGTTAGATGCCGCGGTCGCGCTGACCGCGGCATCTAACGGGTTAAGCACCCGCGATCGGAGACAACTCCGATCGCGGGTGTTACACTGGGGTGCCGGCTATTAGTTACAGCCGGCACCCCGTGTTTCCCGATGCCGGTTCGGCTCTGATCCAGAGCCGAGCCGGCATAGGAGCCGTGGCGGATATATCCGCCACTGAGCGCTAAGTCACTGCGCTCCGTGGCGGATATATCCGCCGCGGAGCGTGAAGGGGTTAAAACAGAATAAAAAGAATACATACATCTGTCAGTGGATCGTCTGCATCTAGGTTTGCGGCTGGAATCTGATCAAGTCGAGGTTTCTTGGATACAGAAGATGTGTGCTCTAAAAGGGAAAAACACATTTTTGAAGACCATTGAAGAAGCCGTCACATTAATTATTATTAATTTACTTTATTGCACAAAACAGAACGTTTTTCTATCTGAATTCATTCCAAAATTGCTTCTGATATTTCATATAGCTCTCTAGGAGATTCTATTCATCCCCTCCAAGACCATCCACCTATTACGTGCCCACACAAAATATCACCCATGGTGCAATGTATATTTTAAGGCTGCACTTGACATTATATTTATTTTACTTTAAGAATAACTAGAACACACCTGCAGTGTTTGATGCTATTTCATGGAGTCTAGAAGTGAATTTTTGTTTACTTGCAGAAAATCATTCAATGACCCTCATGAAGATTACAAAAATAAAACCAAGTAAAGCTTCCGTGTGTACCTCTTGGTGGTCTGTCTCTATTCTTCTCTCTGACAACAACACGTTCCCTCTCTTCCAGGTCTCTCCTGAAGTCGCGGCTTCTGACCTCCTCGGGGGCATCCTGGGTGGTCTGTCTACAAATACAAAGAGTACACAGATTCATCCTGACATTTCACATTGATCTAGGTCATTGATATTATAGAGGGAAGGTGCAGTCCATATGGATTTCCACTGATCACCAAAAAATAAAAAAAATCAGTCCTCTTGTTTGAATTGAGCAGCAGTCATGTGACATATGCACCATAGAGAGGCTGTGTGCTGTACTCTGCATAGTAATGAGTACTATGCTAAATGGGGTTGTCCAGTAACAAAAAGTTAGCCAGGTGTGTAACTACAGTGGTAGCAGCCATAGAGGCTGCTATGGGGCCCAGCATCCAGGATATTAGGTATGTATATGGTATTGTATGTATGTGTGTATTGTATATAGCTGTATGTAAGTATGCATACATGTATATATGGTGTATATATACTGTGTGATTGTAACTGATGTGCGAGTATACGAATATGTATACTTTAAGGGGGGCCCCATTCATAAGACTGTTGTGGGGCTCACCTCTCCTAGTTATGCCCCTGAAGATAATTTGCTGATAGGTGTGCGTGATAATTAGTGATCTGCCGAGGATCTCTAGAACAGGGGCCCCTTGAACCCACAAATGAAAGTAGTTCCTTCCACGGTTTCCCATTGCTCCAAGTAGTGAATGCTATATCAATACCGTGGTTTACAATTTTATGGAATCTGAGTTGCAAGATCTTTAGGAAGGACAAGATCTTCTAAACAGTGCATGACCATATGATAACACATCCTGTAGTACCTGTATTTGATCTTAGTGTGTGATGGAAGGTCTCGGCTGGAATATTGTTTGGAAAGTTGACTAAGATCTCCTTCTCCTTTCCCTCTGCCGCCTCTGGCTGGCTCAAACGTTGGCCTCGCTGCAGTGGTCATCCTCTAAGCGGCTATGTCAAAGAAAACAAAGAGGGGGTTATTATTTATGTACTTACCGTATATACACCTAATTATACCACAAAAACTGGGAAAACTTAGTGACTCCATTATAACCTTAGGTTGGTAAATGCATTGGCCACAGCCTCTGCTATTTTCTTTCTCTCCTGTGATGTGGGACACAATGCAGCAGCATTTTACTGGATGTAATGCAGATTTTGGGAGCTGTAATATGTACAATATGGGATTGTAGGGTCAGAATCCCAGTAAGATTGTTGAATACTGGTAAACACCCCTGGCCTGGGTCATATAGAGCTGCCTCCTCCTAGGTGCAGTACCCAGAGACTGAGGCAGATAGCCCTCATAACTAATAGGAATGAGTCAAGGAGAGAGCACAAGACTTGGTCAATATATACAAGTCATGCTGAGGGACTACAAGTCCCAACCAGCCCCACGTGACCCACCCAGCCATAGACTAGCATGTACACATAGCACATGGCCCCCAGCCCTCGTACACACATACCCCGCAGGCTCCCGTCCCTCCAGCTCGGAGCACCGTGCTGAGAAAAGCCGAATCCGACTGTAGACGTCAATACAACACGACGCGGAAGCTTCTCTGCAGCTACATCCGGCGCGAGGGGATGACGTCACGCCCGCCACCGCTCTGCGCCGCCATCTTTAATCTGGGCAGTGGTTACTGTAACTGTCTCAGCGCAAGCTGATATACCCTCAATTAATAAATAGCAGAAGTACCTTATAGTATCGATCTTCTTTTCCAAGCCATAAATCCTACATTCCCATTCATAGTTTCGCTGTATACAATATATTGCGCCGCCATCTTTAATCTGGGCAGTAGTTACTGTAATAACTGTCTCAGCGCAAGCTTGTATACTCTTAGTTAATATACACCGTATAGTAGAAGTACCTTATAGTATACATTTTCTTTCTCAAACCATGAATCCTACATTCCCATTCATAGTTTCGCTATGTTTCATACAATATACATGTATGACAGATTTCGAAAAGGGAGATCGTAAAACACAGCAGCAGATTTATCAAGCTGTCTAAAAGTAAGAATGTTCTTAGTTGCCCATGGCAACCAATGTGAGCTCCCCTTTAAAATATTCATGAGCACTGGTAAAATGAAAGCTGAGCTGTAATTGGTTGCCGGGGGCAACTAAGAACATTCTTACTCTTAAACTGCTTGATAAATCTGCCCCACAGTGTCTAAGAGCTGTGCAAAATATTGGACATATACTTCATCCATTTAAAAAATGCCTCTACCTACAGCATTTGAATCACAAATAGTGCAGATGAACCCCTTTTTACAAGACAAATTGTTAGAGACCAGACTTCCTAAAGTAATAGAAACCCAAGACTAGACCCTCTTAAGTAATACAGACCCCAGAACCCCTAACGTAATATAAACCCTCGACAAGACGCCCCTCAATTAATACAGTCCCAAAAATACACCCCTAAAGTAATATAAACCTAAGACGACCCCCTAAAGTAATATAAACCCAATATTTGACCCTCTAAAGTCATATAGATCCAAGACTAGACACCCCTAAAGTAAGACAGACCCCAGAACCCACTGTAACCAAACACATGTCGTTTATGTTGTTTATAAGCTCATGAGATATGTGAGCAATCAAACACTGGTATGCTCCTATAGCAAAAGTAAACTTGATATGCAAGGTAGTATACATTATAGGGAGAGCAAGGGGAGGTCAACACTGCTAGTTAAAATTCGCAAACATTAGCAGCCCCCCCTCCCGACATGTTTTACCAGTATACAGGCTTCATGAGGGGTGATGAAACCAGTTTACCCTAAAAAACCCCTGATGAATCCAGTGAAGAATTGTGTTTGAAATCCCTGCCATGGCTAAGGTCCGCTTGTTTTGTAGTAGGTAGTCACAGAAAAGAACAATACCTATCTGTGCTCCCTGCACCAGGCTCCTCATCACTCTTCTTTATGACCCAAGTGCCACCACCACCGTTGTTGCTTAGATGAAAGGTGAATGGCACATAACATTCCCCCAGTAGATGCTGTCATTGCTTAGACAAAAGGCACATAACATCACTACCCGCATCCAGTAATTAGTGTTGTGTGCGTCTTAGATCACTATTTATTAAAGAACCTATGGCTCGGGAGCTAAATGCAGCCATCAAAAGAGCCACATCTGACAAGCCATAGGTTCACAACCCCTGCCCTTTAGTAAAAGACAACCAAGACCAAATCTCTTATTGTAATATTGACCAAAGACCAGACCCCTTAATGTACTACAGATCCAAGGCCAGACCCTCTAAGCAACACAAACCCAAGGCGAGATGCCCCAAATTACATTACATTAAATTAAACTACAGATCCAAGACCAGTTCTCCTATAGTAAAATACACTATACCCTGTATAATGCCCCCTTTTCTGTTAGCCACCATTTAAAATCTACCCTTGTCTATAGCCCCTTCCTTATAATGCACCTTTTGTCTAGCCCCCCTTTCTGTAGCTTCCTGATTAATGGCCTCTTTCCTGTGGCAAACCCATTCAAAATACCCCCAATCAGCAGGGCCGGTTCTAGGCAAAGTGGGGCCCTGGGCAAAACTAAAAGTGGGGCCCCAAAATAAAACTATTTTATGACCAGTCACAGTCAGCAAGAGGCTCCATTTAGTATGTTAAAACAAACTGTAATATGGGAAAATTTTATAGGAGATAGATGATAGGGAGATTGATGGGCAGCACGGTGGCTCAGTGGTTAGCACTACAGCCTTACAGCGCTGGTCAACATCTGCAAAGAGTTTGCATGTTCTCTATGTGTTTGCGTGGGTTTCCTCCGGGTCCTCCGGTTTCCTCCCACACTCCAAACAATTACTGGTAGATTGATTAGATTGTGAGCCCCATGGGGACAGGGACTGATCTGGCAAAACTCTGGCCAGCGCTGCGTAATCTGTGTGCACTATATAAATAAAGAATTATTAATTATAATTATTATGATAGAAGATTAATATGAAAGATGATAGAGATTTCTAGATGCAGTACTATAAAGTAGATGATATATACAGGAGATGGATATGGGAGATAAATACAGTAGAAGAGAAATAGAAGATTGATTAGTAAATAGATAGAGAAAAAGCGAGATCTATAAATGGTCAGATTATTGGAGATGGATAACTAGACAGATAGATATATAGACAGGAGATAGATGATCAGCATCTTCACCCGGGAATTGAACCAAGGGGTATTAACCCTTTCACCGCCCGGCATTTCTGGATATTTTATCGCGTTATTGACCAGAGCCATTTGTACAATTTTGACATTTAAAATTTTAATCGAAATTACAGCAAAAAGAATTAAAGTGAACCGCAACAAACCACATATTTTCCGAAAGCAGACACTTGCCCCATTTTCAAAATTGCATTAAAGAATTTATAGACATAGGCGCCTTCATGCAATTTTGATATTTACCTTCACATCCTAAATATAATAGATCAGTGATGGGCAACCTTATGAGCTTGGTGTGTCAAAATTCGCCAAAAAACCGAGCATAACTCGGGTGGTGTGTTACCTTGACAAAAAAAACATAATTTTGTGATATTTATAGTTTAAATAACAAATATGTATAATTATTTAACTTCTAGGGTACTAGAAGTAATCCTAGGTTGTGTGATTGATCCTACCATGTACTGCCATACTACATCTATTTATTACAATGTGCTGGACAATCTCTCAGCCTCCCGGCTACTGCACCTGGCCGTGTAGGAGCCGAGGATTAAACTTAACTCGTGTCACTGAAAATGGCTATGCGTGTCAGCACTGACACGCGTGTCATAGGTTGGCCTTCACTGTAATAGATGGACATGTGTAGAGTTCACAAATGTCCCATATTGATATGTTCACATAAATAAATCCACATAATATGACTAAAACTGTAATAACTAGATATCTGCTTTTCAACTACAAATTTTAAGACAATCACACCTGCAAAATATAGCAATAAAACAGAATAAAAAGTAAAGGCGCCTAAATAAAACCTATATAATTTTGAAAGCAGACAACCAGGCGATGCATTTGGCAATTAACATTCAAAGTTTCCTCTAAAATATGTACAAATCCAGATACTTATATAAAGAAAATCTACTTTCCAAAAACAGCGAGATGTGAGGAGATCATACATCCAACACATGTGTATATTCACCAAAATATGCAGCAAAGGGAACATTAAATCCACAGGGGACACCAAACTATTTCTGCAGAAAATTGCACTGAGTGTCACACAGATCTATCTGTGTTCCTTACACAATGGTAACCCAAATAACTATATATCCATAAACCAAGCTAATGAGATAATAATAGTCACGTTTAGATGTGCGCCAATGTATTAGCCGCACAATAACATATGATTTGAGGGAGATCATCATAACATGGGTGTAAATAATGGAGGATGGTGGGAAATAAAAACTGTATTCCAGAACATGTGTGTGTTTTTGGTGTTACATATAACTTTATGGACTTGTTCTGAGTTGTGGTATTAAATTATAACAGAGACCTTAGGCAAAGAGGATCGAATGTTGATCGTATCAGTCAATTTTCGCCCAAAAAAACTATCATGAAATAAAAGGCAATAAGAGGGAAAGTGTATTCTTAGATAGTTCTGCATAGAGAAGGGTAAAAAACATGAATATTAGTTGATATTATCCCTTCTCAAAATGTAGTAACATATAAAGTGAATATTTCCATTATCTGTGAGGTGCAGCAGACTGATGGCTAAGAATCTGGAGGGGGCTACAATTCAGGGGGCTATATCTCTGGCTCTGTGCCACATAGAAACTCACTTCTTTTTTCCTATGAAATAAAAGAGTCTCCTCTTTTATATGAATCTAAATTCATATGTTTCTAAGTGTCAGGAAAACAGATATTAACTGTTAAACTGCCATCGGGAGTGATTTTTATATATAAAAATGGCACCTGATATTCTCACTTTAAACCTGAATATCTCTGCAACCATAGCAACTAGAAACAAAATTCAAGATTCATTTGAAAGAAGAGATTCTCCACTTTCAGGGGGCCCTGGGCAATTGCCCACTTTGCCTACCCATAGAGTCGGCCCTGCCAATCAGACATTCATCTTTCCACGTTGCTCTCCAGCAGCTCTGCTTTTTATTTCCCTACAATTGATATACCAAACTCTAAAGCAGGCAGGCATGATAATGTCATCAAATTGGGCCTGCCTTCCTCTGCCGCAGACAGCTGCTCACGGCTCTCTGCTTCACTGGAGAACATGGATAGAGTTGCGCTCTATGCACAAACCACCATACATATATTGCGTTCTGATGTTAAGCCTGTATGGAGAGGTCTCACTCACTGAGCCCTCTACATGTGCAACACCCCTGCCAATGCAAGGGGTTAGGTAGGTGTTGAGAAACTCATCCCTCTCTATGTCAGGAGCTGCTGTGCTAGCCTGATCACCTCACTAGGGGTCTCCAGCATGGAAATCTAGTATGCAACTGTGAGTCTCTGTTAATCTCAGTGTCCAATTGTATTCTCTGTGTTACTGTGATGGTAAGAGCAAGCCAGTTGGACAAGGAAGCTGCCAGCTCAAGAGGGGAGGTTATAAAGCCCCTTATGGCTGGAAAGTTCCAGGTCAGTCTGGAGAGGTCAGTAGGCCCAGGATGTCTTTTAAGTCAGTCCAGGAAGCCAGCCCAGAAAACAGAGGCAAGCTGCCCTGACACCTTGTCTTACAAGGGACCAGATCCAGAGCAAAGCTCCACCACGAGGACTCTGCTTTAACACTCCTAGCCCACCCTGAAGCTATTTACCAGGCTGTGTGCACACCATCCGAGGACCTGTGCTCCAGCCAGCTACCTTCATCCAGCTGAAGTTGTACTGCTGTTATAGCTGTTGTCTGTTCCAATAAATAACTAAGTTATACTTCACCAACGTGCTTCTGAGTGATCCCTGGATTAGGCTTTATACCATCAAGGGGGCCCCATCCTTAATGACCAGGGATCCTTATCTTCACACCAGGGTAAAACTCTGTCTGCCTCTCCCTCCATTTTCACCACTTGCTGGAGATCTGCCGCTCCTGATACCAAGCCATGTGATCATCGCCGTGCACTAGATGCCCCCTTTTAATAAAATGTCCACCCCAGATGGCCCCCTTAACTGAAATGTTCACCCCAGAAGTTCACCCGGCTTCTTCTCCCTGGCCCCGCTGCTCCGTCTTCTCCTCGCGGCTCCATCTTCTCCTTCCGGCCCGAGCACATACACCTCACATACACCTCGGCAATGTCGAGTGACGTGAGTGTAAGGGCCTGCGTGGCGCATAAACTCTGAGATCAAGGGGCTGCGACAACGCCGCGTCATAGTGATGTGCCTGGACCGGAAGAGCAGAAGACGGATCCGTGGGGCCGGGGAGAAGAAGCCAGAAGGCGAGTATAGATTTTTTTTTTTAAGACTGATGGCGGATCTTCATACAGGGGTTCAGGTATGGGTGTGGGGCCCCCGCAAACCAAAGGCACCACGCACCCACCTGTACTGCCTATATGAAGATCCGCCATTGATCAGGAATGGGCCCCTTGTAATGGTTTGGGGAATGTTTTCTTCAGCAGTAGTTGGACCTCTCATACAGCTACATGGCAGACTAAATGTAAGTGTGTGCAACAATACCTCCTGTTGCACAGCAAAACGGGTAAAGCTGCACCTTGAATCAGAAAACATGGAAACAATGAAACGGCTAGCCCTGAGTTCTGATCTACACCCAATAGAAAACCTCTGGAAAGGTTATGGTTAAGAAACCTACAACAGTCACAGTTGTAGAAGAGACTGGAAGAAGCGTGAACAAAAATCCCAGAAGAGCCATGTGAGAGGCTATTGATGTCCAGTGGTCGCAGATGACAAGTCATTCACAGCAAAGGCATGTGCCCTCCCTACTGATTGGTGACTGGTGGAACCTTCAGAAAATGTATAATCTTTCTCTGTCATTGCTGTTCTCTAATTATGATCATCACATTTTTTGGAGAAAAAAGGTTAAATGGTTATATATTTTGGTAATTTTGGTAAAACGCTGATTATACTTGCAACGATGGAAAAGGGCTTGGTCCTTTAAGGGGTAAACCGCAATATAGTACAATAGGTAGAAGTTGTGAGTTGTAAACAGCAGAGGGCAGTAGAGAACTAATAGTACAGAGTAACACAGAGATAGCAGAAGGTGGAATAAAAGGGGAAAAATATGAAAAAAAGAATCCCATGCCACATGACTCTTACAAATGTTCTACTCAAACTCTTAATGATCAAGCCCTTTTTTTTTTTTTTTTTTTTTTGCATTTCCATTTTCATTCTCCGCATTCAAAAATCTAGCTGTTCTAGGGAAAGGGGGATGATTTGAAATATTTATGTTTTTTTAATTTATTTTTTTAACTTTTTTATTAATTAATTTTTTTGCCACTATTCAGACACTCTAGGGTACTTTAAACATAGGTTGTCTGATTGATCCTACCATATACTGCCATACTACAGTATGGCAGTACATTGGGATTTTACTGACCATTTAGCCAGAAAACCTACAACATTGCCGGCAGCGATCGATGGGTTAACACCTGCGATTGGTGCAGTAAACACCCACCTTGTATGGAGAGGGCTCAGCCCGTGACTTATACCTGCAGCCACCATGTACTAATACGTCACACTTCGGTGAGGGGTTAGAGTAAGATTTCCAGCTAGGAAAACTCTGAAAGGTTTTGGAATTTTGGTTTAGGAAATGTAAGGGATTGACGAAGTGGAGTTAGGTACAAAATGTTCTATTGTAGTTATATGACTATCTATTGTTGTAGTTTGTTATAAATGCCTCGCTGCTCAATGTCGGGGTATTATTGACATAGGTTGAGCCACTTAGTCCCTTTTGACTCCTCCTAGCCCCTGCAATTTATCAGCAGTCATTGGGTGGTGCCCAGATGTCAGCTCCAGCCCAGAAGCGCCCATCTGACATTAAGAGACTAATTTTGCTTATTTTGTGAGGAAATTAATGGAATTCATTGTTCCGGAACCATGTGCGGTGGTAAAAGAAAAAAAATCCAAGTGTTCCAGAATCAGTGGAGCAACAACTATTAAATGATACAAAGCGCTGGGGATGGTGGAGGGGTGAAAGGTGCACTTTAAGACAAAAAAAGAGAAGACCCTGGTGCAATGTGATGCTCCTACGTTACCTCGGTTGTCCACAGATGGACTTTATGTCACAGGAAAAGAGGTCCTTTTGTCCCCTTATGGTCCAGAGTGAACATAAACAGAAATCAGTCTCCACCTTGTATTACACCAAAGTTCATAGTTCATTGAGGTTGCACTGTGGAAGAATGTGCCTCCTGCCTCACATACATCACCTATACATCTCATCTGCGCATTAAGCTTTAGACTCCCTGGCTCTGTGCAGCATCTCCTATGACATGTTATGGAATAAGAGTCCTGAAGAATAGAAACACACAATCCGGAGACTTCCAGTACTGTGCGATCAGGTAGCGTTATGCCGGGATATGTTATAATAAGACCCAGAAGTAAAAGATAAATATAGAGGATAAAAGCCACAAGGAATTTTTAGTTCCATAACAAACAGTCAAGTAAGTGAACCCTGTACACATGTACTCAAAGTGTCTCCAGAAGGAATTTAGAACCTTGAGATAATGTTAGATGTTTGAAACTTTGTCAAATCCCCAGTGACTTAGAGTTAGTTTGATGGTTGTTGTATCAGTGATTCACAGATATTCACCGATTAACCTCCATATCAGGGGCGTAACTACAGCGGTAGCAGCCATAGCAGCTGCTATGGGGCCCACAGTGTAAGGGGTATCTGACCTGACACATTAAAGAATGGAGGATGTGCACCATTATATACATATTATGCTGCACATTGAGCAGCATATTTTTTTATGTATGTAAGAATGTATAAATGTGTGAGCATACAAATATGTATATTTTCTGAGGGTGTAGGGGGCCCCATTCAGGCATCTGCTATGGGGCCCTGCCTCTCCAACTTACGTTCCTGCTCCATATAGGATTTCTCTACTTCATTCAGTGACAATCAATTTTGTTAGAGAGGCTTCAGGGCAACCAATCAGACAAGCACAGAGGTGGTCAATGGATAAGCCAAGGTCAGGGCAAGGAGAGTATATGAATAAAAGTAGAGAACAGAGGCGTCACCAATAGAGATGAGCGAACATACTCGTCCGAGCTTGATGCTCGATCGAGCATTAGCGTACTCGTAACTGCTCGTTGCTCGGACGAGTATTTCGCCCGCTCGAGAAAATGGCAGCTCCCGCCGTTTTGCTTTTTGGCGGCCAGAAACAGAGCCAATCACAAGCCAGGAGACTCTGCACTCCACCCAGCATGACGTGGTACCCTTACACGTAGATAGCAGTGGTTGGCTGGCCAGATCAGGTGACCCTGGGATAGACTAGCCGCTGCCCGCGCTGCTCGGATCATTCTCTGTCTGGATGCCGCTAGGGAGAGAGCTGCTGCTGCTCAGGGAAAGCGTTAGGGTGTTCTATTAGCTTACTGTTAGGCAGGAGTGATTCTAAAAGAACCCAACAGCCCTTCTTAGGGCTACAATAACGTTATATATATATTTTTTTTTTTATTTGCAGCTAGTACCATATTGTGAGGAATTAGCAGGGGGACTTGCTACCGTTGTGTTTAGCTCTTAGTGACACACATATCCACCTCAAACACCAAAGTGGGAAAATTTATTAGGGGTTTGAGTAGAATTAGGCACAGTCTGCCAGTTTCTTTTTATTTTACGTTTATTTTTTTCATAACTCAGCGTCATCTCATCTGGCATAGTAGTGTGCTGTAATACTTGGCTAGAAAATAGCCATAGGAGAATACAAACGGCTTACTTACGCCTACAATAGCGTTATATATATTTGATTTCTGGTTGATCTGCTGGTGGCTGTACTTGCTGCAGTGCATCTACTATCAAATTGGGAGCAATTTGGAGTCAGACTTGCGACCACTGTGTTTTAGTGACGCACATATCCATCGCAAAGACCGAAGTGGGAAAATTTATTAGGGCCCGGGGTTGTATTTCAATTAGGCACAGTCTGCCATTTCCTTTTTTATTTTACGTTTATTTTTTTCATAACTCAGCGTCATCTCATCTGGCATAGTAGTGTGCTGTAATACTTGGCTAGAAAATAGCCATAGCAATAGGATAGCATCGTTTGGTTTTAAAAACTAAAAAACACAAAAAAAAAAAAAAAAGTTAAAAAAAAAATACAAGTTATAACTCTCATTTTCAAAATGTTTAACCCGAGGGCTAGGGGTAGAGGACGAGGGCGGGGACGTGGGCGTCCAACTACTGCAGGGGTCAGAGGCCGTGGTCCTGGGCGGGGTGAGACACCACCTGCTTATGAGGGAGCAGGGGAACGCCGCAGAGCTACACTCCCTAGGTTCATGTCTGAAGTTACTGGGACTCGTGGTAGAGCACTGTTGAGGCCAGAACAGTGCGAACAGGTGATGTCGTGGATTGCCGACAATGCTTCGAGCAATTTGTCCACCAGTCAGTCTTCCACGCAGTCCACCCATGTCACCGAAATCGGCACTCCTCCAGCTCCTGCACCTCAGCCTCCTCCCCCCCAGTCTGCCCCCTCCCAGCAAAATTTGCCATTTGAACCGGCATACTCTGAGGAACTGTTTTCTGGACCCTTCCCACAGTCACAAACCACTTGTCCTGCTGCTGCTGAGCTATTTTCCGATGCCCAGGTTTTCCACCAGTCGCAGTCTGTGGGTGATGATGACATTATTCACGTAGTGGAAGAAGTGTGTAAAGAGGTGTCCGACGATGAGGAGACACGGTTGTCAGACAGTGGGGAAGTTGTTGTCAGGGCAGGAAGTCCGAGGGGGGAGCAGACTGAGGGATCGGAGGATGATGAGGTGACAGACCCAAGCTGGGTTGAGAGGCCGGGTGAACACAGTGCTTCTGAGACGGAGGAGAGTCCTCGACCAGAACAGGTTGGAAGAGGCAGTGGTGGGGCCAGACGGAGAGGCAGGGCCAGAGCTGGTGCATCAGCGCCAAATGTGTCAACTAGTGAAGCTCCCGTGGCGAGGGCTCCTGCGGCGAGGGCTAGATTTTCAGAAGTCTGGAGGTTCTTTAAGGAAACACCGGATGACCGACGGACTGTGGTGTGCCACATTTGCCAAACCAGGATCAGCAGGGGTTCCACCACTACTAGCTTAACTACCACCAGTATGCGCAGGCATATGAATGCTAAACACCCCACTCAGTGGCAACAAGCGCGTTCACCTCCGGCCGTGCACACCACTGCTCCTTCCCCTGTGTCAGCTGATAGTCAGCCCCCTGCCCAGGACCCTGCCACAAAAACCCCATCGTCACCTCCACGATCCTCCACAGCATCCACCAGCGTTCAGCTCTCCATACCCCAGACGCTGGAGCGGAAACGCAAATATAGTGCAACCCACCCGCACGCCCAAGCCCTTAATGTGCACATCTCCAGATTGCTAAGCCTGGAGATGCTGCCCTATAGGCTAGTAGAGACCGAGGCCTTTCGCAGCCTCATGGCGGCGGCCGCCCCTCGGTATTCGGTCCCCAGCCGCCACTACTTTTCCCGATGTGCCGTCCCAGCCCTGCACCAGCACGTGTCAGACAACATAATCCGTGCCCTGACCAACGCCGTTTCTGACAAGGTCCACCTGACCACGGACACGTGGACGAGTGCTGCCGGGCAGGGCCACTATATATCTCTGACGGCACATTGGGTTAACTTGGTGGAGGCTGGGACCGAGTGTGACCCTGCGGCTGGTCATATACTGCCGACGCCGAGGATTGCGGGGCCTACCTCGGTCCAGGTGTTTGAGGCCTACTATGCCTCCTCCTCCTCCCACCCCTCCTCCACCTCCTCCTCCGAACGACCATCCGTGGGCATGGCGCCATCAGTCGGTAGCTCTAGGCACAGCAGCAGTGCCGTCGCTAAGCGACAGCAGGCGGTGCTCAAACTGCTGAGCCTAGGCGATAAAAGGCACACCGCCCAAGAACTATTACAGGGCATCAGGGCGCAGACTGATCTGTGGCTGGCACCGCTGAACCTGAAGCCAGGCATGGTTGTGTGTGACAACGGCCGTAACCTGGTGGCGGCTCTGCAACTCGGCAGACTGACACATGTGCCATGCCTGGCCCATGTGTTAAATCTGATAGTTCAGCGTTTCCTCAAGACATACCCCAATCTGTCTGATTTGCTCACGAAGGTGCGCCGCATCTGTGCGCATTTCAGGAAGTCCAGCACAGATGCTGCCACTCTCAGGGCAGCGCAGCGCCGCCTCCAACTGCCCGCTCACCGACTGTTGTGCGACGTGCCCACGAGGTGGAATTCAACACTGACCATGTTATCCAGAGTTTACCAGCAGCGCCGAGCGATTGTAGACTGCCAGATGTCAACTTCCACCAGAACTGGTAGTCAGGTCAGTCAGCTTCCTCAAGTCTACAATGAGGAGTGGACGTGGATGTCTGATATCTGTCAGGTGCTGAGTAACTTTGAGGAGTCAACACAGATGGTCAGTGGCGATGCCGCCATCATCAGCCTCACCATCCCGCTGCTTGGCCTGTTGAAAAACTCTCTGGTCAGCATGAAGTCGGAAGCTTTGCGCTCCTCACAAGAGACAGGGGAAGAAGATTCCCTTGTTGATAGCCAAAGCACCCTTAGGTCTGTTTCTCAGCGCATATCGGAGGAGGTGGAGGTGGAGGAGGATGAGGAGGAAGAGGAGGAGAATGTTGGCGAGACACAAGAGGGGACCATTGTTGAGTCCTACACTGTTGAGCGTGTATGGGCAGAAGAAGAGGAGTTGGAGGAGTTGGAGGAGGAGGAAATGGACAGTCAGGCCAGTGAGGGGAGTGAATTCTTACGCGTTGGTACTCTGGCGCATATGGCAGATTTCATGCTAGGCTGCCTATCCCGTGACCCTCGCGTTCAAAGAATTTATTCCAGCACCGATTACTGGGTGTTCACTCTCCTGGACCCACGGTACAAGCAAAATCTTTCCACTCTCATCCCTGGAGAGGAAAGGAGTGTGAGAATGCATGAATACCAGCAGGCCCTGGTGCACAAGCTGAAACAGTATTTCCCTTCTGACAGCGCTAGCGGCAGAGTGCGTAGTTCTGCGGGACAAGTAGCGAGGGAGAGTAGGCGAGCAGGCAGCTTGTCCAGCACTGGCAAGGGTACGCTTTACAAGGCTTTTGCCAGCTTTATGTCACCCCAGCAAGACACTGCCACCTGTCCCCAGTCTCGGCAGAGTAGGGCTGATCTTTACAGAAAGATGGTGAGGGAGTACGTAGCTGACCATACCATCGTCCTAAATGATCACACAGCTCCCTACAACTACTGGGTTTCAAAGCTGGACATGTGGCACGAACTGGTGCTCTACGCCTTGGAGGTTCTTGCCTGCCCTGCCGCTAGCGTCTTGTCAGAGCGGGTTTTCAGTGCAGCTGGTGGCATCATCACCGATAAGCGTACACGCCTGTCGACTGACAGCGCTGACAGGCTGACGCTTATCAAGATGAATAAAGCATGGATTTCTCCTAATTTCAAATCTCCACCAGGTGAAGGAAGCTCAACCTGAATAATTTATCCACTCCTCCTCCTCCTCATTTTTCTCCTTCTCCTCCTCTTTCTACAGTAAAGCAGAGGAAACTGGCTGTTTTTTGACAGGGCCCACTGGCTCTAGGTATAGTACTTTATGCATTGAATTTTTCTGGAGGGCCACCGACACGGTCCTCTGTTTTAAACAATTTTTGGGAGTGCCACATACAGGCACTCAATCTATTCAATTTTTCTGGAGGGCCACCTTTCCGGTCCTCTGTTTTAAACAATTTTTTGGGACTGCCACATACAGGCACTCAATCTATTCCATTTTTCTGGAGGGCCACCTACCTGCTCCTCTGGTTTGAAAAATTTTTTGGACTGCCACATACAGGCACTCAATCTATTCCATTTTTCTGGAGGGCCACCTACCTGCTCCTCTGGTTTAAAAACTTTTTTGGACTGCCACATACAGGCACTCAATCTATTCCATTTTTCTGGAGGGCCACCTACCTGCTCCTCTGGTTTGAAAAATTTTTTGGACTGCCACATACAGGCACTCAATCTATTCCATTTTTCTGGAGGGCCACCTACCTGCTCCTCTGGTTTGAAAAATTTTTTGGACTGCCACATACAGGCACTATCCAAATTGAATTGTCTCCATAGCAGCCTCCACACGTTGTCTCCATTGCTACCTCCAAAAGTCGTCCATATAGCTGCCTCCATACATCGTCCCTTTATCAAACGAGGTTTGTCAGGCCGAAATTTGGGTTGTTTTCATGGATTCCACATCAAAGTTGTTAACTTTGTCGCCACCCTGCTGTGTTATCCACAAAATACACTGGCAAACTTTTACCATTTACGGATATTATTTCAGCGCTTCTTGCGCATCTGTTTACATTCTCCTCACCCGCCATATCCTAAACTTATAAGAACGCTACTACACTTGATCTTATACAAAAGGTTCTTAGAAGTGCTGTTTGGGGAGTAGCCTAGAGACAGGGGCTTGGATTGGCGAAAGCTCGCCTAGCAGCGGAGCGCCAGCTCCATGCGCATCATGCGCTTCTTGCGCATCTGTTTACATTCCCCTCACCCGCCATATCCCAAACTTATAAGAACGCTACTACACTTAACTTGGTGCAGGCTGGGACCGAGTCTGACCCTGGGGCTGGTCATATACTGCCGACGCAGAGGATTGCGGGGCCTACCTCGGTCCAGGTCTCAAAGGCCTACTATACCTCCAAATCCTCCCACCCCTCCTCCACCTCCTCCTCCTCCGAATTACCATCCGTGGGCATGGCGCCATCAGTCGGTAGCTCTAGGCACAGCAGCAGTGCCGTTGCTAAGCGACAGCAGGCGGTGCTCAAACTGCTGAGCCTAGGTGATAAAAGGCACACCGCCCAAGAGCTATTGCAGGGCATTCCACATCAAACTTGTTAACTTTGTCGCCACCCTGCTGTGTAAGCCACAAAATATACTGGAAAACTTTTTTCATTTACGGATATTATTTCAGCGCTTCTTGCGCAGATGTTTACATTCCCCTCACCCGCCATATCCCAAACTTATAAGAACGCTACTACACTTGATCTTATCCGAAAGGTTCTTAGAAGTGCTGTTTGGGGAGTAGCCTAGAGACAGGGGCTTGGATTGGCGAAAGCTCGCCTGGCAGCGGAGCGCCAGCTCCATGCCAAGAACCAACTAACATAGTTTTAACTGCAGTACCTTTAATCTACTACTAGTTCACTGCCTCCATACATCGTCCCCTTATCAAACGAGCTGTGTCAGGCAGAATTTTGGATTGTTTTCATGGCTTCCATGTTAACTTTGTCGCCACCCTGCTGTGTAATCCACAAAATATCCTGGCAAACTTTTATCATGTACCAATATTATTTGAGCCCTTCTTGCTCACCTCCTTTGGTTCCTCTCTGCTACCCATTGGTTTGAAGCCTAAGTCCATTTAGGGTATGTCGCCATGCCACTCTCTAGCCTTCCGCTGCTGCCGCTGCCTCTGCATGCCGTCCCCTATAGTGTCAGGGTCAATTATTGGATGTTTTAGATGCTATCTAGCTTCATTCTGTCACTCTGTCATGGCCATGCTGTTGCCCATAATTTTGGCATAATGGTGCGATTAAGCAGCCTCAGAGGCATCCATGCATGCTGCCCCTGCTGTTTCCTGTCCATTTCCGTGGTGTTTCCATCCTTTTCTGAGGTTCCCAGGTGTTTGGCCAAGCTTCCCTGTGCAGAGCCTTGGTCCCCTTGAAAAATGCTCGAGTCTCCCATTGACTTCAATGGGGCTCGTTACTCGAAACGAGCACTCGAGCATCGGGAAAAGTTCGTCTCGAATAACGAGTACCCGAGCATTTTAGTGCTCGCTCATCTCTAGTCACCAACTCAATAGTATAATAAGGCAGAGGCCAAGACAAGCAGAACAGGTTCGGAGTTGGGTAACCCAAGCAGAGGTTAAACACAGGGAATACTAAATTTTGATGAACACTTTTGCAGGACACTAGGAGGGGTGGGACATTAAATATTTCTTGTACAGCAGATTTTTTGGCATACAAGACAAGCAGGACCAGATCCGGAGTCTCTTTGAATAACAACTGGATTATGCGCCTGTGGGGGGAGGGGCAGGATATCAAGATTGGCCAATACGGTAATTCATTGCTCCAGCATCTTCCCGTGATAAATCTCCCCCCTGTGTTATTATCACTAATTTGGGGTCTGTATGAGATCATTAATAATGTGATCTGGTCTTTGGTCATTGTCTGGTCTAGGGTCTACTTATCATCTGGCTGCTGCTTTTATTTGGCTTTTCTGTGTGATATTGTGTATTTGTAGTTCCCGGTGGTTATTTGTGTTTTTTGTATATTGTTAGCTTTTGTTTCTGGGGTGGTGTTTAGAACTACAGATTCCTGAAGGTGAATTGTTTCATATAACAGTGTGGGCCCCCATTAGATTCAGCACTTTTGCTAATGCAATATTGTAACAGAGTAAGTGCCCATTCACATTGTTGTGTCCTTTGCTTGTTCTTTCCGCTGTAGCTTCTGTTTTTTTGTCTGCCTCTGTTTTTATTTACATCCGTTATTCTTGTTCTGTTTTTTCTGCAAAAAAAAAAAAAATGGAAGGTTTAACATTGGTTGGATAACATAACTATAGGCAGCCCCCTATTTAAGGATACCTGACTTACAGACGACCCCTAGTTACAGACAGATCCCTCTGCCCACTATACCTCCGGTGAAGTTCTCTAGATCAGTGATTTTCAACCTGTGTGACACAAGGTTGAGTGTGCCGCGGGGGAAAGATCCCCGGTGTCGAGCTGCCGCCGCGCCCCCGTTTTCTGCCCCATACTTACCTCCATGCCCCGCGCCGGCGATCCACCCATCTTCTGTAGCTCCTGTACTGCGCGGCCCATGTCACGTGACTGACGCGACCTGACGTCAGGTCGCGTAAGTCACGTGACCAGAGGCGCGCGGTGCAGGAGCTACAGAAGGTGAGCGGATCGCCATTAGGAGTGAAGGTACGTGGAAGAAGACATCAAGGGTAAGTATATAGGGTTATTATTTGTATAGGGAAGGAAGCTAGGGTCTTTTTTTTTTATTAGTAAAGGTAGGCTGGGGCTTTTTATTTGTTAAGGGAGGCCTTTAGGGCCTTTTAATTAGTAAAGGGGGGCCTCTAGGGCCTTTTAATTAGTAAAGGGAGGCCTCTAGGGCCTTTTAATTAGTAAAGGGGGGCCTCTAGGGCCTTTTAATTAGTAAAGGGAGGCCTCTAGGGCCTTTTAATTAGTAAAGGGAGGCCTCTAGGGCCTTTTATTTAGTAAAGGGAGGCCTCTAGGGCCTTTTAATTAGTAAAGGGAGGCCTCTAGGGCCTTTTAATTAGTAAAGGGGGGCCTCTAGGGCCTTTTAATTAGTAAAGGGGGTCTCTAGGGCCTTTTAATTAGTAAAGGGGGGTCTCTAGGGCCTTTTAACTAGTAAAGAGAGGCCGCTACGGGCTCTTAATTTGTAAAGGAAGGCCGCTACGGGCTCTTAATTTGTAAAGGGAGGCCGCTAGGGGCTCTTAATTTGTAAAGGGAGACCGCTAGGGTCTTTTAATTAGTAAATGGAGGCCGCTAGAGGTTTTTATTAGTAAAGGGAGGCAGCTAGGGCCTTTTTATTAGTAAAGGGAGGCCGCCAGGGGCTTTTTATTAGTAAAGGGAGGCAGCTAGGGGCTTTTTATTAGTAAAGGGAGGCAGCTAGGGCCTTTTTATTAGTAAAGGGAGGCAGCTAGGGCCTTTTTATTAGTAAAGGGAGGCAGCTAGGGCCTTTTTATTAGTAAAGGGAGGCAGCTAGGGCCTTTTTATTAGTAAAGGGAGGCAGCTAGGGGCTTTTTATTAGTAAATGGAGGCCGCCAGGGGCATTTTATTAGTAAAGGGAGGCAGCTAGGGGCATTTTATTAGTAAAGGGAGGCCGCTAGGGGCTCTTAATTAGTAAAGGGAGGCAGCTAGGGGCATTTTATTATTAAAGGGAGGCAGCTCTGGGCTTTTTATTATTAAAGGGAGGCCGCTAGGGACTTTTTATTAATAAAGGGAGGCAGCTAGGGACTTTTTATTAATAAAGGGAGGCAGCTAGGGACTTTTTATTAGTAAAGGGAGGCAGCTAGGGGCTTTTTATTAGTAAAGGGAGGCCGCCAGGGGCTTTTTATTAGTCAAGGGAGGCAGCTAGGGCCTTTTTATTAGTAAAGGGAGGCCGCTAGGGGCTTTTTATTAGTCAAGGGAGGCAGCTAGGGGCATTTTATTAGTAAAGTGAGGCAGCTAGGGGCATTTTATTAGTAAAGGGAGGCAGCTAGAGGCATTTTATTAGTAAAGGGAGGCAGCTAGGGGCTTTTTATTATTAAAGGGAGGCCGCTAGGGACTTTTTATTAGTAAAGGGAGGCCGCTAGGGACTTTTTATTAGTAAAGGGAGGCAGCTAGGGCCTTTTTATTAGTAAAGGGAGGCCGCCAGGGGCTCTTAATTAGTAAAGGGAGGCCGCTAGGGGCTCTTAATTAGTAAAGGGAGGCCGCTGGGGGCTCTTAATTAGTAAAGGGAGGCCGCTAAGGGCTCTTAATTAGTAAAGGGGGGCCTCTAGGGACTTTTAATTAGAAAAGGGAGGCCGCAAGGGGTTTTTTATTAGTAAAGGGAGGCCTTTTATGACTGTTTTAGTGTCATTTTGTGCTATTTTAGTTGGTGGTGTGCCCCAGGATTTTCTAAGTATAAAAAGTGTGCCGCGGCTCAAAAAAGGTTGAAAATCACTGCTCTAGATCCTTTACTATAGTCCCAGGCTGCAATGACCAGCTGTAAGGTGCATGTAATGAAGCTTTATTGATGATAATCCTTGGTCCCATTACAGCAAAAAAATTTTAAACTCCAATTGTCACTGGGACAAAAACATTTTTTGTCTGGATATACAATTATAAAACATACAGTTTCGACTTACTTACAAATGCAACTTAAGAACACACCTCCGTAACCTATCTTGTACGTAACCCGGGGACTGTCTGTACTTGTACCCCAGGAACAATAAAGAAAAAAAACTGACCTGTCATCAGATTTTTCGCAGGCCCCTCTTTTATTGCCTGCTGTGATCCGCAAGCTTGAAAAAAATAGGACAGTTTCTTAATTTTGTTTTTTTACGGAAAACGGATCAGTTGAAAACAACTGAAATGTGTAAACACCCATAGAAAACAATGGCGCAGTAAGCCATCCGTAAAAACCACTAAATCGCGTATGAGAAAAACAATGCACAGTGTGAAATGAGCAGTTGAGTCCTTCACACATTCATAATACGTTCTAACAAGTCTCAGGAATGAAAAAAACTATTCTAGAAATAAAAAAAACTAACATGTGATAAAATATGGAGCTGGTTAATGAATCTGTCCGCCTGGCGTCCTGCCCAGAAACGATTTCACAGATCTCCTCGGGGGCCTGTATGTAAATCATGAAACGGTTTATCGTGCTCACAAGGTTGTGCCTCTACCAGGAGACTCTCATATGGAAGAACGTTGCCGTTTTTTTAACCTTGTTCTAGGATTAAATAATTCACTGGCAAGACACTACTTATGGAGATATAGCTCAGGATTTATCTCAAGAAACAAAGCTTCATGTTATTCCTATAAAATATTTATCATATTTTAGAATACACCATAGCAGAGGTATTATCTCTGGAGGTCTGGGTAACTATAACTCTGTGTGTGCCTTGTTAGTAGCTGCATGCCTGTGAAAATTGCATTATATTTTATGATTGTCGCTGGACTTGGAGCACTAGGGGAGTGAAACTGCTGTGTTCCCTGTCTACATTGAAAATGCTCCCCAGCCACTCCCCTTTGCTGTAATATCTAACCAGAAGCCTGCTACTGGGCTGTGTTCAAGGAAGAGATCTCACATAGCTGTGCACCAGAAAATCTAGCATCAATCCTGGATATTCAATCCGGAGTAATTACTGCTACGGCTGCTACGGGGCCTGTGGGATTAAGGGGCCCAGGGATGCACAATCCCGTTGTGTCCCTGCAGTGCTTTTCCACGGCTCGTGGTAAGTGGACGCAGCGCCGGGTGCCTGCCGGATCGTGCCCCCGGGCCCCTCCCTCTGTATCCACTACTAAACCTGGCCCACCCACCTCTCTCCTGAGCCGTCCCCCCTCCTCCCCAGCCAAACAGGCACCTGCCCGACCATCCTCCCACACACACCCTGGCCGAACAGGCACTCGCCAGAGGGAAGAGGGGGCCCGTGCAGAAATCTGCTATGGGGCCCCTGTCTCTCCTAATTACGCTACTGGTAGGTAGGGTGAGACTACGATGTACTGCTGCACAGTGTAACAGCAGTATGTAAAGCTAGAGGGGCTAGGGTAGTATAATTTGTGGTAGTATAAGTTGATATTAGAAGGAAGGAGGCCATGGATAACAAATATAAGAAGATTACCACAGTCCCGGTGCCTGGATCTATGAATAATGTCCCTGGTTTATTTTGATGGTAGATTTTCTTTAAGTATATGATGTGTTCTTGTCTGATTTTGGAATTTATTTTGGTGTCCAGTCTGAAATCTGATTTTATTATGGGGCCCATAGCCTTATGTGTGGCACAATATAGACATTACTCTAAGGATGATCATCTCCAAGCATGACACCATGCAAGGAGTTTACTGTTACAAGGTCATCTTGTGTCATCACCCATACCACAGCTCAATAATACAATTACTCGCTTTTTATAGTGGCTTACATGTTCAGGTTTAGTCCATAAGCCTTGTTATTAAATAAGCCTGCAGAAATCTGCCCAGATGAGGACAACTGTAGACGGAAAAAAGCAGTATGCCGGATTTACAATCATGTATAAGATTCAATTAAGACTGCACAGAGACTGATGATTCTCCTATATAATGGACAGTGCTGGAAACAATGCAAAAGTACTATAGGCGAAGACAATGCTTTTGGTGTCATTTTAAAGATAATAGTTTCATCTTTCAGATTACATTAGGATTGTGGTTCTGTGAGCTACAGAACCAGAGATACAGGCAGTTAAATAAACAGAGGTGAGATGAAGATAAAGGGCTGGTTCCCACCTTTTCTTAGTCTTAATCTCTGGTTCTGTAGCTCACAGAGCCACAATCCTGATTCTTATCATCCATGACACCAAAAGCATGTTTCTAGGTGCTGTAGAACCAAAGATAGATGCATCTGAGGTGTCTCTCCCTCGCAGCCTCTAAATTTTACAAAATATGACTTTTCTCTGCTCATTTTCAAATTACTTTGAAAGGACATTTCATTCCATACCTGAGGAAGCTAGTAGTTTAAAATCTGGTAACAGTGTCCCTTCAAGGTCACCATACTACTTCGCTTTTAGTTAGTTATAAACTAGTTTGGCCAACACCTTTGGCAGGAGACCTCTCGCCTCTCATGTGATGTCACCTACCTCTCCTATGCTCCTAGCATGGGAAAGGGAGGTGGCGAGGTCGTGCATAATTAGCAGCCTGGAGCGCCGGACATCTTGTCCCTGTACTCCGTGCTGCTAATTATAACTTTATTTTCTAGGCGATTCCAGGGTGTCAAGACCAGGGAAGGACAGCGCCAGGATCAACATGAAGAGGAGCGGGGGTAAGTATTTTTAGTTTTTTGAGTGGTTGAATTCCTTTGCATCATGCACCAGACTTATGGAGATCTGGTTAGTGATGTTTTTACTGGACCACCAGTTACAGTGAAGGTGATATTCTGAGGCAGGGAGAGCTTGACGTCAGTGCTACTTGACTTTATATAACCATCTTACATCTCACTTTAAAGTTGATTTTCTGATGATGCCACCACATTGGGCCTTGGGAAAATCATGATCTGGAACATGTTTAACTGGTTCATTATGTCAATTTCTGCTGACATTGTCCCTTTAAAGTCCATACAAGTTACAAGCGCTTATGCCATAATAGTATGAACTGTAGGAAAAAAAATATATAAAACCAATGATCGAAGGCTGTGTGAGTTGACTAGTTGAGGCTAGTACCTATAAGTGTCCATACACTGTCAAATTGGCTGAGCACAAGTGTCAAATTTGATATAAAGTAGTTAGTCAATCATTGTCCTATTTCTTTTGGATTCCATTATCCTTAGGCAACAAAGGATTCTTGTTCCTCCTAGAGCAGTGATGGCGAACCTTTTGGAGACAGAGTGCCCAAGCTACAACCAAAAACCATGTATATGTCGCAAAGTGCCAACATGACAATTTAAGCAGTAACTTATTGATTCCAACTGTATCACAAGTTTTAATTGTATTTGCGCCCTGAGTTCACCAATACATTAGAAAGATGATGTAGAAATTTGGATTCCAGCTTCCCTCCAGGGGCTCCTGAAGAGGAAGGATCAGGGGACCCAGAGCAGGAGCTCCAATGACAATTCATCTCTATCCACACCTTCATGCTCCTCCTGTAGTCCTGGCAGCCAAATAGCGCTGAGCGTGGCACATCCTGGACTGTATTGGATCATAGTCCTAGCTGGCAAACTCTGTGTTAGGGTGAAGGCCTGGGTGCCCACAGAAAGGGCTCCGAGTGCCACCTCTGGCACCCGTGCCATAGGTTCGCCACCACTGCACTATACTATGCCATGTCTGCTGCCAGGGCACTACTACACCAGACTCCCCTGTGCCAGGCCATATGTCTCTACTGTATCATGTCATGTCTGCTTCCAATGCCAGGCTGTGATGTGTCTAATGTGTAAAGCTGAAATACCTGTGCCAAGCCAACTCTTACTACCAGTGACATATGTCCATGACATATTTACTGCCTGTGTCAGGGGGATGATGGGCAGCTGTCATATTGTGATCTGCATTAGTTGTGTAGGAACATCACCTGTGCCAGGCCAACTGCATCCATAACACATCAGCTGCCTGTGCCAGAGGAATAATTACATCCCACCTTGTGCTATGAGCGTTGTGTATATCAGGGGTACTCACTATGCCAACCTATACCATGCTATGTCAGCTGCCTAAGACCTGCGCTGCGGGCAATGTGTATAGCACTTGTGTTATATCCTTCAGTCTATACCAGGTCTTGTCAGCTTCATGTGCTAGAGAAATAGTTTGGCTTAGGGGAAATGTGTCAAATCTCACCTGTGCCTTGAATACTTACCATGCCAACTTATATCACACAGATTTTTTCCAAATACATGCATCACCCACAGGGAAGTGCATAACCTATGGAGGTTATCCTTCTGGATACAGCAGAGAGTCAGGGCAAGTCATAAGATTAGAGAAGAGACATGCCAACTGGGTAGAGTAAGTAACCATAAGACGAGACATTGTCATCATTCAGTACATGCAGGGTTAACTGTTAACAATAGGGCAGGAGAAGAAGAAAGTCATTAGGAACCGGAGACTAGACAACTTGAGCACCGAGAATCACCAAGAAGGCCAAAGAGCCCATCTGGTCAGTATGTTGGATAGCTTCTAACTCTGACCCAGATGTTACCTCTCTGCTATCTAGACCCTCAATTATTTCCTCCCCACTTTATAAAGCTTCACTCAACCACCTTTCCAGAACTGTAAGGCACAGTTGATGGTTTTACATTAGGTCCAAGTCCATTTCCTTGGGAAACATCATCAACCTGGAGTCCACTTATATCCCTGTACATTGCCTCCTCTGTGGCCTCCAATCTAATGTTCCTGCTCCCCTCCAGTCTATTCTCAGCTCTGGGCTCTTATCAGTTTTGACCAAAAGTTACACATCTCGACCACTCCATACATATCTGACCTAATCTTCAGATACCTCCAGGACCAAATCACCTATTCACATCCCCTCCATAGTTCTCTGTCCCAAATTACCTTCCTACAAGTGATCACTGATCCTCTCAAGATCCTCAATCCTCAAGTTCCCTTCTGTTCTTCATGTCTGCTCCTTAAGATTTCTATCCTTCACTCTTTTATCCTCCAGAACTTGAATCCCCAGCACGTTGGTGTCTCTCCCTCCAGCCAAATCATCTACCAAACTACCTGAACTACTATATGAGTAACCGGTGATTGGCAGAGCAGACCTCCTCGGCCCACGCTTGCTCGGCTTGGCCATTAATTGAAGCCATCGCCAAGCTCTTAGGTCCTCTAGATCCAACGTGCTGCAAACTGTCCGATCCCTATGTGACATCAAAGAGATTTAGGAGGACCGCATTAGATGGTTGTCTGTGTCGCCAACATTGCTGGTTTTGGCCAACACACGTCTATTGTGTATGGCCAGCTTTAGGGTCACCCTGGACTATGAGTGTTTTCTGCTGGGTGTAATAGGTCCACTACAGATGCCCCCAGTTACCCAACCCTGATACCAATTCACTGTAAAAGATCTCCTCTGCTATATGGGCAGTAAGTAGACAGAATACCAAGGCAGAACAGGTTAGACATGTATTTCCTTTAAATGGAATAGCCCCAGGTTTATATCTCATTGAAAGGTCCTGAGTCAGTAACGTCTTTTGTTGGATACCAAATGTGTTTATGACTTCTAGGCCGCACCCGGTCGTTATGCAATACTTTCTCTTTAGTTGGAAGACGCCCAGAAGCACCAAATGAGGGACTCTGAGATAAAACAACAGTAATAAAGAATATTAAATAATACATGTATGCTGTCCTGTAGTGTGATCCCTATATTGTGACATCATTGTGTGTATTATCCCTGTACTGTAACATCACTTTGTCTATTACTGTTGTGTGCTGTAATAATTTTTGTTATTTCTGTACTGTGACATCTCCGTGTGTATTGTGTATTATCCCTTTACTGTCATAAGACTGTGTGTATTATAGCTGTACTGTTACATCTCTGTGTGTATAACTCTTCTACTGTGACCTAACTTTGTATATTATGTCTGTACAGTGACATCACTGTGTGTATTATCCCTGTACTGTCACATCACTGTGTGCATTACTCTTTTACTGTGACATCGCTGTGCATATTATTCCTATACTGTGACATCACTGTGTGTATTGTCCCTGTACTGTGACATCACTGTGTGTATTATCCCTGTACTGTGACACCACTGTGTGTATCATCTCTGTACTGTGACATCACTGTGTGTATTATCCCTGTACTGTGACATCTCAGTGTGTATTATCCCTGTACTGTGACATCTCAGTGTGTATTATCCTTGTACTGTGACATGACTGTGTGTATTATCCCTGTACTGTGACATGACTGTGTGTATTATCCCTGTACTGTGACATCACTGTGTGTATTATCTCTGTACTGTGACATCGCTGTGTGTATTATCCCTGTACTGTGACATCACTGTGTGTATTATCCCTGTACTGTGACATCACTGTGTGTATTATCCCAGTACTGTGACATGACTGTGTGTATTATCCCTGTACTGTGACATCCCTGTGTGTATTATCCCTGTACTGTGACATCACTGTGTGTAGTATCTCTGTACTGTGACATCACTGTGTGTATTATCCCTGTACTGTGACATCACTGTGTGTGTTATCCCTGTACTTTGACATCACTGTGTGTATTATCCCTGTACTGTGACATCACTGTGTGTGTTATCCCTGTACTTTGACATCACTGTGTGTATTATCCCTGTACTGTGACATCAGTGTGTGTATTATCCCTGTACTGTCACATCACTGTGTGTATTATCCATGCCTTGTGACATCACTGTGTGTATTATCCCTGTACTGTGACATCACACTGTGTATTATCCCTGTACTGTGACATCACTGTGTGTATTATCCCTGTACTGTGACATCACTGTGTGTATTATCCATGCCTTGTGACATCACTGTGTGTATTATCCCTGTACTGTGACATCACTGTGTGTATTATCTCTATACTGTGACATCACTGTGTGTATTATCCCTGTACTGTGACATCACTGTGTGTATTATTCATGCCTTGTGACATCACTGTGTGTATTATCCCTGTACTGTGACATCACTGTGTGTATTATCCCTGTACTGTGACATCACTGTGTGTATTATCCCTGTGCTGTGACATCAGTGTGTGTATTATCCCTGTACTGTGACATCAGTGTGTGTATTATCTCTGTACTGTGACATCACTGTGTGTATTATCCCTGTACTGTGACATCGCTGTGTACATTATCCCTGTGCTGTGACATCAGTGTGTGTATTATCCCTGTGCTGTGACATCAGTGTGTGTATTATCCCTGTACTGTGACATCAGTGTGTGTATTATGGCTGTTTTGGAGCAGGGGTGAAGGACTATATAAAGGAATCTGGCAGTGATATCAGTATTATTGGTGCGCTGCCTCGTCTACATGCCGTCCTGTCACCACATGCCACACAAGCTCTAGTAAGGACCTGCACATTTTCCGGAAGTGACCGACATATATGATCAGACGCCTGAACCCAGGATAAATGTAACAGGCGACATCATACTAATGAGTGGCCAGACATCGCGCCATGACATATGCCCATGGCTAGCGGTACATGGCTGTGTGCCTGCAGGCATTAGTCACAGAGGCTGAAGGCCTGATATCTGCTTACATTAATAACCCGAGGTCATTATATGAATAATTCATATCCTGTAAGCCGCATATCTGTGAGCCGGCTGCAGGTTTTCTACAGGAAATGTAATCTTTTATTCCAGTGACAATTTCCCTGGAATGGTTTAGAAGAAATCAGCTACAAAGAAGCTTTAATACATAATTACATGGTATTCAGCCCAGAAGAAGACATAAAAGGAATATCAATAAGAAAAAAATGTCATTCAAAGAAAACTTTTAATATAAACCAATGAGAATGACTTATGTTACATATTTTGATTGGATTGAGTTGCTTCCATTTGTCCCACAACTTCTGTCATCCTTTTGCTGCTCTGTTCCTTTTGCAATCTGATATTGTATATATAGTAGGATCTGATATGTAGTGTGTAGCTTTCCCAACTTTCCCAAAAATATGACTACATTGGCACCAATGATGAAAAGATACATCTGGCGGATTCCCGGCGTATCCTTAAGTATACCTAGGACATACCCAACTGCATGCACCTCCCCCTGAAATCGGGAGGAGGAGTGAACATCACCGGCTGCATTCAGGGGAGGCCAGGAATGGATGCAATACACGGCGTCTTTCCCCCATGGGCTCCAGTGACCTCCGCTGAGCATATACACCACTCAGCTAGAGGGAATAGGATGGAAAAATGTAGCTAGCTGTGTCTGTCCATCAGGAGTTTTCCACCATGACTTATACTTGGCAAAAGGATGCCCCCCACCAGTCTGTGTATGTCTATGGATCAGTCTGTATGGACTGTGACATCATTAGGGACCTCTCTGAGTGTATGCTCAGCAGAGGCTGGGGACGGATGCAATATACTGCACCTGTCCACCATAGGCTCCAGTGAGCTCCACTGAGCATATGTGCCCCTCAGAAAAAGGTAGTAGGATAAAACCAAAGCTTTCTTGGTATATACAAATGACAAAATGTGAATGTAGCCTAAGATTGTCTACTAATAGACCTCTGGAGGCTGAAATATTGTCTGATCCTGGGCCCACTAGAGGGTCCTCAGGTACTATGTCAGGCCAGACCGACTCTGGTGCCTCTAGGACAGTGATGGCTAACCTATGGCACTGGTGCCAGAGGTGGCACTCAGAGACCTTTCTGTGGGCACTCAGGCCATCACCAGAGATGACTCCAGGTATCTTCCTGCAGTCCCAGACAGCCCAGGACTTGCTGTGCACAGAGCAATTTTAAAGTGACAGTTGTACCTGGGACTATTTTCTGCTTTATTGGTGTCCTCAGGGTGCTGGTATCAATGAAAACTGTGACAGAGAAGGGAGTATAAATCACAAATTAAATTTCTGTGTTGGCACTTTGCAATAAATAAGCGAATCTTTGTTGTAGTTTGGGCACTCGGTCTCTAAAAGGTTTGCCATCGCTGGTATAGTGGATACTGTACATAGTATAGTGGATATATAAACCCTGGATCAGGAGAGCCTAGTGCAGAAGGCAGAACTTCTTATAGTAGATACATAAACCCAGGCAGAGGCAGCAGACATGGCACAGTGGGTACATATGCCCTGGCACAGGAGAGCCGGTGCAGCAGACATGGCACAGTGAGTACATATGGTGCAGCACACCTATGAGCCGGCGCAGCAGACATGGCACAGTGGGTCCATATACCCTGGCACAGAAGAGCCGATGCAGCAGACATGGCACAGTGGGTACATATACCCTGGCATAGTAGAGCCGGTGCAGCAGACATGGCACAGTGAGTACATATACCCTGGCACAGGAGAGGTGGTGCAGCAGACATGGCACAGTGGGTACATATGCCCTGGCACAGGAGAGGTGGTGCAGCAGACATTGCACAGTGGGTACATATGCCCTGGCACAGGAGAGGTGGTGCAGCAGACATTGCACAGTGGGTACATATGCCCTGGCACAGGAGAGCCGGTGCAGCAGACATGGCACAGTGAGTACATATGGTGCAGCACACCTATGAGCCGGCGCAGCAGACATGGCACAGTGGGTCCATATACCCTGGCACAGAAGAGCCGATGCAGCAGACATGGCACAGTGGGTACATATACCCTGGCATAGTAGAGCCGGTGCAGCAGACATGGCACAGGGATTACATATACTCTGGCACAGGAGAGGCGGTGCAGCAGACATGGCACAGTGGGTCAATATACCCTGGCACAGGAGAGGCGGTGCAGCAGAAATGGCACAGTGGGTACATATGGTGCAGCACACCTATGAGCCGGTGCAGCGGAAATGGCACAGTGGGTACATATGGGGCAGCACACCTATGAGCCGGTGCAGCAGACATGGCACAGTGGGTACATATGGTGCAGCACACCTATGAGCCGGTGCAGCAGACATGGCACAGTGGGTCCATATACCCTGGCACAGGAGAGGCGGTGCAGCAGACATGGCACAGTGGGTACATATACCCTGGTACAGTAGAGCCGGTGCAGCAGTCATGGCACAGTGGGTACATATAGCCTGGCACAGGAGAGGCGGTGCAGCAGACATGGCACAGTGGGTACATATGCCCTGGCACAGGAGAGGCGGTGCAGCAGACATGGCACAGTGGGTACATATGGTGCAGCACACCTATGAGCCGGTGCAGCAGACATGGCACAGTGGGTTCACATGGTGCAGCACATCTCTGCCCTGGCAGTGCCCGGGTGCTGCCCCTCTCCCGGCATGCTGTGCGGCCTGGTACTGCAGCTCTGCTCCTGTACGTGCCGGCGGCTGCAGGGGAGCGGCTCCTCCGTGTCCCTCCTCCCCCTCCCCCTCCTCCAGTAGCCGCATCCCCGGCCGGGCAGGTAGTGTGCACAGTGCTCAGAGATGACGGCGGCGGTGCTGCTCCTGGTGCTGGCGGCTCTGCCCTGTGCCCTGCACGCCCGCCTGGTACATGAGGGTGAGGACGGCTTCTCCGAGTGCAATGGCTTCTTCCACCAGGGCAGCCCACCCCAAGGCTTCACCCACCCGGGCAACGTGAAGATCTGCCAGAGGTACCAGGGAGACCAGCACTATGCCACCCTGTACAGCACCCAGCACAAGATCCCCGTCTACTCCGCCTTCACCTACCAGGAGGGTGCGGGGGGCGGCTGGGGAGGATGGATGGTGGAGCCCCAGGTAAGAGGGGGGACCCGGGGGTCACTGCATCACATGACATCATCATCATCTGGAGACTGCACCATCACAAAGGACTGCACTGTATATGTGTGCTACAGGGATGTATACAGCTACAGGGGAGTATAGCGATGTATATAGCGATGTATACAGCTACGGGGGGGGGGGGGGGATACAGCTACAGGGGGGGGGGTGTATAGTGATGTATACAGCTACGGGGGGGGGTGTATAGTAATGTATACAGATACAGGGGGTGTATAGTGATGTATACAGCTACAGGGGGGTGTATAGTAATGTATACAGCTACAGGGGGTATAGCAAAGTATATAGCGATGTATACAGCTACAGGGGGTGTATAGTGATGTATACAGCTACAGGGGGGGTGTATAGTAATGTATACAGCTACAGGGGGGTATAGCGAAGTATATAGCGATGTATACAGCTACAGGGGGGTGTATAGTGATGTATACAGCTACAGGGGGGTGTATAGTAATGTGTACAGCTACAGGGGGGTGTATAGTAATGTATACAGCTACAGGGGGTATAGCGAAGTATATAGCGATGTATACAGCTACAGGGGGGTGTATAGTGATGTATACAGCTACAGGGGGGGTGTATAGTGATGTATACAGCTACAGGGGGGGTGTATAGTGATGTATACAGCTACAGGGGGGGGTGTATAGTGATGTATACAGCTACAGGGGGGTTGTATAGTGATGTATATAGCAGTGTATACAGCTACAAGGGGGTTTATAGTGATGTATACAGCTACAGGGGGTATATAGCGATGTATACAACTAAAAGGGGGTATATAGCAATGTATACAGCTACAGGGAAGATATAACGATGTATATAGTAGATAGATAGTAATCTATGTCTATAGGTGGATGGTATATAATAACATACAACTATAGGTGTATTGGATATAGTACTATATAACTTGTGGTAGATGGTACATAGCACTGTAATGTATACGTGGATGGTGTATAGATCTAAGGGGGATAGTACATAGAATGCATACTGTAGTGCACATGATATGGAAAGTATACATTGTACATAGTGTACACCTTGCCCTCCACCACTCTGTAGTGGATTTGTGTAGGATGTGATTGTTACATTGTTTCCCGACAAAGGCATCACAGTTGTATCCATTTTTATCCATTATATATACATGTATTGTAAGTTGTAACCACAAGGTGAGGTCAGTAAATTGATCCAGATCTCTGATGCCAATCAATAAGACTGATCTAATAGTTCTGGTGTGACCCACTTTTTTATAGACCCTAAATAGCACAAACAGTCCTTTGTTCTGAGATGTATCTGTACACAGTCGGCTATTGTTTTGTTCTGTGCATGATCCAATTTTTGTCAGTAGAGGCAACAGCACCAGGAGGACCAGGATGAACAGTTTCCACCTAGATTCAACAGAGAGCTAGGATTAATGGGATGATACAGTAGTGGGTGAATGTAAATACTGCTGGTTGTAGTCTTTGTGCTTTCTGCTACAGTTCATCAAAGTGATTTTCCCATTTCGGACAACCCCCTTATACATACCCGTAGATGTCAGCTAGGGCGACTCCCACTGTGGAGGACTGAACCCAACTATTATGACAAGATATCTGAATGGGCTGTGTAATACTCCATCTCCCCTGTAGTGGCCACTGTAGCGAAATTAAACAGCAGCAGTGGCGATCGTCGGTGATTTATTTTTTTTAGCAAGATCTGCAAAAAAAATCTAAAAATTAAAAATCTTTTGTAATGGCTTCATTCTTAGAATTGGGATGACACTATGTTGCCATAGTCCTGTATGATGAGATTCCTTCACCTCAAGGAGCAAATGTATATATTTGACCATAGATATGAATACAATCCTACAACTCCTGATACATTGTGTTCCAAAGAAGAACAAGCAATTGATAAAACAGGGAAAAATCCACTAATACTCCAATATTTCTGCCCCTGCGGATGACTACCCGGCTGAGTTGTTCTGACGGGCGGCAGCGTGTTGTGACAGGCGCTGAATACATTCCTGACGGATCAGCTGAAAAGAATTAAGATGCTTGTATCTGCTGTCACAGATTTGCCTGACGTCAGCTGTGAACGAGAGGCATTGTCACCGCGCCTTGCCCCCTCCTGCTGGCTGCGTGCCCGCTGCTGCTGTCATTGTATCACTACTGATGCACCCAGTATCAGCGGGTACAATGGCGCTTTACGTCTCCGCTCAGCATGGCTTTGTTTGTAGGGATAATGCTCATGGAAACGGGAGGAAATCTGATGGATTTATAGACAGTCATTGCCGGCGGTGACAATGTCTCACTGTTGGGGGGATATCGCAGCAGAGAGCATCAGTATTTGTAAGACAAAGCCAGGAATGGATCCAAATAACTGCTTTTTTTCTTTTTGGTTCGTACAAAAACCTGGTCAAAATATTGCTGTGTGAATGAGGTCCTAGAAGAGGAATAGCTTTTCTCAATGATATGTTCTTACCCATTATGATCGCTCTCTGCATTTGGTTTCTAAAAACAGCATATGAAAAACTGAATGTGTAAACGCTTCCTGAGGGCACATTCACACAATGCGTTTTGAGCTACGTTTTTGACACATTCCAAAGGGTGATGTCAGACGTGGCGCTTTGTCTGCGCTTGCAAACGCAGACAAAGCCGCGCCCGCCATGGCGGGCCGCGGCCCGATCGCATCGGCATTTCTATGGAAACGCCTGCGATCGGGAATGAGCCGCTGGTGTTTTGCGTTAATTTAATGCAAAACACTGGCGGCTTGTTGCGTTTTTTGAAAACGCATGCATTTTTGTCCGGTTTTCCGAATTTGCGCAATTAAAAACGAATTTTTAAAAAAGGATGCGTTTTTTAAAAAAAGATGCGTTTTTTTAACGCATGCGTCTTTTACGATCTGAAAACGCACTAACTAAAAACAGCCCAAAAACTGCCTAAAACACCATGTGTGACATCGCCCTGAAACTTTTGGAATGCGTCAAAAACTGATCAAAAAACGGAAGGCAACGCATTGTGTGAAAGCACCTTAAGGCCGACGGCACATGTGGCGTTTTGAACCCGTTTTTGGGCCGTTTTTTAAGCAATCCGTTAACAAACGCATTTTTTTTAATACTGCTTCCGTTTTTGACCCGTTTTAATTAAGATAATTGGTAAAACCGCTCAAAAACGGATGCGTTTTCTAATGGACTGCTTAAAAACGGCCCAAAAACGGGTTCAAAATGCTATGTGTGCCGGCGGTCTCGGGGTGCATTCACATGATGCGTTGCTTCGCGTTTTATGCGTTTTTGACGTATTGCAAAGGCCTAAGGCTGGCGCCACATGTAGCGCTTTGTCTGCGCTTGCAAACGCAGACAAAGTCGCGCCCACTGGGGCGGGCCTCGGCCCGATCGCATCTGCGTTTCTATGGAAACGCCTCGATCGAGAACGAGTCGCCGGTGTTTCGCATTAAATTAACGCAAAACACCGGCGGCTCGTTCCCGATCGCAGGCGTCTCCATAGAAACGCCGATGCGATCGGGCCGAGGCCCGCCCCGGTGGGCGCGACTTTGTCTGCGTTTGCATTTGCAAGCGCAGACAAAGCGCTACGTGTGGCGCCGGCCTTAATCACATGCTGAGGTTACATTGCGTTTCCACTGCATTTGTTTAAATGCAATGTAACCTCAGCATGTGATCATGGCTGAAGCCTTTGGAATGCATCAAAAAACGCACCACATTTTCATTTTCATTTTTGAACCATTTCAAAGGCTCTCATCATGTGATCGAGGCTGAAGCCACTGGAATGCGTCAAAAAGGCAATAAAAAACGTGACGCAGCGTGTGAATGCGCCCTTAAGATGAGAAACAATACCAGGCCCTGCATCTGTGTAGTCGTTGCTTAGCTGAAGTGTTAGGTTTTCTGAGGTACAAATGAAATATTTAGCGATGTCATGTCCCCTTTAAGAGGGTACGAGACGGTTAGATGAGATGAGACATGTGGATGGTGGGCATGTCTGGCAGCACAGAGATAGCAGCACATTCTTGTGAAAGCCGTGGAGCTCGCAGGAATACAGATAGGAGGGTAATGGATGGGTGTGACCGCTCAGCACTGCTTCATTATGTTCCCATCACAGAATATGTTATAATACAAGTGATTATAATAGGCTTCTGCTCATTTGCATGTGACTTTACGAAGCCCGTGCCTATTGTACTGCTCTCTGGTGCTCCAGCTTCATGTCTGACCTATGGGACGTTCTGTTATCAAATACTTATCCCCTGTCCTATTCATATGCAATAAAACCACACAGTGGGACAACCGCCTTAAAGGGATTGTCCAGTATTACTTAAATGAGGCAGTTTACATCCCAAAAAATTGTGCCACACATCCAAAGATTGAGTCTGGGATTGCAACTGTGCAACTCTATATTTTTTTTTTAACCCTGTACACCCCTTGTACTATGGAGTCTCTGAAGCGCTGTGTTAGGCCTCATTCAGACAGCGGTAAAGGGGGCTGTTAGGGCCCCCATAGACTTCATTGGCTCTCGGTGTGGTGCGGTGGCTACTGTAAAGCAGATCTGTAAATGCTGTAGTTCAGGCAAGATGGCCGCCTCCCTGAAGATAAGATAAGACATACTGAATGTACCGGGACAGCCTCTAATTTCTAGAGATAGTCCTGGCAAATTTGACGTGTCCCTCCTGTAACTTCAGATTATTACAGGCTATAGAGACATTATTATAGGATACCTGTTCAGGGCAGCACGGTGACTAAGGGGTTAGCATTACAGCCTTGCAGTGGTGGGGACCTGGGTTCAAAAGAGTTTGTATGTTCTCTCCATGTTTGCGTGGGTTTCCTCCGGGTCCTCCGGTTTCCTCCCACACTCCAAAAACATACTGGTAGGTTGATTAGATTGTGAACCCCATGGGGACAGGGACTGATTTGACAAGTTCTGTGCAGCGCTGCATAATCTGTGTGCTCTATATAAATAAAGGAATTATTATTATTATTATTCTACTACTGGGACAGGAACGTTTGTTGATTTATTCTTCATCGACAATTGAAGGGCCTTTGTATACACTAATCCAACCTGATTATCCGAATGGTTAGGAGGTATGTGCCTCACCCCAACCACAGCCACCGCTCCTGCCACACATAGAGCTGCCACAATCTGCTGGGTCAACAAAAGTTTTAGCAGTTTCTTTGCCCTTTTAAATTTTCTTGGACTGTGATTTGTCCATAGTTACATTACACATCATGGTCAATGGTAGGAAATCTTTTATCTGAAGTGGAATTGTCAGAAGGTAAGATCATACATACTACAGGCAGTGTTAGGAATCGTCCCAGGAAATCTGCGCGCCAGTGTTAGGTATTGTCCCTACAGAGAGATGTGTAATCATACCTTTGAGTGTGTTGTTAGTAGCACCCGGAGTGTGAATGGATGAGGCTTCTGGAGTCATGTCCTCACACTGCTGTGCTCTGTTCCCTCTGAGCCAGTGTTAGGTATTGCCCCTATAGAGAGATGTGTAATCATACCTTTGAGTGTGTTGTTAGTAGCAGCAGGACTGTGAATGGATGTGGCTTCTGCAGCCATGTCCTCACACTGCTGTGCTCTGTGCCCTCTGAAGCCAGTGTTAGGTATTCTTCCTGAATAGTTGTATAATCATACCTTTGAGTGTGTTGTTAGTAACAAGGACTGTGAATGATTGTGGGTTCTCTAGGAGAACATTCCCAGAGATGATACACTCTTGGAATATAAATCCATGTGCTGCTGTTGCTTACAACACACACAAACATGATTATCCATATAATGGGGTCAATACCTTACACTGTATGCAGAGAGCACAGAGCACAGCAGGGTGAGGACTCCTGGAGAAGCTAAGATTCTGCAATATAAATCCATATAACACAGTATGGTTACACATCTTTAAAGTGACAATACCTCTCACTGCTATAGTAATGTAGGCATGTGAATTTAATTATTCTAACCAGGAAAATCCCTTAAAGTGTAAATAGAGTGCAAATATCTGGATCAGGTCTCTCTGGGACTATTGACACCTGTAGCCCTGGAGGTGAGGTGTTCGGTTTCTCCAAAGAGATAGCAGACTATGAGGCATGTGGACCCACCCCGGCCTCAGGCACATGAGGGTGTAGACTATGCTGCTTATATAACACTAGTGACTAGCCCGGCTTGGTATGTGGTCATCCAGGTAATTATATTTCTGTAGAAGCAGCCATTATACCATGTGTAGAGCCAGGATAGAATTTTATCTAGACTATACTAGATAATGGGGCCACACTCCCAAAATGTGGTAACTGGGAGCAACAGAACACACACAACATAGAAGCAATACCCCTTCTAGTCCTATTTTCAACATATTTTTTCATGAGGCTTATCCTTACCTTATTTCCATGTGGCACACGTGTTTAGCCTGTGTAAATGGACCTGCATGCTGGTAAGATCCCACGGACTGAGCACAGGGCAGTGAACCCCTTTTTTAAGTGTGATATGGGGCCCTGCGTCTCATAGTTACGCACCTGGCTCTGTGACCGCATCCTATAACAGTTCAACTCTTTAGTTCTTAAAGGGAACCTGTCACCAGGAAACCCATTTTTAGCACTCCCCCAGTCCCCACAGAGCATAGTACATACACTGCCAAAGTGTTTTGTATAAAAAATTGGTTTTACAGAAAAAAAGATATGTTATATTGTACCTTTCATTAGCATCTGCTGTGTGACTAGGCAGTTGCCAAATGGGAGGGGCTGGAAAGGAGCAGTCCCCCCCACCCTTGGGAAACATGTGACCTTTTCAAATATATGAATAACTCCCCACACTCGGGATTGGCTGTAGAGGAGCAGGGGGCATCGCTAAGCCCAGTGATGGGTGTTTTCATATATTTGAAAAGGTCACATGGAGGAGCTGTTCCCCAAGGGGGGGGGGACTGCTCCTTTCCAGCCCCTCCCAGTGGGCAACTGCCTAGTCACACAGCACATGCTAATGAAAGGTACAATGTAACATATCTTTTTTTCTGTAAAACCAATTTTTAATACAAAAACACTTTGGCAGTGTATGTACTATGCTCTGTGGGGACTGGAGGAGTGCTAAAAATGGGTCTCCTGGTGACAGGTTCCCTTTAAAGATTATTTAAAGTGGATGTCCCACAAAATAACGTTAGGCCCAATCTACAGTTGCAGATCGGTGGGGGTCTCAGTGATGGGCCATAGAGATGCCCGGGCTGCCTAATTTATCTCTATGGAGCTGACAGAGATTGCCAAGCGCTATACTTGGCAATCTCCATCAGCTCCATAGAGATGAACGAGGCAGCCCGGGCATACGCGACTGTTTGCTTTGGTCATCTCGGGGTGCGAGGACAGTACATTGGTGTGGGTCCCATCACTGAGACCGACACCAACAAGAAAGTTAGACCTTTTCCTGTGGATAGGGCCTAACTTGCTTCTGGGACATCCCCTTTAAAGATTTGCTTTAAGTAATAGCCCCTATGAAAGCCAACAATGTAAAGCGTAATATGGTCATGGAGAAACATGGGTCCAGCTTTGGGAACATTTGGTAGTGCAGTAACCGCCTTACATAACATGAACAGGTACTAAGTAAATGACTGAGATATAAATCCCTTATAAAATGGATGATCTAACAATCCATCACTGGAAGTTGTGAGTCAGCCATGGCAGCTCATCACTATTTATACCTCAGTCTTCAGTATTATAATCTCTATGACCGATCCTCTGACACAATGTTTACCATAGTTATGGTTATAATGTGTCAGTGACCAGGTATGACCGTGACAATAAAGGGAAAATCATCCAGAAAATCAACTTTGAAGTTAGATGTATAAAGTCATTGAGGCGGAGAATTTAGCATTGAAGTCATGCTCTCCCTGCCTCTGAACACCTCCTCCCATGGAAATGACATCATGCGCTGGACTTGAGGAGATCTGGTCAATGATGTCCCAGGGCACAGGACCATGAAATACAGTGAAGGTGCATTTTAAGGCAGGGAAAGCTTGACTTCAGTGTTAAAGGAAACCTACCACTTGAAATGGTAGGTGTAAGATGCAAATACCAAGCACCAGCTCAGGGTGAGCTGGTGCCGGAGCTTATTTTCATTAGTGTCATAAACCGCTGTATCGCGGTTTAAACACTTTTTAATCTTTATAGCTGAAGCAGCTTCGGCGCACCAAGCACACGACCGCCTACATAGGGAGAGCCGGTGACGTCGTGCGTGCACGGTCGCGTGCTTGGTGCGCTGAAGCTGCTTCAGCTATAAAGATTAATAAGTGTTTAAACCACGATACAGCGGTTTATGACACTAACGAAAATAAGCACCAGCTCACCCTGAGCTGCTGCTTGGTATTTGCATCTTACACCTACCATTTCAAAGGGTAGGTTTCCTTTAAACTCTCCGCCTCTTTGACTTCATAAAACCAATTTACACCTCACTTCAAAGTTGATTTTCTAGGTGATGACACCACACTAGGCCATGAAAGAAACATCAACTAGAAGCTGCTCGGCTGCTAGTGGTTTATTAGGCCAATTTCTCATGACAGGTTCCCTTTAATAAGAGGCCACGGCTGGCGCATTAGTTTCTGTCCCACCCTATGTTACCAATTACTTCGTTGTGGGGGAATGCAGGCAGCTGATCAACGTCCATAAGAAACCCCAGGTTGTGATTCCTATGGAGCATCTTTGGATCAAATTGTGAGGTACAAGAAGACCTCTAAAGCTACTCTGTTAACTAACTCAGTTGTTCTCAATACACATGTATTAGATGGATTTGTATGATCACCATGTGGTGCTCGCTGCAGAATATCATGTGCTGGGACAATCACAATGGGGTAATAGAGAGCTGGGCTCCCGCTGTAATGGAGAACATCAGAGGAACCTTTGATCCTGGTGGTTTAATCTCTTAGCTGCTACAGTCAATAGCGACTGAAACATCAAAGCAGCACTAAGTGACGGCCACTTCAGAATCCACTGAATCTGGAGAAAAAAAATAAAATTAAGTTGAAATTGAAAAAAATAATAATAATAATAATAAAAACCTAGTGCCAAAAACGCCGCTGCATTGATGGAAATCAGGTAAAATAAGTCTGAAAAAAATTATATGGATTTTTTTCTGTCTTTCTAATAGACCATTCATTTCCCAGGATCAATATCTAAGCTGCCGAGTCAACATCTGAGACGTCCCTGATGATGAGGCTCAGCTTGTAGACTTGCATTTCAGAACATTAGCTAATTGCGCTAAATGGATGTCCATCAGTATATCCTGCGCCGGTCGTTCCTGCCGGTTCGCATGCCTCATTGCTCATACAGGGCAGCATCAGGCATTTACTGACCACGCTGTCACTTAGGAGAGCGTTTAAGTGTCTCTGTCATATTTCAAGGTCATTATCCAAGGAGGAAAGCTTAAAATCTAACGTGGGGGGAGGGGGTTAACACTATTTTATCATCACTCAACATGTACATAGTGCCATCCTTTATTTAGAAGGCGTAAAGGACACAGCATACATAGAATATAGATAAAAAGGAAAAGAATGACAACCTAAAAATGTATACAATATAATAGAAAATGTATTGTATTGCTGTCTGCAGTGCCACTTAAAAATAGCAAACGCCATCCCAGAGACTTATATTGAATTTACTGTCAAAAATCTCTGAAAATCGGAAGAAAAAAAGTCTTAACTTTGATATTGTTTTACCTATAGTTTAGTTGAATAATAACCTGATATTCATGCTGTTCAAATCCCCTGCAGCGCCCCCACAGGAGAGATTAAACTTTACAGTCGGCAGTCCTCCGGATACAATGATTAGTCCCTCCTCTGGAACCACCTATGATCTGGAAAATGAAGGAGCTGCTAAATCTGTTTTTGGATATTTGGTTATTAATAGAACTGATGGGGCTATCATAAGTAAAACAGTTAAAGGGATGTAGCACTACACAAGTGCTTCGGCAAATACCAGAGTAACATTATATGGTTTAGATCCCAGAAAAAGATTTCTCAAAAACGGTGTTTTCTAATTTTTTCTTTATTTAAACAAGATTTCAACAAAGTTAGGCCACATTCCCACACGCTGACTTGAGTTTAATGTCCTTATGTCTGGAGCATGCCCCACTTTTTGAAGTACGCACTTTGGTTGAAGAGACTCTTTAAGTTGCTCAAGATCATATTTTTCAATTACTCATGGCCCTTATCTTCTTATCATTTACAGGTGGACGATTCCAAGAGCAGTCTGGATGAAGTCACCAAAGGTTCTGATGCGAAGGAACACGTTCCTGATCTAGGAACAAACCAGGCCTTGGAAGAAGACTATGCCTCTACGGATTACCAACCCGGTGCACTCTACCATAGAGCTTCACCGGCTCTTACTAGTTCTGTGCCATTGACACCAGAATTCACAGAGAAATGGGCAGCAGATGTGGATCTTCTGATCAAAGAGAAGTTATTGCCCCATTGTGAGAGTGGAGAACACCTTCACCTTCTCACTGGAGCTGTCCCATCTAACACAAAAGTTAATGATAAAGTTGCCATTCCAGAGTTCATCTGGCTCGCAGCTTGCTGTAATGCCCCCGAAGCCTGGTCTTTAGGAATTATTAAGAGAACTGGAGACGTAGATGGACTAGAACAGGTCACTGTGGAAGAATTGGAGAACCAGCTATCTGGTGATATAAAGTTGTTCTCTAACCAATGTGGTGGTGGAGCTCTCCACCCAGAACTGAGATCAACATCTGATGCCTCAACTCAAACCGACGAAGAACCATCAGTTCAGACCCCAGGAGCCTTTTCTAGATTTTTCCAGTTTATTTTCTGTGTTATATATGAGATTATTAATACTTTTGTGTGCTTGGTATGGTTCCTCTTCAAACAAGTCTGTAATATAATCTTTGGACGGCTGTACTGGATCTGGACTGCACTTACCACCTACATCTTTGCCCTGAGCAAAGTCTTGCTGAACATTCCTTGCGATGTCCTCTGCGTCTTTGCTAACATTCTTTGTGGCTTTGTACGAATCCTTAACAATGCGTTATCAGTTGTTTGTCTCATACTTAGGCTGCCAACAAGATTCCTCTGTGACATGGCAAGCTTCCCCTATTATACAATCTGTGCCATACCGGATGTTGGTATCGACATATTAAGTGGTGTCTGGGGGGTCTTCATGTTGGGGTTTTCAGCCGTTTTTGGTGCGTTTGGTGGTTCCTTCTCAGTGGCATCCTTTGCAGGTAGCAGTTTTTTCCAAAGGTTCATCGGACAGTCTGAGGGTTATGAAAACTGAGCGGCATTAGTATTATTTTCATGAGAGGCGTCTACCCAACTGCTGATCGATAGGTGTGCTCGCACTTTACTGCAAGTCATTCAGAATTCTTGTGGAATTTCTATGAAACTTCCATTTATTTTTATCCTGCTTATCGGCATTTTTCGTCAGCTCCCTTAGATGCCATGGTAACGCTGGCTTTTTGGTAAATTTATATAGGAACTACCAACTGGCTTTCAGTCGTATTTCTCCATTTATTGTGACGGGTGTGAGAACTCATTTGGTGAAAAAGTGCTTTATGGCACGTAGTAAATTTTGAAAATCAGGTATTTTTGGGTGATTAGACTGAATGCAGTTAATTGGTCTTCTAGGTAATGACGTAAAGTGACGGGAATGTTTGATTTGCCTGGTGGCTATCTGCAGGTCGCAGAGGGATGTACATTATCAGGAAAGTACAGCATTTTTAAAAATTGCATAAGAAAATACTGCTAAAAATGGCAAATTCTCGTTGAGGTGTAATGATTTATAAAACTGAAATTGACAACTACTTTAGAATAGCGAATGTGTTCAGTGTAGTAGTGTTACTCATAGAAAAGTGAAAGAAAAAGCAGTTTGCTTTATATTACTGCAGTAAGAATGGATCATTTTGTTTTCCTGAAATTATGATAAATTTTTACTTGATTTTATCGGATCGGTGATTTTATTCGATTCAATTTTAAATTTACACATTTTTTAAATTGCCTTAAAAATTGTAACATAACCATAAAATTATGCATCAGACCTAACAAATACTGATGGGAGAACAGCAAAACAATGGCCTATTCGTCTACTAGTTCTCCACATGTTTTGCTCATTAGAATTTTTTTTAGCAATGTAGGTGACAAATTGTCCAAAATTCTACTCTTTTTGTCATTGATTACTGACCTTTTTGTCACTATGCAATTTCCTTAAATGCAGGAAGTCAGACATAGTCCATAAAAGGTTATTGGTTATGTTCAATTGTATTATTGTTGATCCAAAATTATTTAAAGTAAATCAGAATATTATTATTAGAGTTGTTTTTTTTGTTTGTTTTTTTTTTGTTTTATGACCATATGATGCCAGTTGTCCAGTTGTGTTGGCTACTGATTGGGTATTCCCTATCTATATTATTTCGTTGACTGTATCATCAAAAAAAGGGTACAAATAATGCTGTATCTATATTATTTTAGATCTAGTTCTATACCATCAGTATTATACAAAATATTGGAACATTTTTGAATTTGGGAACCAACAATTTTTGAAGAAGCACCTGATTATTACTTATTAGTCTCGCTTTAGGTTAATTTTTTTCCGATCCGTATTATTTCTTTTTGACTAAGTTCTGTTTGCACTGAAAGAACGTTGTCCTGATAAAGTCGGAAAAATTGTCCCAGAGAACAAAAAATAAGGGAAATGTTTTTGAAAAAAATCTGTGGTGGGTCACCTTTTTAGTACTCCTCTGGGTGTATGAGTTCATTGAACTAGCATTTTCTTTAAACAACCCCCCCCCCCCTACCCAATTGAAGGGGTCCGAATTGATTGTTAACCTATGGGCAACTTTTTCAACAAAACAATGCCAAAATTTCATTGTATAAACATAGGTATGTTGATGGTGGTGCCACACCTGTGAAACTCATACTATACACAAGTATCACTTGGTAGCTGTATATGTCAGTAGATCCAGCCAATGTTTGGATCTGGTAAAAAAAAATTAAAAAAAATCAGATTGTCCTCCAGTATTTGATTCTAAAAGTTCAATATTAATTGGACGATCAAACATTTTTCATATTATTTTTTATGACAAACAAAATTACACAGGTAGACTTTTGCTATACATTTTGTTGTTGCCTCTCCTTCGAACAGGCACAGAAATGGGGGAATAAGATCCTTAATTTCTCAAAGTTATACTCAGCATTCCCTATGTATAGTGTATATTTGTCAGGATCTAGCATTGGGAAGTACTAGGTTGGGCATCAACTACTTTTTATATTATTGCAGTATATTCAAGTAATTGTATTATTTGGGTCAGAATCTGCTGTCAGCATAATCACAGATTATGAAGGACATGTCTAATATTCCTAGGGGCATGTACACAGATTGTCGCTTATTTCTTCTGGGAGACATAGTTGGTTCTTATTGATTCCAATGGGAGCGCTATTTTACCACAGATTTTCACATCTAGAATGCTGATGCAAATAACGTAGTGTGAACGAGGCCTAAGTAGTCAATCACTGTACTACTATTCACTGTCTGTTGTACGTTGGTTTCTTTGAGGCTTAATAGTCAGGAGAACCTGATGCCATCTGCTATTTTTTTGTCACAGTTTTTGCTGAGCAGATGTTTATGTTCCCACTACTGAATTTTCGCTGTTTTCAAAATCTAGTCAAAAAGTCTGACAGGTCTACAATAGTCGTAGTCGAGTAGAGTAGTGGAAATGTATTATGGTATAATGGTATAAATTAGGTGGTTGTTAATGTTTAAAAAGACAACGCCTTGAACATCTCAGAATTTACTACAGCAAAATAGGAGACATTCGTTTCCAAAATCCAAGATGGCGCCAGTATGTTCAGTAGACAAAATGGCGGCTGGATTCTTTGCTCATAAGAAGTGGCAATTATCAATACCTCACAGAGCGCAGAAGGGGTGAGGAAATCTCCTAATTTGTTTTATATTTTTAGTTGTTTATATGACCAAAAAAGGGTCCCTAACCGCCATGTTCAGTTCTTACATCACAAAAAGTGTCCTGCCCCCTTCTTGGTTGAGGCCTAGTTTAGGCAAAAGGAACAGTAAAATGATTGCTGGTGGTTTTAAAGGAGTTGTACAAGTTTGCAAAAAAACATGACCTCTTCCTCCCAGAAACTCCTCCTCATGTCCGTGGACAATATCTTGCATCGTCTCTAGTGAAGTGTATGTGAGGTGAGTAGCTGCAATACCGCACACAACCTGTGGACAGATGGCGGACTGTTCTGGGAAGAAAACCGCCATTTTTATTAACTCCAACTTCTTCAGTCTGCAGACACGACTAAAGATACCCTATTTTTCGGACTATAAGGCGCACCATCAATAAATGCCTGCTAAAATGTCTAGGTTCATACATAAGGCGCACCAGATTATAAGGCGCACCTGATTATAAGGATGAATGACCAGCAGGTGGCAGCTGGTGTCTGTAAGTACAATTCATATATAAGGCGCACTGGACTATAAGGCGCACCTTTGATTTCTGAGAAAATCAAAAGAATTTTTTGTGCGCTTTATAGTACGAAAAATACGGTAGTTGCTTTTGATGCACTTTTATGGTGACACTCTGGTTATTGGTCCACTACATCCAGGGCCACCACTAGGAATTTGGGGGCTCTAACTCTTCAGTTTTGTGGGCTTCCCACATAATGATAATCCAGCCCTGTGTGCACAGTGAAAGGGAGGAGAGTTTTCTGTGACTAGGGGCCCCTTCTCCTCCTTGGGGCCCCCTGAACACAGGTCACACTAAACCCCTCCCGATGGCGGCCCTTACTACATCCACCAGTATGACCATGTAGAGAGTTGAAATTTTACATCACAATGAAAGCCGTAATCCCTATTCCCTCACCCTATTGAAATTCAATGCAATGGCCAACCCTTAAAAGATGAAGGATTGTAAACCAAGCAAACTAACATACAGATGTGTGCCCCTCTGGTAGGTTCCACTTTTCTTTAAGCTTATTATGCCCTTGTTTTTAAGAATAAAAGGCTTTAAAAATTATGCAAATGAACCTAAGGAACTCAAGGCTCCATTAAAACCTGTGGAATACGGAGCCCCTCAGGCTCATTTGAATAATTTTAAAACCTCATTTTGTAAAAACCAGGGAATGAGATGCTAAACGAAGAGCGGATCCTGCCTGGGGGAGTGATACCAACGCTCAGCATTGCTAGACCTATATATGTGAGGTGACCTCTGGATTATGTGCAGGGTTATCTTTATGGGGGGGGCTTACCGTACATTAGTTTCAATTTGCATCAAAAATGTTGTGTTTGCTACTCGAGTGCAATGATTCACTTGGAATCTTCATGGTTTGTCTAATCTTGTATTATTTATGGGATGTATTAGGGTTATCTTTGTTATTGAGGTGCCATACTACAGTAGATGTGTGTCATTCATTTCGCTGCTGTCCAGTTCTTGTGGACTATGTTACCCGAACCTGGCCAGATGCTACCCTTCACCTGCCTAGTTATATACTGCGAGTATAGCCCATAGATAAATAGTCCCCAGGATTGTAGGATTAACATTGTAAATAATTTGTAAAAAAAAAATTTGCCATGTCCTATATATATTCTGTCATTTTGGACTATTGTATTGATTTTTATTTATATTTATAAAGTTGTTTTTTTTTTTCCTTAAAGGGGCATAGATGCAGTGGTGGTGTCTATTTTGTAGACAAGTGCCACCGCCTGACACCAGTGTATTTGTATATCAATATCTCATGCTTGTAGATTTATCCCATAAAATGGCCGCATTCCTTAGTAGGCCCAAGCCTGATTAGATTTCCATAGCGCTATCCACAATCTCAAGTACCAAGCGGCTTTAGTGCGTGATGGGTGAGCAGAACATCTCCAGCTTTTTGCACCATTGACCTCCGTGTATTGTGACATGAGCTACTAAGCAATAGGATCACTTTTCAGTCATAGTGCGCTACGACACCCATGCTGCACAGCAATAAAGACCACCTACAAATGACTGGCGTGCTTGTGCCCCCTTGTAGAGATCTGTCATGTGACCATTTGCCATGTCCTGTATGTACAATATATTCATGTTTTTTTTTCACATGTATGACTACAAGGAAATAAAGTCAATTAAAATGGTGGGTTTTTTTCTGGTTTGTGATCTATTATTAAAATATAGTGCAAATATGTGTATTTTTTTCATCTACACTGTGAGTCAAAAGACCCCAAACACCATTTTATCTCAGAAACAAAAGGGTAAATTACATATCTGATACCCCCAGCAAGTAATGGATGAGGCGGAACATGGCTGCCATCTTGGATTTTGCCATATTAGATAAAGGGCAAAATTACATATCTGATACCCCCAGCAAGTAATGGGTGAGGCAGAAAATGTGTGTAAAGAACATGGCTACCATCTTGGATGCTACCATATTAGATAATGGGCAAAATTACATATCTGATACCCCCAGCAAGTAATGGGTGAGGGGGCACATGGCTGCCATATTGGATGAAGGGCAAGTTTTTCAAATGGGAAGGTGAGTCCTTGGACACCATTTTATTTCAGAAACTAAAGGGAAACTTAGATATCTGATACCCCCAGCAAGTAATGGGTCAGGCGGAACATGGCTGCCATCTTGGATGCTGCCATATTGTATGAAGGGTAAGTTTTACGATGGGAATGTGGTCATGTAGCAGATCAAAGAAGACCAGAATTGTAGCAGAGGAACGTAATCTTTGATGCACAGCTATTTGACGTGTTGTGCGTAGTGCTGAACAAAGAGCTAGATCCAGTGATTATCAACCTGTTTGAGTATCTATGTTGAATCTATTTGCTGATAACTTTTCAGCCAAAATATAGTTTTGATCCAATATGGTGGCTGTCTAGATTGCAACTATGTTCTGGACTTAGCCTAATAATAATAATTATTTATATAGCGCACACATATTACGCAGAGCTGCACAAAGCATGTCAAATTGGTCCCTGTCCCCATGGGGCTCACAATCTAAACAACCTACCAGTATGTTTTGGAGGAAACCAGAGGACACGGAGGAAACAGACGCAAACACAGAGAGAACATACAAACTCTTTGCAGATGTTGACCTGGGTGGGATTCGAACCCAGGACCCCAGCGCTGCAAGGCAGAAGTGCTACCCACCCAGCCGCTGGAGTATTTTTTTCTGAAAAAACAGTCCTGAATAAATTTTCCTAATAATTTGGCCCTGATTTAAAAAAAAACAACAACTATGTTATAATTAGAATGTCTTCACTCACGGCACCCAATCAGAGCGCAGCTTCTATTTATGAAATTGTGCTGATTGGTTGCCAGGTGCAGCAAAAACATCTGTTGGTTAGAGTTTAATATTTACTTATCTTTTGCTAAATAATACAAATGTCGAGCTGTCAGTTGCAGCCAATGTCAGCAAATGTCATGGTTGGATTTTTGCTGACTGTTGGATCGTGTTACAACATTCGCTATAATTGGTTGCGATGTGAAAGCCCAGCAAGCATACAATACCAATCACCTTGTGGAAAAGCTGATTACAATCTATAAGATTCTCACTATTTAAAGGGGATGTAAAGAAGTAATAATACAAAATTTTGATGTTTATTATGAAGCAGCGCCACACTGTTGGTTATCTCTGGTAATGCAGCTTTGGTGGAGCTGCTAAACCACGGACACAATCTGCTTATGTCTAATGTAAGACCTCGGGGGCTGGCATGACTTATATTCTTGGGGGTTGGTTTTTTTTACATCACTATATTATGCCCCGCCCCCGAGGATCTGCACTAGGCATTACATGATGTATCATTTCGCATGGAGTGACAGATAGTAACTAATAATAAAATTTGGGAGACCATGCCCTTTAACACCTTAACAACTTAGACTGATGACTGTACGTGGGCTTCTACATCCTTCTATGACAAAAACATACTCCATTAATTAACCCGTACCATGCCTGGTGCTCATGCTCACTGATCCAGGTCCTGTCTGCAGTTCTGTGAAGCACACATCCCCCGTGACGGATAATTGTACATGAGGCTGAGCTAATCAGGCAGCTTATCAAAAGCCGTAATTTGTTACAGTTTGTGGGATATATTTATAATAGGATTTGCGTGACTTTCATCTGAGCCTCACTTCATATCTGAAGCTGCTGAGCTGCCAGGATCAGATCTTTGCATTTTAGGAATATTTTAATAAATAAGTGAATTTACAGCCTGGAAATTAAAGGGGTTTTACCGGATTCTGGAAAACCCCAACATGGGCCAGGGCAGCGTTGGGGAAAAAAATAAAGCACACTTACCCCACTGCAGGTTCCTGCATTGCTCCAGTACTTCCAGTTTGCGGTCCTGCATCTGCCCAGAAGTCTCGTGGAGTCTTGGGACCTACTTCCACCAATGAGTTTCCTCCTTGAACCATGGGACAAGTGACCTCTCATGGTCAAGAAGTGACATCCTGTTGGAGGAGGCCAAGCAGCTCCAGTGTCCCCTTGAAATAAAATAATATATCCAGGCACCGTGACTGTGGCCTCCCTCCTTCTAAAATCAACTTTTAAAAAGATGCTAATGAGTCGGAAGGGGGTTACCACAGCCCCTCCAGGCTGTATCTTTACAGGCTGCTACACTGTGCACGTTCTCTTCCCACTGAGTTTGGAAACTTTCTCTGCTTCCGTGAAATTACATCAGGCAAATGGAGGGAAAAGTGCTGAAGGAGCAGTGGGGAGGGTGAAACCTACTCCTGCACAGTGTATCAGCATGTGAAGCTGCAACACAGATAAGCTCTTCTACCATCATTTTAAAAGTTGATATTTAGAAGGAAGGAGGCCATGGATAGCAAATATAAGCAGATAACCACAGTCACAGTGTCTGGATCTTTTAGTAAGTGTCCCTGGTTTATCATGCTTCATTCTGATGGTAGATTTCAGCAGTTTTCAGCAGTTTCATCACTGTTTTGGGCTAGTATGGTACCACAGTGAATGTGAATATTTTACTTTTTAATTTTACCCTGGCCTTAGAGGTGAACCTTTAATGAAGATATGCCATAGGTGTCTGAATCTAAAATGTGTCCACAAAATGAGGTAGTTATATATTGTCTCTTGGTTATCCCTCCAGGAAATGTATGAAGAAATTGACAACCACGTGAGGTGACATCAAACTCTGACACTGCCCAATCAGATGTGACTGTATAGAGACAAGGGCCATTCATCAACCTGGTAACCTGAGGATCCCCCTGTGGGTGTATAGCACTATTATATAGGCACGGTATGTCAGTATTATTAATGTACTCTATGGCGGTTTTTATTTTCGAAACACAGAATTGTCTCTTCCACAGACCATGATCCAGCCCTGCATAAGATTAAGGGATCACAGCTGCCTATAGTAAAATGTAACCTCTGTGCCGATCCAAGTTCAATGGCAGCACTCGCACTCCTACATAACAAGGAATCTATTTATAAAGAGATTTCCCCTGCGTGTTCTTCTGATGCTTCATCATTCCTCTAGGAAATACACATTCCAGCTTTTAGAGGAAGATCGCAGCCCGTCCCACCATAGTATGTGCGTAATATCTGTCACTTAGAGGTGACACCATGGCAAAGCTTTCAGCTCTTCCAGATTCAGGCCTGTAATTGCCTGTTTTCTGCCGCCATCCGCAGCAGAACATGAGTCAGCAGCGGGCGGTGACTGTCATTGGCATCAATGCGCTAATGGCAGCCGTCCAATGTGCTCTGCAAAATAACCAATCTCTTCCAAATAAGTGGAAATTCTGAAAAAATGTTTCCATAGCCCAGAGCTGCTATTTTTAACATTTTTAAGTGCTGAGCTCCTTTAACTGGACCCAAGGGGATCTACCGTACATTATACTGCAGTCTGCAATGTTAGAGAATCACTGGCTTAAAAGGGCGGTAGAGGATTTGTAAAACAGGGCCCCACATACCTCCAAAGGTTGTGTATGGTATTACAGCTCAGCCACATTTACTCACGGTCAGTGCAGCTGAACTGTAATACCAGTGAGAACCCATGGGCATGGGTGGCGCAATTCTTAACAGAAAGATTTTATTTATTCGGTACTGTTTTAAGGGTATATTTAAGGTAAAAAAACACATTCAATACTTTTTTGTTTGAAGAATAATGACAAACTTTAGTCAGGGAAGCCTTTATTTTTAGAATTCGGTGGGGTGGTGGGAGTCTACACAGAGTGTCACCACATGTAAGATAAAGCAATAAATAGTTTTAACAATTGTATTAACATGACCTCATTCATTTGGTTGGTTAGCGATAACTTTGAAAGTGAATATAGTGACCTAATGGGGGCATTGATCACCACGTTGTCTAGTTTCTTGTACTACTTTTTTAATCTCAGTTCAGACAAAAAATGTTCCCTGTCCTCCTTCCTCCTCATTCTGTGGCCACCTGTCCTCCATACAACCTCATATTGTTGCCTCCTGCCCTCCATCCTCCCTCATATTGTGGCCTCCCGTCCTACTCATATTGTAGCCTCCTATCCTCCTCATATTGTGGCCTACCATGCTCCTTCATCCTCCAGCATATTGTGGCCTCCCATCCCTTCCATATCGAGGACTCTGTCCTCCAGTTCAATCTTACTGTGGCTCCATGTCCTCCTTACCCCTCATACTGTGGCCTCCCCTCCTCCATCCACCCTCATATTGTGGCCCCCTGTCCTCCATCCTCCCTCATATTGTGGCCCCCTGTCCTCCATCCTCCCTCATATTGTGGTTTCCTGTTCTCCATCCGCCCTCATATTGTGGCCTTCTGTCCTCCTCATATTGTGGCCTCTCGTCCTCCTCATATTGTAACCTCCTGTCCCCCTCATATTGTGGCCTCCCATCCTCCTCCATCCTCCCTCATATAGTGACCTCCTGTCCCCCTCACATCGTGGCCTCCTGTCCCCCTCACATCGTGGCCTCCTGTCCTCCTCCAGCCCTCTCATATTGTGGCTTCCTGTCCTCTATCCCCTCATATTGTGTCACCCTGTCCTCCAGCTCTATCATGTTGTGGCCCTTGTCCTCCCCTGTTCCTGGGTATTAAATAAAAAAAAACCAACAACTTTACTTACCTTTCCCTCATTCCCCCGGAGCTGTTGTGGAGCTACCTCCACACATCTCTGCTAAAGAGCTGAAACAGATGTCAAGTGGCAGCAGGAGCTGATGCCACCTCCTGGTCTTGGCTCTGCAGCGCTAATGTGCTGGAGCGGTGACCAGGTGGCGGGACAAAACGGGAAACTCCAGGACACTCTCCCAATCGCCCAGGATGGCAGGACAGTGCCAAAATATTCAGGACTATACTGCAGAATTCAGAACTGTTGGGAGCTATGCATCCTCCATTCCCCAAGAAGCTTGAGTCTTGTACCATATGTAGAAAGTGAATTCTGGACTTGTAAGGGCTAAAATATTCATACAGCCCAGGGCCCATGGCAGTCTTAATCTGCCCCTTAATGAAGCAGAAGGCTCCATGATGAATCTGTGCTATTTGTTGGTGGTGTCCCTCTGACAGTATAATCTATTTTATACCAATCATATCAGGTTGTAGGTTACACCCTCCTATGTTATAGAACATTCCATGTCTTCCATGATATGGAGTAAAGGTTATTCTAGGTACACAGGATCCCTCCCTTATTTACATATAGACTCTATATAGTGCTGGCTATTGTATACTATAGGTGTGGAGTTTTGCAGGAGGTGAGCAGTGGGATGGGAACAATAATCTGTCACTTACTGGTCTGGATAAGTTGGTCCCTTTAACACTAGCATTTTTGAAGCACAAGTTCTGTGCATTTTTTTAGAACTCGCATTGCTCTTTGACCCATTGGGGCAGATTTACTTACCCGGCCCATTCGCGATCCAGCGGCGCGTCCTCTGCGGTGGATTCGGGTCTTCCGGCGATTCACTAAGGTTGTTCCTCCGCCGTCCACCAGATGTCGCTGCTGCGCTGAAGAGCATCGGAACGCACTGGAGTACACCGAGCCGGGTTGAGTGAAGGTAAGCGCGTGCCGAGCGTCAATTTATTATTTTTTTTAAATGCAGAGGTTTTTCCAAATCCGTCGGGTTTTCGTTCGGCCATGGCCCCCGATTTCCGTCGCGTGCATGCCAGCGCCGATGCGCCACAATCCGATCGCGTGCGCCAAAATCCCGAGGCAATTCATGGAAAATCGGCGCAAATCGGAAATATTCGGGTAACACGTCCTGAAAACGCAAATCAGGTCCTTAGTAAATGACCCCCATTGTATTCAACTTGCATTTTTTTTAACACACACACATGAAGCTCTCAGCTTGCTCTAATTTTGCATGCAATAAACTGCCCATACAAGTCTTTTGAGCCGCATCAAAAACACACATGCAAGTGCAATTTTTTTTCACCGATCGACCACAGTCTACACGTTGAAAATGCCAAAAACAATGCATGTTAAAAATAAACACATAACGCTTATGAATCAAAACTGATGGAATGTCACTTTTACCATGTACTACATTCATCTATATTGACTTTGCGTTTGCTGCCATCTAGTGCCCCAACAAAGGTATTACCGATTGCCACACTCGATTCTGATGTATTGTATATATAGAGAGTCATAAACACAACACGCAAGCCATGATGAGGCTACAAAGGAGTTAAAAATTTCTTACAGTCTCCTTCAAAATAGGCTGTAAATCATATGAGCAGGTTAAAGATTTCTCAACAGCATCACCCACCAGTGGTCAGATCTCAAAATTACACGGGAGGAGATCCAGCCGCTGGGAAATAGCTTTAAAACGTAATTAAAATCTTTATTTGTATAAAAGGGGTTGTTAGAAAAACAGAACACCACACCCATCCACAGGTTGCATGTGATGTTGGGTTTAACTTACTTTGGGCAACCCCTTTAAGATGGAGACAAGCCAGACTTAAAAGTGTAGCTAAACTTTTTTTTAACCAATTTGCAACAGTGAATAGTGTAGCTGATAAATGTAAACTTTGTAATTAACTTTAATAACTCCTCTCCGACCACCACCAACTGACGAAAGTCATCATCTGTTGCGGGTCTATCTTATAGACAGACACTGGACAGTTTTATCTCCTTACAGACAGACACTGGATAGCATCTTCTCCTTATAGACAGTCACTGGTTAGTCTTATCACCCTAAAAAGACAGTCACTGGATAGTTTCATCTCCTTACAGAGAGATACTTTGATAGTTTATTTTCTTACAGGCAGAAACTAAATCTCCATACAGACACTGGATAGTCTTATCTCCTTACAGACAGTCACTGGATAGTCTTATCTCCTTACAGACAGTCACTGGATAGTCTGTTCTCCTTATAGACAGACACCGGATAGAATTATCTCCATACAAACAGTCACTGGATAGTCTTATCTCCATACAGACAGTCACAGGATAGTCTTATTTCCTTACAGGCAGAAACTGGATAGTCTTATCTCCTTACAGACAGTCACTGGATAGTCTTATCTCCTTACAGACAGTCACTGGATAGTCTGTTCTCCTTATAGACAGACACCGGATAGAATTATCTCCATACAAACAGTCACTGGATAGTCTTATCTCCATACAGACAGTCACAGGATAGTCTTATCTCCTTACAGACAGTCACTGGATAGTCTTATCTCCTTACAGACAGTCACTGGATAGCTGTATCTCCTTACAGACAGTCACTGGATAGTCTTATCTCCATACAGACAGTCACAGGATAGTCTTATTTCCTTACAGGCAGAAACTGGATTGTCTTTTCTCTATACAGTCACTGGATAGTCCTATCTCCTTACAGACAGGTACTTTGATAGTCTATCTCCTTACAGGCAGAAACTGGATAGTCTTATCTCCCTACATACACTGGATAGTCTTATCTCCTTCCGGACAGTCACTGGATAGTCTGATCTCCTTTTAGACAGACACCGGCTAGTGTGATCTCCTTACAGACAGTCACTGGATAGTCTTATCTCCATACAGACAGGTACTTTGATAGTCTACTCCTTACAGGCAGAAACTGGATAGTCTGATCTCACTATAGACACTGGATAGTCTCTTCTCCTTACAGACAGTCACTGGATAGTCTTATCTCCTTACAGACAGTCACTGGATAGTCTTATCTCCATACAGACTGTCACTTGGTAGTCTTATCTACTTACAGTCACTGGACAGTCACTGGTTTGGTTTTAATCCTGTATTATGTCATAACGTTTCCTGAAAGTCATGCTTGATGTCAAGGGAGCTGCCTCCACAATGGCTATAAGTCTCCACGCGCCTACGAGGCGGCCTCAATTGGCAGTCTCTGTAAAGAGAACTATCACTCTCCGACCCTTATCTCCTTACAGTCACTGGATAGATCTGCTGCTGCTGTCTCCTCTGCAATACAAGAGAAGTTAGAATTGTGAGCATATAGCTCGTGTTTGAAAAATTCAGTTCGGCGTCTGTTTCTGGATTTTTCACTTTTTTTTATTACTTATGATTAAATATCAAGTAAAAATAAACTATAATTAAAATCACAGTAAAAATGTACTCATAAATAACAATACATTTTTACTGTGATTTTAATTACAGTTTATTTTTACTTGATTTTAATCATAAATAATAAAAAAGTGAAAAATCCAGAAACAGACGCCGAACTGAATTTTTCAAACACGAGCTATGTGCTCACAAACTTCTATCATGTAACATATGGTCCGGGAGACTGTGGGTCCACCAAGGGCAGCCCTGTGGAATTGGTCTACAAAAGCACTACAAATTGGTTGTGACACAACCTTTCAAGGTGAGCACCTAGTTGTATTTTTTTGTTAATAACAGTGAATTAGAGAATGTGTTATTTTGTTATGCTGAGTACATTAAAGACTTTTGCCTCTGTGGGAATATCCCTTTGATACAATAAAATGTATTATCATTCACTTCACATTAGATATGATGTGGCAGCTTGCTCTAGTTAATACTCTGTGTTTATTCTAGAAGATGCACGTCACATTAGCGGGTAGATTCTCCACTATCTCTTCTGTATCATATCCCTCGCTTTGTCCCTGCGTCCGCTTTGCAGGGTGAACCCACCTTCTTCTAGGGCAGTGATGGCGAACCTTCTAGAGACCGAGTGCCCAAACTGCAACCAATATCCACTTATTTACCGTGAAGTGCCAACGTGGCATTTTAAGCAGTAACTTATTGCTGCCTGTTCTTCCACATCTTTCAATCATATCAACCACCTGAGGCTACCAATACAGTTGAAAGAAGGAACGCAAATGCAGACTCTGGTTGTAACTTTTCTACAGGGTCTCTCTGTGGATAAAGAATGGTGGGTCCAGTAGGATGGCCTCCAAAGATAATGCAGTTCTGTCAACACCTTTTCGCTTTTCCCGCAGTTCCAAACAGACAATGAAATGTTGCTTTAAAACAGCGTTGAGCAGCATCTCTTAAGTTGCCTGGGACTGGAGGTGGATTAGGTCCTATTTGGTGAACTCTGCCTGGACCCATGGTCTGAGTGCCCAAAGAAATGGCTCTGGGTGCCACCTTTGGCACCCGTGCCATAGGTTCGCCATCACTGTTCTAGGGGGTAAATGCGCCCTGATGCTGGCACCTTTCATAGTAGGAAGAGTAACTGGCAGATACACTCACCTACCACATCCCACAAGTCATCAGATTGTATTAATTTATTCTTTTGTTGCAAAGTTTTAAATGGTTTTTAATTGTTCTATGCTCAGAGTTTTGGTGGTATCCGCTAGGAGAGTGTATTGTATCAATTTATCTATAAGTACGTATTAATATTGATTTCTTTTTTCACAGGTTCACACACTTGTTTGTTATAGCTAGTTCAGTTTTGCAGTTCTTCATCTGTAGATCATCGTTCTTTACAGGTTCAATAGGTAAATTAATTATAAGTAGGTGAATAGGTTCTTTCTGATTGTACAACCTTCTCATTCTTGCTACTTGGGGAAATATGGAGAGTTCTATGGGAAAACTATGAAGAACAAGAGGGAGGAAGAAGAGGAGAGAGCAGGGGCGCTCGATGTGTAGAAATTCTCAGTATTTTACGAATTGGTGTGTCAGGTTCGCTGGAGAGAATGCTGGTACTTCTGGTTCTTCTGGTGGTGCTAGCAGTGTTCTCCAACCTCCAGCGCGTGTCTGCGCTAACTCCTCCTCTCGTCCTGGGCAGCGGATGCTAAGATCTCGCGCTGTCTAGGAGTTGTGTTCTGAACTACTGGGACTTGTGCTACCTCTGCATGGTGCCTGCTATTGTGCTTGGTTATTCTGCACCATGAGGGGTTAATACCCAGTAGTTGTCCAGCTCCTATCAGGTTCTGGAGGTGGGGTTCTGGCTGCATAAATTGCAGCCTCACTAGTCACCTGTGCCAGTGTTTGAAATCCCTTCTCCACTCGCTCTCAGCATTAGGTTTGACTTGCTCTGTATCTGTATCTGTATCGTTGTTGACCTCGGTTCGTTTTTGACATTGACTCTTTGCCTACTGATTTTGCTATTGACGTACCCTCTCGTTGTGACTCCGGCTAGTTAACCATTCTTTTGTGTTTTATGTTTGTCAGTCTGTTTGTGTTTTCCCTTCCCACACTTAGCAGTGTATTTCAAGTCTTCAAGTAGTCGCCCCGCGGTTTAGCGTGGGGGGGCTATAGGAAGGGACAGAGGTTGGGGCAAGCTCAGGGCACACTATCCCCTGTCTTCTGTGTTACCCAATCCTAACATGGTGCATATGCTAAGTGCGCACTCACCTTTCTGTGTTGTGCTGATGGCACAACTCATAAAATCGCATGTAGGATGAGGGGTGGAACGAGATGCAGCCTTCAGGGAGTCACTTCGGTATGGGTGCCGATGGGAACAATTGTATAGAGTGGTCTCTATTGCTAGAGATCCGTTGGACTGCCCTTTTGGTCCTGGAAAAAGTCCCGGCGCACTCTGTTCCAGAAAAAAGGTTTTATTCTTCCAATATAAAAACCATTAAAATATATTATAAAAGCAAGACGCGTTTCGGATCCGGATTGGATCCTTCTTCAGTTGCATTACATGTTTTCATTATGGATGTTCTATATATACACAGCTTTTTGGCGCGTTCCCGGTAACGGAACGGGAAACGCCATGTAGGGTGGTGAATAGATGACTGATATCATCGATTTTGACAAAATGACAAATTGGTGACGCATTGTTGGACCTTGTGATTTCCAACAATGCGGAGATTGTCCAAAATGTCAGTATCAGGGAACCCCTTGGGAACAGCGATCATAATATAATTATTTTCCTCTTAAACTTTAAAAAGCAGAAACAGGTGGGAAAATCGAAAACTTTGAATTTTAAGAGGGCTAATTTCCAAAAATTCATGGCTGCAATACAGGATATAGACTGGGATCAGATACTGTCAAATGAAGATACTAATGTTAAATGGGAGAAATTCAAATCTATCCTGGGTTTTTATACTTCTAAATTTATTCCAATAGGTAACAAGTATAGACGGGCTGGATTACACCCCGCGTGGCTTACAGCTACAGTTAAAAGGGCAATTAATGAGAAAAAGAGGGCATTCAAGAGGCTATCAATACTTACAAAAAACTTACCAAAATCTGTAAAGAAGAAATCAAATCAGCCAAAATACAAAATGAAAGACAGGTGGCTAAAGATAGCAAAACAAATCCCAAGAAATTTTTTAGGTATATCAATGCAAAAAAAAGGGTCAGAACAGGTTGAACCCCTTTATTCTGAAAATGGGGCATCGGTGACTGGAGACCAAGAGAAGGCGGAGTTACTTAATAGGTTTTTTAGCTCCGTTTATACAATAAAAGAGAGAACTTCTGACTTGGGTGGTGCCAGTGCGGGTCATGCACCCTGTAATATACTAGACTGGCTAAATGTAGACATGATCCAATCTAAGCTCAATAAAATCAATGTGTACAAAGCTCCTGGACCAGATGGGTTACACCCCAGAGTTCTTAAAGAACTCAGTTCTGTTATTGCTGTACCACTGTCTAAAATCTTCAGGGATTCCATTATGTTTTGTGTGGTGCCAAGTGACTGGCGCAAGGCAAATGTGGTGCCAATATATAAAAAGGGCTCTAGAACTTCGCCTGGCAATTACAGGCCTGTAAGCTTAACTTCCATTGTGGGGAAAGTATTGGAAGGGTTAGTAAAAGACTACATACTGGAGTATGTGACATCAAATAGTATAATAAGTGATAGCCAGCGAGGGTTTACTAAGAATAGAAGTTGTCAAACTAACCTTATCTGCTTTTATGAAGAGGTGAGCAGATGCCTAGATGGAGGAGGAGCAGCTGTGGATATTGTGTTCTTGGACTTTGCTAAGGCATTTGACACTGTCCCTCATAGACGCCTGATGGGTAAAATTAGGGCTATTGGTTTGGCAGAAATCATTTGCAATTGGATTGAAAACTGGCTGAAGGATCGTATCCAGAGAGTTGTGGTCAATGATTCCTACTCGGAATGGTCACCAGTTATGAGTGGTGTACCCCAGGGTTCTGTGCTTGGCCCACTACTATTTAATATATTTATTAATGATATAGAGGTAGGAATTAATAGCACTGTGTCTATTTTTGCAGATGACACCAAACTGTGTAGTGTAATAGTCTATGGAGGATGTTCATAGGCTGCAGGGTGACTTGGACAAACTGAATGTTTGGTCATCCACTTGGCAAATGAGGTTTAATGTGGATAAATGTAAGGTTATGCACCTGGGGGCCAATAATCCAAAGGCAAAATATGTCCTTGGGGGAGTAAATCTGGGAGAGTCCCTTGTTGAGAAGGACCTGGGGGTACTAGTAGATCATAAATTGAATAAGAGCATGCAATGTCAATCAGCTGCCTCTAAAGCCAGTAGGATCTTGTCATGTATCAAAAGTGGTATGGACTCTCGTGATAGGGAATATGCTGTCCAGTTCTGGGCACCGGTCCATAAAAAGGATGCCCTGGAGCTGGAGAGGGTTCAACGTAGAGCCACAAAAATGATAAGGGGTATGGAGGGTCTCAGTTATGAGGAAAGATTAAAACAACTAGATTTATTTAGTCTGGAAAAGAGACGACTACGAGGGGACATGATTAATTAATTTAAATATATGAATGGTCCATACAAAAAATATGGTGGTAAGTTGTTTCAGATTAGATCAAATCAAAAGGCGAGGGGGGCACTGTCTCCGTCTGGAGAAAACAAGGTTTAATCACCGGAGGCGACAGGGCTTTTTTACTATGAAAACTGTGAATCTGTGGAATAGCGTGCCTCAGGCGCTGGTCACAGCAGGGACAGCAGAGAGCTTCAAGAAGGGTCTAGATGTCTTTTTACACCTAAATAACATTGATGGTTATGTTATATAGAATTGTTTCCCCTAAATCCCTTCCTCATCCAATCCCTTCCCTTCCTTGGTTGAACTTGATGGACAAGTGTCTTTTTTCAACCGTATAAACTATGAAACTATATAAAACAAGAGTAAATAATACATCATATACACATAATTTTTTAAAAAACTTTTATGGAAATATACACCTTATCTTTTGTATGTGGTAAAATCTCTGGTAATAGAGCTGTCCCATGTGTATCGGTACATCCAGTTTCTGATCCGGTATCAAGTGAAAAAAACTACTAAGATGGATGCCGCAGGATCGCGGGACTACATCTCTACATCTACGGAAGCCTAGAAGGGCCAAAAAACTAATATGTGTTCTGGAAGGCGGTACTAAGTGTCCGCTGTGATGACTATCGGTGGTGTATGAATTTCTGTTTCTGCTGTACAGAAGACTTGGTTCCTATCTATTAATGGAAGATATTTATTCAGGTAAGTATAGATGTTAAATTAACTGTGGTGGGATCGCTATAATTCAATAATAGATATGTGAAATAGGTATATAGTATTCAGGTCGGTTGTGACAGACTATATTAGGATCGTTTCGGTGACCTCATTTAAACCTAGTGGTTTCAGTGTCTTGAGTTTGAACATCCAATAGATTTCCTTCCGTTTAAGGACTTCAAATCTATTTGATGTTTCTTTGTTAACATGGTCTATTGGAGTGATGTTATATTTGATGCCGTTCTTATGTTTAATTTCCATATGTCTAGATAAACTATGCTTATTATTTCCATGTTGGATATTGAACCTATGCCGATTCAGACGACAGTGGAGGGGTTGAGTAGTCCTTCCCACATACTGCAATCCACACTGGCACTCGATTAGATAAATTACGTAACGAGATTGACATGTCATATTGGTTTTTATGTGAAATTTTTCCTCGGAGTTGTTAGAACCGAACGTGGGTGTGCCATGATTGATGACCTTGCAACATTGACAATTCTTGCTGTTACATTTAGTATCATTTTGTCAAAATCGATGATATCAGTCATCTATTCACCACCCTACATGGCGTTTCCCGTTCCGTTACCGGGAACGCGCCAAAAATCTGTGTGTATATAAAGAACATCCATAATGAAAACATGTAATGCAACTGAAGAAGGATCCAATCCGGATCCGAAACGCGTCTTGCTTTTATAATATATTTTAATGGTTTTTATATTGGAAGAATAAAACCTTTTTTCTGGAACAGAGTGCGCCGGGACTTTTTCCAGGACCAAAAGGGCAGTCCAACGGATCTCTAGCAATAGAGACCACTCTATACAATTATGGGAAGACTATAGAAGACTATGGGAACATCAGAAATATGTACGCTGAGCGGATAAAATAGGTGTCATCAGGATACAGGCACGTAACTAGGAGATGCAGGGCCTCATAGCAGGGCCCCCTTTCACCCTTAAAAAATATACATATTTGTATACTCACACAAGCGACTTACAGCACACATTTATATACCTCATGTGCTCACATATAGAGCATATACACACATATAAAAACGTACGGCATATATACTCACTAGAGATGAGCGAGCACTAAAATGCTCGGGTACTCGTTATTCGAGACGAACTTTTCCCGATGCTCGAGTGCTCGTCTCGAATAACGAGCCCCATTGAAGTCAATGGGAGACTCGAGCATTTTTCAAGGGGACCAAGGCTCTGCACAGGGAAGCTTGGCCAAACACCTGGGAACCTCAGAAAAGGATGGAAACACCACGGAAATGGACAGGAAACAGCAGGGGCAGCATGCATGGATGCCTCTGAGGCTGCTTAATCGCACCATTATGCCAAAATTATGGGCAACAGCATGGCCATGACAGAGTGACAGAATGAAGCTAGATAGCATGTAAAACATCCAATAATTGACCCTGACACTATAGGGGACGGCATGCAGAGGCAGCGGCAGCAGCGGCAGGCTAGAGAGTGGCATGGCGACATACCCTAAATGGACTCAGGCTTCAAACCAATGGGTGGCAGAGAGGAACCAAAGGAGGTGAGCAAGAAGCGCTCAAATAATATCGGTACATGATAAAAGTTTGCCAGTATATTTTGTGGATTACACAGCAGGGTGGCGACAAAGTTAACATGGAAGCCATGAAAACAACCCAAAATTCTGCCTGACACAGCTCGTTTGATAAGGGGACCATGTATGGAGGCAGTGAACTAGTAGTAGATTAAAGGTGCTGCAGTTAAAACTATGTTAGTTGGATCTTGGCATGGAGCTGGCGCTCCGCTGCCAGGCGAGCTTTCGCCAATCCAAGCCCCTGTCTCTAGGCTACTCCCCAAACAGCACTTCTAAGAACCTTTTGTATAAGATCAAGTGTAGTAGCGTTCTTATAAGTTTGGGATATGGCGGGTGAGGGGAATGTAAACAGATGCGCAAGAAGCGCTGAAATAATATCGGTAAATGATAAAAGTTTGCAAGTATATTTTGTGGATTACACAGCAGGGTGGCGACAAAGTTAACAAGTTTGATGTGGAATGCCCTGTAATAGCTCTTGGGCGGTGTGCCTTTTATCGCCTAGGCTCAGCAGTTTGAGCACCGCCTGCTGTCGCTTAGCGACGGCACTGCTGCTGTGCCTAGAGCTACCGACTGATGGCGCCATGGCCACGGATGGTAATTCGGAGGAGGAGGAGGTGGAGGAGGGGTGGGAGGAGGAGGAGGTATACTAGACCTTTGAGACCTGGACCCAGGTAGGCCCCGCAATTCTCTGCGTCGGCAGTATATGACCAGCCCCAGGGTCAGACTCGGTCCCAGCCTGCACCAAGTTAAGTGTAGTAGCGTTCTTATAAGTTTGGGATATGGCGGGTGAGGGGAATGTAAACAGATGCGCAAGAAGCGCATGATGCGCATGGAGCTGGCGCTCCGCTGCCAGGCGAGCTTTCGCCAATCCAAGCCCCTGTCTCTAGGCTACTCCCCAAACAGCACTTCTAAGAACCTTTTGTATAAGATCAAGTGTAGTAGCGTTCTTATAAGTTTAGGATATGGCGGGTGAGGGGAATGTAAACAGATGCGCAAGAAGCGCTGAAATAATATTGGTAAATGATAAAAGTTTGCCAGTATATTTTGTGGATAACACAGCAGGGTGGCGACAAAGTTAACAACTTTGATGTGGAATCCATGAAAACAACCCAAATTTCTGCCTGACACACCTCGTTTGATAAGGGGACGATGTATGGAGGCAGCTATATGGACGACTTTTGGAGGTAGCAATGGAGACAACGTGTGGAGGCTGCTATGGAGACAATTTAATTTGGATAGTGCCTGTATGTGGCAGTCCCAAAAAGTTTTCAAACCAGAGGAGCAGGTAGGTGGCCCTCCAGAAAAATGAAATAGATTGAGTGCCTGTATGTGGCAGTCCAAAAAAGTTTTCAAACCAGAGGAGCGGGTAGGTGGCCCTCCAGAAAAATGAAATAGATTGAGTGCCTGTATGTGGCAGTCCAAAAAAGTTTTCAAACCAGAGGAGCAGGTAGGTGGCCCTCCAGAAAAATTGAATAGATTGAGTGCCTGTATGTGGCAGTCCAAAAAAGTTTTCAAACCAGAGGAGCAGGTAGGTGGCCCTCCAGAAAAATTTAATAGATTGAGTGCCTGTATGTGGCAGTCCAAAAAACTTTTCAAACCAGAGGAGCAGGTAGGTGGCCCTCCAGTAAAATGGAATAGATTGAGTGCCTGTATGTGGCACTCCCAAAAATTGTTTAAAACAGAGGACCGGGTAGGTGGCCCTCCAGAAAAATTAAATGCATAAAGTACTATAGCTAGAGCCAGTGGGCCCTGTCAAAAAATAGCCAGTTTCCTCTGCTTTAGTGTACAAAGAGGAGGAGAAGGAGGAAAATGAGGAGGAGGAGGAGTGGATAAATTATTCAGGTTGAGCTTCCTTCACCTGGTGGAGATTGGAAATTATGAGAAATCCAGGCTTTATTCATCTTAATAAGCGTCAGACTGTCAGCGCTGTCAGTCGTGATGATGCCACCAGCTGCACTGAAAACCCGCTCGGACAAGATGCTAGCGGCAGGGCAGGCAAGAACCTCCAAGGCGTACAGCGCCAGTTCGTGCCACATGTCCAGCTTTGAAACCCAGTAGTTGTAGGGAGCTGTGTGATCATTTAGGACGATGGTATTGCAACATCCCCCACCGGGGCCTAGCCTTTGAGGTGAGGCCTGGAGTCAGCCGGGGCCCGCAATACCTGAGTGGCTGGCGGTTGCGGCCTAAGCACGCTATTGTCACGGTGCTTGGTACGGGGGAACCGGAGGGCTGTCCTACAGCCTGGCAGGTCTCCAGCAGGGTGGTGTTGGCAAGAAATGATGAGGGAGAGGCTGCTATAGCGGATCTCCCTGGGGCAACCCCTCAATGTCCCGAGTGTGAGACTCTGGGTGATGGACAGGGTGCCGGTGATGAAGGCAGCCGTATTAGCAGGGACCAGACGGAGACAGAAGTTGAAGAAAACAACTTACAGTTCTTTATTTGAACCGGCAGGAACCGCAGCAACGTGCCTTTAACAGGTAGATGGAGTGCTGAGATGTGAGTTGGAGGGAGCCTCAGGAGATAGTTCACCAGCCTGGATGTAGAGGGCAGGCTGGGAGGCAGCTGTGTCCTGGTAGGAAGCTTCAGCTTGTCCTGTAGGGCTTCAGGTATCACCTTTAAAGGTAAGATGATACCCCTTTTCCTCACTACACTAACTCTAGTCTGATACTCCACTCTTCAGAGGCAGGGGCTAGGCTCTTCCTGCCCTGGTATGGGTTAGACAGAGATTTCTTACTCACTCACTGATCTCTAAGTCTACAAGATCTTCTCCTCTTCTGGGAGAGACTTCTCTCAGAGTTCTCCAGAACATTCCTGGCCAGGGGGTTTTATTACCTCCCTTTGGTCAGGTGGTGGCTGCTCCTCCAATCACATCTCAGCTTACAGAGCACAGGATGTAACACATATCATTGGACAACAGCATCTTGCATCATACAAAATACTTAACCTCTGCCTTGCCAGGCAGGATTCACCACTGCAATATCCCCTATGTCCTATAAGGACCATGTAGTGTGATGTGAGTATATGCAGGTGGGACGTATTCGCAAACACTCCCTCGCCATTGCATCGGCGAGGGTGTTGCATACCCCGGGGGCAATTGAAAGAGCCGCCCTCGGCTCGACTATAGATGTTTTGGGGCACAGAGGGGGCTAAGGGCACTTCTGGGAAGTGCAGGCTATGTGAGGTGTAGGGACAAACCGCCCATGGTCCTTGAAACAGGCACCTGGGTTGGTGTCGGACTGAGACAAAAACATATAGCTGTATGACAGTTGGTCGCTGACGCCATTAAACCGAACTGTACAGTAGGAAAGGTGTGGTGTCATGTCCTGTAATCCACTCCTTGCACCAAGGCCTGTATATTTGTTATATCAACACTTCTTCCCTGGCGGCAATTATATAATGTGTATATGCATTGCATTAGCATATGCGACACGAGTACCTCCTGACTGGCATCTCTACCCATGTATGGGTGGCATCCAGGTGCTAACTGTGTAACACCCCCGGTCCCCGAAGGACCCGCAGTTTACGGACTACCCCCATGTGCAAACCTCAGTTTGAGGGATCAGGTAGCGGTCAGTGTTTTACACAAAAAGACGGTCCGACACAGCCACACTACAACCTGAAAAGCCTATGAAAGGGTTAAATGCAGACTACTGGCATATATGACAGTGTGCAAACAGGTGATAAATTCACATTGGCTTAGGAGCCCAATGGGTACACATCTTAAACGTTACAAACGTTACAGAAGTAGATAGGCTACTCAGCGTAGTAGGATAAAATGTCTCTTTTCCTGCAAAGAAAAGGCATAAAAAGAGTGCAAGCAGAATGTCCATACCAAGAAAGGAAGGCATTAAGTGCAAAATGATAATAAATTAAATGGCAACTTTTCCCTGGTAGTATCTGGCAAAAGTCTCACAGAAGGTCTCTAGTGACAAAGTCCATCTTCTGGGTACAGCCCTTGATGTGGGGAAAAGTGCACTAAAGAAACAAAGGGTCTCCTCTTTGTGTAGAGGGACAGAGTCCTTTGAAGAAATTCTCTGCTGTGGCAGAGGAAGGGGTGCTATCATAGCACAGGACAATAATCAGTTCAAGGTATGTCTCTTGACTGTGATAAATAAGGGTAAGAGTCTCAGGACAGTTTCTGGCTCTATAGGGTAGGGCAGAAATAAATATACATATGTACACAGTACCTGAAGAAGGCTTTCAGCCCATCAGGGGTTACTCGGCATCGCTGGGTTCAGCAGAGACAGGATCCGGCTCCAGCAGGGAATCCTGTACATCCTCAGCGGGAGTAGGTATGGAAGGTTCCAGCTGGGGACACCCGGTGGCAGTAGCGGGTACTGCAGGTGCAGCAACATCCTCCTGACCTTCAGGGGGAGGAGCGCTGTCGCCCGGGATGTCGTCTGTTCCAGCCAGGGGCTCAACTGAGCCAGGGACCACAGAGGGGTCCAGCAGTAAATAAATAGGGGCCTGCGGCAGCGCCGTGGCTCCCTCTAGCTCCGGTTCTTCTGGGGCCGGGTCATCACCCCATTGGTAACCGGCAAGTGGAGAAGTGGGCCTCGTCGGAACCTCCGGACAAGGTTCAGTAGCCTGGATGTCTTCTCCCACAGAAGAGCCGCGGGACCTGGCAATGCTCCCGGCAGGGGAGACAGTGGGGGTGGCGCCCTGGATCATGCCCGGCCCATGGATGGCAATGGGACCCGTACTCACGATTACCGTGGACGGAGCATTCACGTGGGTCACCGCCCGGGGACTCGCAGCCGAGGAAGAGGAAGTGTTCGGGGATTCCGGCCACTCGTCGTCCTCATACAGCTCGTCATACGGTGGGTAGCGGTCCTCGTCGGAGTCGGGGATCCGGATCACACCAGCCGCCCATGGTCCTCGGGGGCCCTCCTGCAGGGAGAACTCGATACACTCTCCTGGCTTCAGGTTGTGCAGGCTCTCTGGCAAGTCAGGCCTCTTGACAGACCGGCGGGGAATAAATACCTCCCGTCCGGTGTAGTCTTGGGTGGCGAAGCCATAGCCGCGCTGTTTGTCGAAGAACCGGACCATGCCGGTGGTGCGGTTCTTTTCCACCCAGGCTCCAGCTGCAGACCGGCCGGCCATGTAATGCTGGGCCTCCTTCTCGCGGCGTCGCTGTTCTGAGACAGCGTCTCGGAGTCTCTGGCGGACGGCCTCACCTCGGCCTCGAGGCTGCGGAGGTGGCGGTGCTGGGGCTCGTGGCTCCGGTGCAGGCTCGGATCTCCGTGTTGGTCGGGCAGGTGCCGGAACAGGAGCAGGAGCAGCCGGAGGATCAGGAACCGTCTCAGCAGGGCTAGCAGGCCGAACAGCAGGGACAGTAGGCCTCGTAGCAGGTGGCACAGCAGCAGTAGGCCAAGGCGCGGGCTCGACAGGAGTCGGGGCCTCCCCACGTGGCGCCTCCACGTGGGCCCGTGGTACCGGCATGGTAACCGGGAGAGGCACGAGGAACCGCCCGGGATGTAGTTGGTACTCCGTCACCGTCTGGACATACCTCCTGGTGACGAAGGCTCGGGTCAGTCCTCGATGCAGCCGGTGCCCAGCAAAGGGCCTCCGGACCAGCTGCGCAGAGACCACAACCATGGTCTCTAAGACCTCGTAAAACTCTGGACGCTCCACAGGAGGGAATGGCGGAGGACCCCACATGGTGTTGACCTCACAGTCCAAGATCCGCATGAGTTCTGGCGTTTTGTTGAGGCGGGGCAGGAAGTCTGCGTAGCGCCAGAGGGAGGAGTCCAAGTCCTTCCCGCCAAGAGCTGTGGCAGGCTCTAATTTTTCCTGCGCCACAGGAGGCGGGGTTCGCGCCCTTCGCGCGTGGGTGGAGCTTAGTGTGTCGTCTGGGTTTCCCGCCAGTGAAGATTTTGGCGGGCTGGAATTAGATGCTGCGCCACAGTTTCTGAGGTAAAATCTTTAGGCGCGGCAGCGCCGGATGTAGCAGAGCTGGTACAGTTCTTGCAGGGATTAACCTCTTGAGTGCGGGAGCGGCGCTCGACAGCACGTGGCAGCATTAACACAGTTCAATCCAGAAACACACAATCACTTGGGCCTAAACCCGGATGGCAGCAGGGTTAGGCAGCACAGTCTTTAATAAAGGAAAGTCTTTAATGCCGTAATAAGGCACAGAAGTATCAATCCTGTTCGTGACGCCACTTGCAACATCCCCCACCGGGGCCTAGCCTTTGAGGTGAGGCCTGGAGTCAGCCAGGGCCCGCAATACCTGAGTGGCTGGCGGTTGCGGCCTAAGCACGCTATTGTCACGGTGCTTGGTACGGGGGAACCGGAGGGCTGTCCTACAGCCTGGCTGGTCTCCAGCAGGGTGGTGTTGGCAAGAAATGATGAGGGAGAGGCTGCTATAGCGGATCTCCCTGGGGCAACCCCTCAATGTCCCGAGTGTGAGTCTCTGGGTGATGGACAGGGTGCCGGTGATGAAGGCAGCCGTATTAGCAGGGACCAGACGGAGACAGAAGTTGAAGAAAACAACTTACAGTTCTTTATTTGAACCGGCAGGAACCGCAGCAACGTGCCTTTAACAGGTAGATGGAGTGCTGAGATGTGAGTTGGAGGGAGCCTCAGGAGATAGTTCACCAGCCTGGATGTAGAGGGCAGGCTGGGAGGCAGCTGTGTCCTGGTAGGAAGCTTCAGCTTGTCCTGTAGGGCTTCAGGTATCACCTTTAAAGGTAAGATGATACCCCTTTTCCTCACTACACTAACTCTAGTCTGATACTCCACTCTTCAGAGGCAGGGGCTAGGCTCTTCCTGCCCTGGTATGGGTTAGACAGAGATTTCTTACTCACTCACTGATCTCTAAGTCTACAAGATCTTCTCCTCTTCTGGGAGAGACTTCTCTCAGAGTTCTCCAGAACATTCCTGGCCAGGGGGTTTTATTACCTCCCTTTGGTCAGGTGGTGGCTGCTCCTCCAATCACATCTCAGCTTACAGAGCACAGGATGTAACACATATCATTGGACAACAGCATCTTGCATCATACAAAATACTTAACCTCTGCCTTGCCAGGCAGGATTCACCACTGCAATATCCCCTATGTCCTATAAGGACCATGTAGTGTGATGTGAGTATATGCAAGTGGGACGTATTCGCAAACACTTCCTCGCCATTGCATCGGCGAGGGTGTTGCAGTATGGTCAGCTACGTACTCCCTCACCATCTTTCTGTAAAGATCAGCCCTACTCTGCCGAGACTGGGGACAGGTGACAGTGTCTTGCTGGGGTGACATAAAGCTGGCAAAAGCCTTGTAAAGCGTACCCTTGCCAGTGCTGGACAAGCTGCCTGCTCGCCTACTCTCCCTCGCTACTTGTCCCGCAGAACTACGCACTCTGCCGCTAGCGCTGTCAGAAGGGAAATACTGTTTCAGCTTGTGAACCAGGGCCTGCTGGTATTCATGCATTCTCACACTCCTTTCCTCTCCAGGGATGAGAGTGGAAAGATTTTGCTTGTACCGTGGGTCCAGGAGAGTGAATACCCAGTAATCGGTGCTGGAATAAATTCTTTGAACGCGAGGGTCACGGGATAGGCAGCCTAGCATGAAATCTGCCATATGCGCCACTGGCCTGACTGTCCATTTCCTCCTCCTCCAACTCCTCCAACTCCTCTTCTTCTGCCCATACACGCTGAACAGTGAAGGACTCAACAATGGTCCCCTCTTGTGTCTCACCAACATTCTCCTCCTCTTCCTCCTCCGATATGCGCTGAGAAACAGACCTAAGGGTGCTTTGGCTATCAACAAGGGAATCTTCTTCCCCCGTCTCTTGTGACGAGCGCAAAGCTTCCGACTTCATGCTGATCAGAGAGTTTTTCAACAGGCCAAGCAGCGGGATGGTGAGGCTGATGATGGCGGCATCGCCACTGACCATCTGTGTTGACTCCTCAAAGTTACTCAGCACCTGACAGATATCAGACATCCACGTCCACTCCTCATTGTAGACTTGAGAAAGCTGACTGACCTGACTACCAGTTCTGGTGGAAGTTGACATCTGGCAGTCTACAATCGCTCTGCGCTGCTGGTAAACTCTGGATAACATGGTCAGTGTTGAATTCCACCTCGTGGGCACGTCGCACAACAGTCGGTGAGCGGGCAGTTGGAGGCGGCGCTGCGCTGCCCTGAGAGTGGCAGCATCTGTGCTGGACTTCCTGAAATGCGCACAGATGCGGCGCACCTTCGTGAGCAAATCAGACAGATTGGGGTATGTCTTGAGGAAACGCTGAACTATCAGATTTAACACATGGGCCAGGCATGGCACATGTGTCAGTCTGCCGAGTTGCAGAGCCGCCACCAGGTTACGGCCGTTGTCACACACAACCATGCCTGGCTTCAGGTTCAGCGGTGCCAGCCACAGATCAGTCTGCGCCGTGATGCCCTGTAATAGCTCTTGGGCGGTGTGCCTTTTATCGCCTAGGCTCAGCAGTTTGAGCACCGCCTGCTGTCGCTTAGCGACGGCACTGCTGCTGTGCCTAGAGCTACCGACTGATGGCGGCATGGCCACGGATGGTAGTTCGGAGGAGGAGGTGGAGGAGGGGTGGGAGGAGGAGGAGGCATAGTAGGCCTGAAAGACCTGGACCGAGGTAGGCCCCGCAATCCTCGGCGTCGGCAGTATATGACCAGCCGTAGGGTCAGCCTCCACCAAGTTAACCCAATGTGCCGTCAGCGATATATAGTGGCCCTGCCCGGCAGCACTCGTCCACGTGTCCGTGGTCAGGTGGACCTTGTCAGAAACGGCGTTGGTCAGGGCACGGATGATGTTGTCTGACACGTGCTGGTGCAGGGCTGGGACGGCACATCGGGAAAAGTAGTGGCGGCTGGGGACCGAATACCGAGGGGCGGCCGCCGCCATGAGGTTGCGAAAGGCCTCGGTCTCTACTAGCCTATAGGGCAGCATCTCCAGGCTAAGCAATCTGGAGATGTGGACATTAAGGGCTTGGGCGTGCGGGTGGGTTGCACTATATTTACGTTTCCGCTCCAGCGTCTGGGGTATAGAGAGCTGAACGCTGGTGGATGCTGTGGAGGATCGTGGAGGCGACGATGGGGTTTTTGTGCCAGGGTCCTGGGCAGGGGGCTGACTATCAGCTGACACAGGGGAAGGAGCAGTGGTGTGCACGGCCGGAGGTGAACGGGCTTGGTGCCACTGAGTGGGGTGTTTAGCATTCATATGCCTGCGCATACTGGTGGTAGTTAAGCTAGTAGTGGTGGAACCCCTGCTGATCCTGGTTTGGCAAAGGTTGCACACCACAGTCCGTCGGTCATCCGGTGTTTCCTTAAAGAACCTCCAGACTTCTGAAAATCTAGCCCTCGCCGCGGGAGCCCTCGCCACGGGAGCTTCACTACGTGACACATTTGGCGCTGATGCACCTGCTCTGGCCCTGCCTCTCCGTCTGGCCCCACCACTGCCTCTTCCAACCTGTTCTGGTCGAGGACTCTCCTCCGTCTCAGAAGCACTGTGTTCACCCGGCCTCTCAACCCAGCTTGGGTCTGTCACCTCATCATCCTCCGATCCCTCACTCTGCTCCCCCCTCGGACTTCCTGCCCTGACAACAACTTCACCACTGTCTGACAACCGTGTCTCCTCATCGTCGGACACCTCTTTACACACTTCTTCCACTACGTCAAGAAGGTCATCATCACCCACAGACTGCGACTAGTGGAAAACCTGGGCATCGGAAAATTGCTCAGCAGCAACCGGACAAGTGGTTTGTGACTGTGGGAAGGGTCCAGAAAACAGTTCCTCAGAGTATGCCGGTTCAAATGGCAAATTTTCCTGGGAGGGGACAGACTGGGGGGGAGGAGGCTGAGGTGCAGGAGCTGGAGGAGTGCCGATTTCGGTGACATGGGTGGACTGCGTGGAAGACTGACTGGTGGACAAATTGCTCGAAGCATTGTCGGCAATCCACGACATCACCTGTTCGCACTGTTCTGGCCTCAACAGTGCTCTACCACGAGTCCCAGTAACTTCAGACATGAACCTAGGGAGTGTAGCTCTGCGGCGTTCCCCTGCTCCCTCATCAGCAGGTGGTGTCTCACCCCGCCCAGGACCACGGCCTCTGACCCCTGCAGTAGTTGGACGCCCACGTCCCCGCCCTCGTCCTCTACCCCTAGCCCTCGGGTTAAACATTTTGAAAATGAAAGTTAAAAAAAAGTTAAAAAAAAATTAAAGTTATGTGTTTTTTAGTTTTTTTTTGTGTTTTTTAGTTTTTAAAACCAAACAATGCTATCCTATTGCTATGGCTATTTTCTAGCCAAGTATGAAAGCACACTGCTATGCCAGATGAGATGACGCTGAGTTATGAAAAAATAAACGTAAAATAAAAAGAAACTGCCAGACTGTGCCTAATTGAAATCCAACCCCTAATAAATTATCCCACTTCGGTCTTTGCGATGGATATGTGCGTCACTAAGCGCTAAACACAGCGGTCGCAAGTCTCACTCCAAATTCCTGACAATTGGCTAGTAGATGCACTGCAGCAAGTACAGCCACCAGCAGATCAACCAGAAATAAAATATATATAACGCTACTGTAGGCGTAAGTAAGCCATTTGGATTCTCCTTTGGCTATTTTCTAGCCAAGTATGAAAGCACACTACTATGCCAGATGAGATGACACTGAGTTATGAAAAAATAAACGTAAAATAAAAAGGAAATGGCAGACTGTGCCTAATTGAAATCCAACCCCTAATAAATTTTCCCACTTTGGTGTTTGAGGTGGATATGTGTGTCACTAAGAGCTAAACACAACGGTAGCAAGTCCCCCTGCAAATTCCTCACAATATGGTACTAGCTGCACTACTAGTGCCAGCAAGCCCAGCCACAAGCAAACAAAAAAAAAAAAAAGTATAACGTTATTGTAGCCCTAAGAAGGGCTGTTGGGTTCTTGTTGAATCACTCCTGCCTAACACTATTCTAATAGAACACCCTAACGCTTTCCCTGACCAGCAGCAGCTCTCTCCCTAGCGGCATCCAGACACAGAATGATCCGAGCAGCGCGGCCAGCGGCTAGTCTATCCCAGGGTCACCTGATCTGGCCAGCCAACCACTGCTATCGACGTGTAAGGGTACCACGTCATGCTGGGTGGAGTGCAGAGTCTCCTGGCTTGTGATTGGCTCTGTTTCTGGCCGCCAAAAAGCAAAACGGCGGGAGCTGCCATTTTCTCGAGCGGGCGAAGTATTCGTCCGAGCAACGAGCAGTTTCGAGTACGCTAATGCTAGAACGAGCATCAAGCTCGGACGAGTATGTTCGCTCATCTCTAATACTCACATATAGTATATATACATCACATATGTTATACATATTATACTGTACCATGTGCAGCATAATATGTATATAATGGGGCACATCCTCCATTCTTTAGTGTGTCAGGTTGGATGCCTGGGCCCCCTAACACTGCGAGCCCCACAGTAGCTGCTATCACTAGCACGTGCTATCACCTTTTCATTTGAAGTGACCCCTCCTCTTTAATCCTTGGCTTTGAATGATCACAGGGGTGCCAAATTTATACAGGTTTTTTACTACATTGAAAAAAAAGGTTTACCGTAATAACCTTTTCATACTTTGATGTACGGAGCTGTGTGAGGTGTAATTTTTTGGGGGGGTGAGCTGACGTTTTCTTTGCTAACATTTTGGGGACTGTATGAACATTTGATCACTTATAAAAAATTTAGCAAAATGATGAAAAATTGGCAATTTAGACATTGGGGCGCTATTTACTGTTACAGGGTTCAACACCGTATATATTTTGATAGAGCGGACATTTTGGGATGCAGCGATACTGAATATGTTTATGATGTTAGCTGTATTTTATATCAGTTATAGGGAAAGGGGGTGATTTGAACTATATAGTTTTGGGGTTTTTTTTCAACTATTTCTCAGACTCCGTAGCTTGTCTGATCCTACCATATACTACAGATCCTCGCTCCTGGATGACGTGAAAGGAAGCAATGATCTAAACCATTATGGCAGTGCCCACACGCTGCCGGCTTTGATGTGATCAGTGCTCGCATCAAACGCGGGTGTAACCGTTGGGTATTTCCTGCAATATCCCCATGAGCCCTCTCCATACCCCCGTTACCGACGTGTGACGTACCAATAAGTCACACATCGGTAAGGGGTTAAACTCAAGTCACCCGTCATGAGATTGGGACAAGCTAGTGACATCATTTGCCAGCCTTTTTTTTTTTCCCCAGACAAAAAAAAACAACAAATAACACCTGGACGGTTTTTTTTGGGGGGATATACGGCTCAGAAACGGATTACACACAGATGCCACGCAGACCTCAAATTGGACCACGGATCTGTTGTTTGTGACCAGCAAATGCACGGACTTGCATGATATATCGTTTTTCGCCCTCTTGTTTATTAAAAACGTTATTATTTTTCTTTAGGTCTTCACCGGCCCCTGTAAATTTTTAAAAAACTACTTTAGAACACAAAACCTCGTGATTTTTAATAATACCAAAACGAATGGAAACCTCTGGATTGGTCAATATTCCTCATGTTCCAAGGTTCTTTCCAGGGTCAGGCATTGACACAAAGGGTAACCACCAAGAGGTGGCATCATTCCGTTTGGAGGAGAGCTCATTTGCATAGCTCAGTATCTTCTAAATTATACTACTTCTGCTGGAACTCCCAAGATAATTCTGGGTGAATGTTGAACTCTATGAACCATAAAAACATTAAAATTGTGATTATTTTATTGTTGCACATACAAAGGAAAGAATCTAAAAGCTTTGAGCTCTTCTTTACTTAGGTTTCAGCTGATCGGTAGTGATCCTAGTAGTAGATTAGCTGTAATAATGTAAACGTATAAAACATTAAAAATATGCGATTAAAAAAAATAAAATGGTCACTACACATGTGCATATATTAATTATGAAAACATTTTTCGGGAAACTTCTAGCAGTTTTGACCCATAATAATTGCAGACATGTTGGACATTGACCCTGGAGATGTGTGTAACCATACCTTTGTATGTTATAAGCAGCAGGACTGTGATATATGCATTTATATTACAGGAATGTAACTGGACTTCTAGATCTTTTTACTACACAGAATAGCTCCTCCCCTTTGCTCGAAGTCACAACTGAAGGATTATGGTTAGATATGACATCAATTTCAATCCAGATTCAAAGGACACAGAAAACGTGTGAGGAGACTTCCCAGGGCGTAAAGTCCAGCTACAATCCTGGAATCCTATAAATCTGAATTTCACAGTAATTTGAAACAGTAACACTATTTCTGGTCATATTTTAACATTCATTCTTTATTTTCTTCTCTGCAGTCCTCCCTGTGCTGATGGGTGGAGACCTAGCTGCTTTGACTCAGCTCCTGCACACCTATCCCCCCCCCCCTCTCCATAGACCTACATGCAATCAAATACCTTTTGTCATTTTTGCAAGGATCCTGCAGATAGAAATTTACTTTGCAGTAAAGGGGTGGCCTATAACCAAGCAAAAAAATAAAAACAAAGACAAACTCACTTATGCAAAATTCTCTTTATTTACATAAAATACAGAGTCTCTCTATAAGATGTTGGATACATTGAAACACAGTAATGAAGTTACTGCTGGAAAATCAGTCAAATGACACAATAACAATATAAAGTTTTAAAAGCAAATGATAAAACTTCAGCCATCGCAGCCGATTTATCAACATGGCGACAATCTGCTGCAATGTAGAGCAAACTTCCCGGCTGTATTATGACTGATTCAGCTGGGAAGGACTACAGAGCACGATCTGCGTGCCACGTTTTATTGAGCAATAAATTGGTGGTCAGTAGGAGGTCTCAGCTTGTCAGGTCAAGCTTTAAAGGGGATCACTTAAAGAAAAAAGGCTTGTTTTCAAAATTTGAGTAACGCCACCACTTTTGTCCACCATGGACTGAATCTAGAACTAACTCAGCCCTTTATTAGGGGGGAAGATGCAATACCAGTTGCAGCCACTGAGCAAGGGTGGCGCCATTTCTGAAAAAAAAAAAAAAATGTTTCCGTTCTGGAAAAATTCCTTTCAATTTTTTTGCAGCTCTGGGAATATGATGGTTCTAATATCCATCATGGCCGTTGAGGAAAATAAACCTCTGTATAACCTCACAACGTGAAGGAAACACCACCAAAACATACATCACCATCCACAAATAACTCTCTTAGGCCTCGTTCAGACATAGTTTATGTGGCACTTCAACTGCTGGGGTCTATTTTAGATGTTACCAATGGACCAACAAGTAACCCCAGTCATTTCAATGGAACGAATGCCACACCTCCTACATGTCTGGCCGGAGGACCCCTTTAAATTCTGACTTCCTTGTTTAAATTCCTAAAATATTCTCAAAACAAGATCTGATCTGGAACCTTACCCGTGGGAGTCAGAGGAGACTTTTTCCTAGACAAATGAGAATTATGGAACATTGTGCTATAAGGAATTGTCCAGGACAAGAAAAACATGGCAGCTTTCACCCAGGTACAGTGCTGTACACGAGTACTGTGTGGTATTGCAGCATAGCTCATTAACTGTCAAGTAGGTGGAGCCAACCCACGACCACCCACTTGACAACAGAGAGCCTAATTTCCATAATTGGATGCCGAAACCAATGGCATAAAAAATGGTGAGGCCAAGAGGAAAAAAAATATAAAATCCACCTGTACCGAACTATTAAAGGAGAAGAGATTTGGCGCAATTGGAGGTGGTAAAAGATCCTCTTTAAAAGAGAATACTGCTGCGATATCAGACACAATCCCTGGACAGGTTTTATAAGAAATTATCAAAAAAATCTTTGAAGACCACCAAAAGATATGATATAGAGCACATCCCCTTAAAGGGGCAAGGCAAATTGCACTAAAAGGGGAGGTCTGTTACCTAATCTTGGGGCTTAGATTCCTGTCTCCATTTACATGTCTTGCATTACTTAAAGGGGTTGGCTACTTTACCTCATGATTTTTTGTTGTGTGTAACAAATACACACACTTTCTTGATATGTAAATTATGGATTATGGGTTCAGGATTAAAAGGGGTTGGCCACTTTACCTCATGATTTTTCTTTGTAATGTGTGTGAGGGGGGCAGGATATGAGGTAATTTACCAATATGCATCTATTCCCAATTCTGCTCTGCTTTCTTGATGTGTAAAGTAAAGTTTTCCATCTTTTTTACCTCATAAACCAAACATTCCTGATCATAAAATGGAGGCAGATGGAGGGTCATGTGATCTGACGGTCCCTGAAAAATCACCCTGCCAGGACCTGGATCTTGTAGGCGATTGCTCACGGACAGATAGAGATCACATGACCCTCCATCTGCCGCCATTTTATGATCAGGAATGTTTGTTTTATGAGGTAAAAAAGATGGAAAACTTCACTTTACACATCAAGAAAGCAGAGCAGAATTAGGAATAGATGCATATTGGTAAATTAGCTCATATCCCCCAAACACACACACACATAAAAAAAAAAAAAATCATGAGGTAAAGTGACAAACCCCTTTTAATCCTAAACCCATAATCCGGCCCATGATATACAATTATGACGTTTACAGGTTTTTTTTTTTATATAAACCTCCTCCTTTAATTTTTTTCCCCAAAGTATAAAAAAAAACTAAACGAAAACCAAACAATAATCATCTATTCTGGTTTTTCAGGTTATAAAGAGATTCCGAAAGGACACTTCAGCTTCATACAAAAGGGGGCAAGGTGGTCGCCTTCCGTGAATATTGCACTTTACCTTTTGTTCACTTTAAACAACATTGCATACGAAATATATCACAGCTTGGAGCCATCGCGACTACACTGATGAATGAAGGTAAAATGATCTGGAGTAAACATCAAAAAAAAAAAAAACATCAGAAAAAAAAAAGATAACATACAAATATAGCAATCAAGTACAACAGGTGCCCACCGCTCTCCTACCGGAAGGGGGCCCTGGAAGTATGTGCAAAACTTTATTTTTTTTTGGTCAGCTTTTTCTTACCCAACACCCCTTTATTGTATGAGGCAGCTACATAGTTACAAAAATTTTTTTTAAACTTGGGAGGGTGCTTTAATACTAGGACTATCGAAAAAAAGTGCAGTTGGCACCATGGCGGGCACTGCGGCGTGGGCAGTGCTTCACAGAACATGTGCGGGCTTAGCAGTTTTCGGATACTGTTATTGCTTCTTGGCAAGATTTTTAGAACATAAACACACAGGGAGAGTTTAGGTGTTATGTTTGACTTCCCTGACCCACCGTTACACGTTTTATAATCCGTTCCTGCTGTGCCGGCACCAATTTTACCGCATGAACACTGAAGTTTTAAAAGGGGTTGTCCATTTTGTTAAAAAAAAAAAAAACACAACTGCAAGTGTTCCTTTCTCCTGGAGCGCCTCCGCAGGGGAAATGAAGCATTGCAATCCAGGAGGTCCCAAAAGAGGGGCTTGATTTTAACATTTCAGGACTCCCTAAAAGGGTATTTTATATTGTATATATTTTATATTGTAAAGGGTATTTTATATTGTATATCTATTTTGGACAACCCCTTTAAAGTACACAACCTACATTAGATTAGCTAAATTTGGATTTAAAATGTCATGAAGGTGCACCTCTGGTTTAGAGATATTCACACCATTTAAATGAGGTGTTGCCATATTTGTAAATCCATAAAATACACTCCCAAGCAGAAACTTAAGAGGAGTCTTAAAGGGGCATTCCATTTCTTATTTTTTAAAGACCCTCCAAGGGTGAGGTGTTCAGACAAGCACTATGGCTTCTTTAAACTTTAAAACCAAGGACAGCACCATACATTGCATAGTGGCTGTGTTTGGTATTACATCCACTTAAGCAAGCAAGTCATATGATCGATTACACCACCAAATGGATGTGATATTATTAAACAGGCTTGTGTAAGGTATATTAAGGAATCACAAATGTCACCATTACTTAATATAAGGCACCCCCTGAGATACCATTTAGAGGATAGCTACCAAACCAGCTACGCACTAGTTTAGAGTAAACTCGTCACAGTGTACCAGCGTATCAATTCAAGAAAACGCCCCCTTAACGTTGGCACATTAAGTGCCTCAATGATGCCCCCTGCTAGTCAACCAGCAGAATGGCGTCCTTGTCATTGAGGTGGGATCTCAAGAATCGATTGGTTTGGCACACATAGCAGAAGGTGACGGGTTCACTATAAAGCATATAAGCCCATCATACAGCTACTGATCCATAGCAGGTCAACAACCCAATAAAAAAAAAAAAAAGCTATATAAATCTATTCACATGTGCCATGACTATATGTAACTGGAGTGCAAACACGTTCCCTTACAACACAGCATCTGGCCTCATGGCACAGGAAGTCTGGTGTGCGCTGGAAAATGCCTTCCCCTAACAATTCCTATATCAGATTTAGATCATGATCATTACATAACTTTTTTTTTTACAAATATATCTGTAAATGTTACAGTAGTTTTTCTTTTACATATACATTTTTTTTAGGTTGCATTAAAGTTCTAATAAATCTGCATTGACAATCTGGGTCTAGTGATATGGCACATTTTGTGGCACGCATTTTAAAGAACAGTCTAGGTAGACGATCGCTGAACAGAAATAACGCATCGTAAGAGCGAAACAGGTCACGTACGATCTAGGTGAGTGGTCGGTGGTGGGCAATATCAATTTGTTAGGGATCAAACTTGCTGGCTAAGAAGGAGACCACTGGTGGCCATCTTAATTTGGACAAGGGAGTAGTGAGTCGATCTGGATTACAATGGGTCAGAAAAAGAGACCATTAATGGTCATGCCCTGGTTCGTAAAGGGCCACTTATGGGTTGTGTAAGGGTATAAAGCCAAATACCACAAGTCAACAGACCATTGGTGGTAATGTCTGGATCATGGCTGGGATGTTAAAAGTAAGATCATTGCCATCAATGTCGGGATTGCCTAGAAGACTACCAGTTGTCAAGCCTGAGTACAAGTAAAACAACTGGCGATCATGTCTTGATTGTTAAGAAAGTATTGATGGGCATGCCAGAGACCATCCGTGGTCCTGACTGGATTGTTAAAGAGACCATCCGTGGTCCTGACTGGATTGTTAAAGAGACCATCCGTGGTCCTGACTGGATTGTTATAGAGACCATCCGTGGTCCTGACTGGATTGTTATAGAGACCATCCGTGGTCCTGACTGGATTGTTAAAGAGACCAACGGTGGTCCTGACTGGATTGTTAAAGAGACCAACGGTGGTCCTGACTGGATTGTTAAAGAGACCAACGGTGGTCCTGACTGGATTGTTAAAGAGACCATCCGTGGTCCTGACTGGATTGTTAAAGAGACCATCCGTGGTCCTGACTGGATTGTTAAAGAGACCATCCGTGGTCCTGACTGGATTGTTAAAGAGACCATCCGTGGTCCTGACTGGATTGTTAAAGAGACCAACGGTGGTCCTGACTGGATTGTTAAAGAGACCAACGGTGGTCCTGACTGGATTGTTAAAGAGACCAACGGTGGTCCTGACTGGATTGTTAAAGAGACCATCCGTGGTCCTGACTGGATTGTTAAAGAGACCATCCGTGGTCCTGACTGGATTGTTAAAGAGACCATCCGTGGTCCTGACTGGATTGTTAAAGAGACCAACGGTGGTCCTGACTGGATTGTTAAAGAGACCAACGGTGGTCCTGACTGGATTGTTAAAGAGACCATCCGTGGTCCTGACTGGATTGTTAAAGAGACCATCCGTGGTCCTGACTGGATTGTTAAAGAGACCAACGGTGGTCCTGACTGGATTGTTAAAGAGACCATCCGTGGTCCTGACTGGATTGTTAAAGAGACCATCCGTGGTCCTGACTGGATTGTTAAAGAGACCATCCGTGGTCCTGACTGGATTGTTAAAGAGACCATCCGTGGTCCTGACTGGATTGTTAAAGAGACCATCCGTGGTCCTGACTGGATTGTTAAAGAGACCAACGGTGGTCCTGACTGGATTGTTAAAGAGACCAACGGTGGTCCTGACTGGATTGTTAAAGAGACCAACGGTGGTCCTGACTGGATTCTTAAAGAGACCATCGGTGGTCCTGACTGGATTCTTAAGGAAACCAATGCTGGTCCTCACTGGATTGTTAAAGAGACCATTGGTGGTCATCCCTGGGTTGTTAGGGAAATCATTGGTGGTCATTACTGGATTGCTAGCAGGACCACTGGTGGTCATGCTTGGACTGTTGACGAAACCATTGGAGGCCATCCCTGGATTGTTAAGGAGACCATTGAGATCCTGGTCATATATGGGTCAGGTTATACTAAAGACCAATGACCTAGACTTGTCAACTAGCCCGCTCATCAAACTTGACACACATCAGCAGTGTGGTGGCCACCACACCTTATAAGCAGCACCAAAGATAAGTTCACATGATTAACCTGCAGCGAAATTATCGCCTTGAGTAAGGGATGGCTTTGCCCCCCAACCCACTATATAAAGTGACTATTTTTGCTACATCAACCAAATTCTCATGGTCAGAGAAACGGTATGAGATCAAGGCCACCTACCTACTGCCCACCACCGACTCGGGACACCTTCAATTAGCTTATGCATGTATTTTGTGTATACTGTTATGTGGAAACAAAAAAAAAAAAAAAATAATAATAATAATAATATCACCATTATCGGCTAAGAGAGTCTCACAGCTACAGAAAGTTTTTTGGGAAAGCACTCTCCATATCCAAGAAAAAAAAAACAAGCATATCACAAAGCTTTGCACTTCAGTAGGATGCTGCAGGACATTCTATAAAGGGAGAAGATATTTTTCACATTTTTTTTTTTGTATTTTTTTTTTTTTAGCAATCAGCTACTATCCACATTCAGGAAGTCAGTCTTTTTATTTTTATTTTTTTGACAGATTTGGTGAATATCTACTTCCCAAACCTGATTGGAGATTACCTGGATGTGGAAGCTGTTAAGCTATAACGTAATACCGATATGTACAAAACAACTTTATGGCACCGATTCAGCTTTTCAACCAAGAAGTTGGCACAAGACTGGTCGTAAAGCTTCTAAGTTCTACGAATTAGACAGTACAGCTTATTTTGTTGAGTTTTTTTTTTAGGTTTTTCCATAATTTTTTTTCTAGCTTTTCCTCCTTTAAACCCCCCTATCACACCTCCCGTCGCCGCCCCCCCCCCCCCCCCCATCTCGTGTATAAAACAAAGCACTCTACACATAACAGGAACAAGGCAAACCAGGATAACAAATGTATAACTGTACAAAAGAGGGGGGGGAAACAAAATTAAATTTCCCCAAAAATCGGAAATCCGGTGTCTAAAAGAAAACTTTTTGACAAAGCAGTGTGGATTAGTTACTGCTGTAAAGTATAAAAAAAAAAAACCCAAAAACATCATAGTAGTGCCATTTTTCTAACATTAGATAGAGCATTGTAGAAAAAAACAAAAAACAAAAACAGGTCATTCATTGCACATTACTGCCACATTTTTGGCCAGCATGGACACTAGAAATGCATATATGTTGGATGCTACATGACAGGCGGCCGCTGTTAAAGGTGAAGTCACGTTGCATGTCAATAATTACGTGCAAGACTTCAGGTCAGGTGACGGGTTATAGCACGCAGGGCATAGAGAAGTTCTGCCTGCATGCGTGCTTCCATGAGAAGAAGGTTGACATGGACCTGGAAAAAAAGGGGAGAGAATATTTACGAGGTGGCTGCGAGGTAGACAATGGCATAATACTTTAATCTAGACATGTGGTCTGGTGGAAACATAAGCATTTACTGAATAAGTATTGCATGTTGTATTGAATGAGAGCTTTATAAATCTGAATACAAAAAGCGCCATCTAGTGGTGACTCCAGACAGTCAGCATTTTATCATCTAAATTGTAAGTCTATGGAGCGAATTCATCAGAAAAATATCTTCCGGGAGGACTTACCTTTTCAGAGTGCTTGAACTGGCGCCAGTACCCGTCATACATGCGTTTGGTGGCTCGTTCAGGGTAACAGGTCACAGTTTTAATGTAAACCTTAAGGTTTCTCTCAAGTAACTGATTAACTTCCCCGTAATCGTAGTCATCGTACCTGGGGGGGAAAATCAGGTCAGACGCAGAGAATTAGCCACTCAGTTGATCTCTTGAGTGTATAAGTACAGTACGTGGCAGCTTAGACCCCGTTATTAATCATTGTACGCCATCTTTCAGCACACAAACTGCAGTTACCATAGAAATGTTAAAGGAGTTAAATAAGTTTTAGCACATATGACATAGGGGAAAAAAAATAGCTGGGGGTCATGTTCCTAGACATCATTAAAGTGACCTGTTCTATACAGACCGAGGCTTCTAGGATTGACTGTCCTGAGCAGGAAGTAGCAGAAAAGTCAATGGAGTTTAGTCCTACACTAAAAACCACAACACATCTGCAACAGAGTCAATGCACAGACAAATATTACTTCTTTATTATATTTGCCCTGATAGGCATTGTGATCAGTCACCCTTAATAAAATGGATTATGTCTGTCCAGCTATCCAGTCTTTAAATCTAGATTATGTCTGCCCTAACAGGCAATATGCCAAGACACCCTTGGGATTCTTTCAATGTGATCTAAGTCTGCTCTAGCAGGCAATATGGACAGACATATTCCATGACTAAGAGCGACCAGTTCCCTTGAAACGCGTAGGAATTTTGGAGTAACACTATGGACAAATGAATGATTGACGAAATAAAAGTCTAAAAAGATCACTTTTGCTGGCTGGACCATCAACTTTATTACTCAATATGGACAGACACCCCTGAGGTGGCAATATAATCCGAATTTGATTATATTGCCCAGTTAGGCAATATAGTCAAACATCCAAAAGGACCCTTTTGTAAAAAGATCACAGAGGCGTCTGACCATATTGCCTGAACAGCCTATTGTTCTTTGTATTACCTCATACAGTCCAGAGGGGTGGCCATTTCCCCTATCCTGGTAGGTCGTAACAATTATCCGTGTACAAAGGTAAACGATGTGGGTCAGCACATCATATTATAATTTATTTTAGAATTATTTTTACATCCATTAAATCATTTTCAAATCTAAATTTACATAAATTATACATACATATATACACATATACACATTTAATGTCCTAAAATATAAGGGGTGCTTTAATGAGCCTTCCGCATCTACTCTATTACAGGTTGTATTAGTGAAGGTTTGTCTCGTATGGGAACGAAATATATAAAGATATTTTTTTAAAAAGATGTAATAAACAATAAAAAAACCCACCAAAGTGGCACTACATACCTGATTCCAAACATACAGTGAACATAATTAAATAAGGCTCTTCTCAACATGGTGGTGTCCACGTCCTCATGAGTGGCCATGGTGTTATAGGTGAGATTATAGACCATTCGAAACTTGTCATCTAATAGATGGCCAATGTCGGAGTACAGTCTGTTCACCAGTGAGAAACCGTGATCTTCCCAGGAGTAGTCCTGTACATCAAGAACAATCTGATGAGAACATACCACTACAAACAAGGGGCTAATACCCAAATTCCTGTTCCTAAAGTCACATGTCACTTTCTTCCATCTTCTCCAACTCAGAGTAACACGTCACTGCAGGATCTGACTACGCATGGCTTATCTGTAGTCTGTCACCATGGAGATGATACATTTGTTTTGTCAGGTTTGTCTACGTAAAATGATGACATCTAGTGGATATTAAGCTACATTACACCTTACAGAAAGCTGGATGTTATAGCCATCACTAGTAAGCAGATCAATGGCCCATCCCGTGTTCTGCCTCAGATAAGACACATAGTTGGGTTATCTAGAAAGGACCGGGTGATATCTGGCAGTGAATTGTGGTTTTCCAGTAACACAAGCTATAAAGCAAGTGTGAACAGAATCTAAAGGGGGTCATCTCACATGTGACACTCCCCAACGTAGGGCAGCAGGATACCTGTATTTTATTTACTGTATTTTATCACTGAATGTCCTAATTGACACTTGTCCTGTTCTGGCGATTAAAGAGAAGCATCGTAGGTGTAAATGCCCCTTTAAAGGCCTTTGGTGACTGTGTCCCTTTTCCCTTTGTAGAGGAGTAAAAGGAAAGAATGTATTGCCAATGCAACAAAATACTAGCCAACTATAACAGAGACAATGCCTCACTGTCCTCCAGGATATCTATAACCCGTGCTGTACCTGCCAACGTGTGTTGAAATGAAATTTCCACTTGTGAAACCTGAACAGTGTGTGAACTTTGCTTCTCTTGGACAGGACTCGTCTGCACTTTATTGTCCTGTCTATTGCTAGTCAGTAAATATTCTTGGTAGATAAAAGTTGGCTCTACCACAAGCTCCATGTACACAGTCATGGATACGAGTCAAACTATTGGTTTTTAAAACAAAATCATTACTAAAGTGAACATTCCCTTTAAATTAGGAGGTCAAACTTCCTCAATCCAGCTTGTGAAGGTCATGTCACCTACACCAGGGTCTATACATAGAAGATGTATACGTACATGTGCTCGGAATGTAGGCAGATGTTCTTCCCCTCGCCTTGCAAAATCCTTGTATCCAAATCCGGGATCTTCTATATAACGAGAGGCATTGGACATCGACACCACATCATCATCGAAAGCTGAGAAGAGAAACATACAAGGGATGTCAGGTTTAGCAGTACAGGATAAGTAATGTCATGTATGTACACAGTGACTGCACCAGCAGCAGAATAGTGAGTGTAGCTCTGGAGTATAATGCAGGATGTAACTCAGGATCAGTACAGGATAAGTAATGTCATGTATGTACACAGTGGCTGCACCAGCAGCAGAATAGTGAGTGCAGCTCTGGGGTATAATACAGGGTGTAACTCAGGATCAGTACAGGATAAGTAATGTCATGTATGTACACAGTGACTGCACCAGCAGCAGAATAGTGAGTGCAGCTCTGGGGTATAATACAGGGTGTAACTCAGGATCAGTACAGGATAAGTAATGTCATGTATGTACACAGTGACTGCACCAGCAGCAGAATAGTGAGTGCAGCTCTGGGGTATAATACAGGGTGTAACTCAGGATCAGTACAGGATAAGTAATGTCATGTATGTACACAGTGACTGCACCACCAGCAGCAGAATAGTGAGTGCAGCTCTGGGGTATTATACAGGATGTAACTCAGGATCAGTACAGGATAAGTAATGTCATGTATGTACACAGTGACTGCACTAGCAGCAGAATAGTGAGTGCAGCTCTGGAGTATAATACAGGATGTAACTCGGGATCAGTACAGGATAAGTAATGTCATGTATGTGCACAGTGACTGCACTACCAGCAGCAGAATAGTGAGTGCAGCTCTGGAGTATAATACAGGATGTAACATATTTAGCATTAATTATACTGTATGATCCTAAGTTACGCAACTTTCCCTGACGATGACATATAAGTTAGTGGACAGGATTAGTTGCACGGATGATAACTAATCAGTGAAATGTCAGCTTTATGGAGCGGTGTCTGGGCAGAGCAGATGTGCTGGTGGTGTTTGCAGTAGCCAGGTAATTCTCTAGAGCTGTAACAATGTGTTACTAAGCAAATACCGTTCCCCTATCTATAAAGTGCGTCCTCTATTCCTGAAGAGGCAGGTGGCTTATATTGTGTAACTAAATGGCCGTGGAGGTAATTACCCGCCGGCTGACTGCGCGTGACCTTGGTGGCGATGCTCAGACGAGCTCCTCCGAGCCGTGCAGAACATAGCCGCCATATGGCCTTCACTGGCCGCCAACAATCACGAGGGATGAGTCGTGTCCCTGCGCTTCATTAACCCATCTAAGAGCCACTCCGCAAGGGGTTAACAAAAACGGAGAACATGAGGTCCTCGTACCCTAAAAATCACTCCTAAATATTGGCCATTCAATTTTTACGAAAATGAATACTAAAAATTTATAACCAATATAGCCATGGTTAGATAGCTATTCCTTACGACTCCCCGATGCACTTGCATGCTCACATCACATCTTAAATTATCTTCTCGAAAGAAATATTGGAGCATGATATCGAACATAGCCTACCCCTCCTCTGGGGATGTCAGAACACCCCTTCAAATATTCAATGAACACCCACTGTGCTTAAATTGGAAGCTTAGCAGACCCTCATCGTATATGACTGAGCTCCCCTAGTGCTGCAATCAGATATTCCCCCATATTTAAAGGGATTGTCTGTAGTTTTTTTCTTTTAAAAGTTTGATATTTTTATAAAAGTTTACCCCTTTAAGGTTGTATAGAAATGAATGGAGCTTAGTTGCAACACCACAAACTAGCCATGATCAGGGGTGGCACAAATTTTTGGAAGAAAAGCCTCCTCGTACAACCCCTTTAAGGTAGGGGATGTACATATATACATGAATTATGAAGTTAAAAAAAAATAGAGATTTTAATTGAAATATTGAACAAAGTTTAAGATCCATGATATTCTCTCATCTCTGATCAGATAACCGAGGTCTACCGTTTCCCAGGGAACCTTTTGTAACTTTCTAAAACACATCTGACAGCAAGGTGGAGCTCAGCTGTAGTCTGTTACCAAGGGCGACCTGCCAAAATTTTACAACAGCAGTAAGTGACATAATAAGACTCCAAAACTGTACTGAAATAGTAGGTATGTGACGAGTTACTTAACTTTTCTGTAAAATGACCCTCGATTCATCTTTGCAGGTGTGTAGAGACTGATACTAGATGGGCTCCCGGGGCGCGCACCCCCGGGCCCTCACTATTTTGCCCTTAACTGGCCCCCACCAAGTGTGGACATTTTAAACCGGTTCATAGAGGTACGTATTATGTAGACACTTGGGTCGTAGGTGTGGCAATCCAGTTTGTGCAAATTTAGGAAGGTTTTAGCTATTTTTATACTAAGGGCGGGAGAGGGTTCTGGGTGCTGTATGAGTACAGTTCAGCTGCCAACGATTAATTTGGGATTCCCCGTCTCATCGGGTCTACGCGCCAGGTTGTTGTCATTACATGAAGAGTAATTACAGTGGGAAAGTGCAGTGTGCGGCGCTGTCCTTGGAAGCAGCAGTCTGTGTTCTCTGAAACGTTGACGTTCCATGTGCGCGGCACACGTATCAGCAATGTGATCAGTAAACAGCGCTCAGAGTTAGGGTGTTAGCCAAAACCAGTTCTATCTTGACAAGACGGAGCTCTCAGCCGTGATCTCTGACTCCAGATAATAAGAAGATACGAAGTTGCCAGATTTTTAAAAAAAAAAGAAAAAATGTGGTGGCGCAAAACGTTTTACATTGCGTTCGATCAGATCCGAGCTTTCCGGAGATATTCACCTTTTTAAAGATATTCAAATTAGGCTGCAAGTGCAGTAGGGGCGGGACCATTTTCTACATTCGTTCTAAAGCAGACAGGCAAAATACATCACTGACGGCTAAAGGGATTGAAGTGTCCAGAGCCGATTCATGACATTTGCAGCTGTTAATAGGCAAATAGGCCCCGCCTCCAGTGCACTTGCAGGCCAATTTGAATATTGGTAAAAACGTGATCATCTCTGCACGGCTCCATCAGTTTGTACTCCATTTATATTAACCAGCAGAGGCGGACTATCTTTTACGTGCCCCCGATGTGATGTAATGGGGGGGGCAAGATTTCGGCTGTCACATCTCAAACATGAACCGTGGATGACCTCGGCACGCGGAATGCAAATAAAATCCAGAAAAACCTGTTTTCTGTGGTAAATAAAAACTAAAAATAAACCATGTTACGTAAAAGGCAGAAGGTCCCACAAATATTCATTTCTCATATGTTGAGCAAATATTAGTTATTATCCATGAGAAGTGACAGCTCTGGCCTCCCACACCAATGACATCGCTGCTCAGTGCCTTTGAATAGGGGCAGAAACATATCTATGTGACAACAAATGCAAAGATCAGCAGCTTTTTATGGATATGCAAATCAGCCTACAAGTGCATTAGGGGTGGAGTCAGATTTTCTCGACAGCTGTAGGCGCTCAGTTTTTCTTCTGAAGTCAAATCCAAAAGTTCCCCTTTGAAACATGATTGATATTTTCATCCTCTGGCCACATTTGCCAACATACGGCCTTAATGCAGAAAATTTGGCACCGCCCCCAATGCACTTAATGAACGATTGCATATAAAATAATGCTAAAATGATGATAATTATGTTTATTTCTAAAATGCGGTCATAAAAGTCTTTCTGTTCTGTTGAAATGCCTCTATTACGGGAGGAGGAAAAATATTGCATGATGAAAAGGATCTTTATATATACATTAAACATCTTTTTGACGTTTCGGATCATCAGGTTTTATTTTACTAGTGTAGGAGACACTCAAACAGCTTTATATAAAAGCTACAGCTCATGCATTAACAAAAGCAGCTCTTCCTGCCTCTACCCCAGCAGCAAGTCACAGCACTCATGTTAAAAGCAAATCAATGAGAGAATTCCAGTTTTGTCTCTATGGGTCTAAAGCTCCACAAACCACCCTGTGGTGAATAATTATAGGGAACTCTAACACCGAGCAACGGGACTATGCATTTTGCACCAAGAATCTCTTCCCATCTGCCATAATATTTAACGGTTGGTGGAATTTTCCAATTTACGACGACGGAATCTAACGTCTATGTTACGTCCTGCGCAGATCAATGCAGTCTATTGTTCCTTGTTATCAGGTTAGGGAGTGGCTAGCTGTAAATTATTCATTTGGATTACCCTTTAAGTTGTATTAATTTTTAACCATATATAAAATACCCCTACCAGAAACACAATCTATATAGTGATGGGAGATAAAGTTTGCTGATCCTTTATATAGGTTACTCATTTTAATATCCACTGCCCTCTCCCCTCCCTCCCCCGCTGCAAATCATGAAAAAAAAAAAAAAAAACTACCCTGGAAGCCATAATAGCCTCTTCTTACATAACATAATACATAACCAGTTCAAGGTCAATGGCGGGAGGCTGCACACTATGACTCTCCGATCTTTATCTTGCATTATATGCACCAGTTAAAGCTTACCTAACCTCTCAACAAACTTTACAGACAGTAGTAGTTCATAAGAAGCAAGACTTGCTCTCTTCATTTTGTAGCAGCTCACATTTTTCTATAGTCTGTCAAATTTGCAATCCTTTCTGTGTTGCGGGGGGAGACCTAGCTGCTGTGACTCAATTATCCCACTCCCCTTTACATAGACTTCTTTTTAATCTGGTACCCAAAATTCTGTTGAGATCCTGCCCACAAATATTTTGGTGCTGATAGGTGGAGATCTAGCAGCTTTGACTCACTCCCTCCCCCTCCCCTGTCCATAGACTTCTCAACAGAATCTCCGGTTCCAGATTAAATAGATCTTGCCCACAATCCTCTTGGTGCTAGTGGATGGACAGCTGCTGTGACTGACTCCACTCCCTCCCCTCTACATTTTAATCTGGCACTTGAGATTGTTGAGATCCTGCCCATAATCCTTTTTGGTGCAGACCTTAGCTTCTGTGACTCACTGCTCCCTCTCCCATCTCCATAGACTTCTTTTTAATCTGGCACCTCTAGCCAACAATCCCTACAGTGCTGGTTGGAGACCTAGCTGCTTTTCCTCACTGCTCCCCCTCCCAAACATTCAATTAAATCTGGCACCCGAGAACCTGTTGAGTTCTTGCTCACAATCCTCTTGGTGCTGGTCTTTTTATATCTAGCTGCTGTAACTCACCCCTCCCCTCTACATAGACTTCTTTTTAATCCGACGACAAATATTCTGCTGAAATAACTAAATGAGCAAACCTGACCCTAGTTCTTTCAACAGGACTCCTTTTATCAAGTGTTTTCTAATGTATTGAGTCAACCTGATGTCTCTAGATATTGTTCTTTCCGACCACCACTATGGTCGTCCGATTTCCTATGAACGTCTTTGTAGTCACACTCCACCCCATACAAATGGGTCATTGACTATTTGTTTTAAATATTATAATATAATAAGGTTATAATTTAAAAAGGAAAGAAGCATCTGTCTTAGACACAATGATGGCCCCCTATAGTGTATAATGTACTATATAGTGTACTGACCTCCAGAGACTACAAGAAGACTTTCCTTCTTTTCTTTCTCAAATCGTGTGGCCATCTCCTCCTGGGACGCCTCCTCCTCCTCTCGTTCTTCTTGAAGTTTCTTCATCTTTTCCATCAAAGCTTCAATCTCGCTTTCATAGTCTGCGTTCTGTGAAGGATTGGATATTGTCAGTTCTGGGTATATATCCATGGCCCACCAGAGGATTCTCTGATCCAATTCCTATCCAATTATAAATGGGCTCCCAAGATCCAGCTGAAAACAACACTTTTTGGGCAATCACTTGACACAAAGGCTGCATTCACACAATTGTAGGGTGGTGCATGTACGGATGCAAGCTTGCGGCCGTACATGCGTCCACATAGATGGCAATGGCCGCACGGACTGATACGCTGCAGCACACGAGCGGCACCGCACACGAAACAAAAGATAGGACATGTCATATCTTTCCCGTGGATCTCTATGGAGAGGGGAGGCTTCACCCCTTCTCCTTTCCATGGCGCCGGACGTATGCCCACCCATATGTCAATTCAGACTAAGGCCTCCGTCTTATAGGGGGTTTCACAAATAGTATATCTTACTGATGATACATTCTACATGGGCCTCCCACGAGACACGTTAGGCCCTATCCTAGGCTAAACCCTATCCACAGGGCCCAACTTGTTTTGTCGGAAAACCCCTTTAAGGATGGATTCGCAGGGGGAGGGTTTATCAGAAGAGAGCAGAACTGTTCTAGTTGCCCCTGAAAACCAATCAGAGATCAGCTTACATTTTCCCACAGCGGTTTATAATTGGTTTCCATGGACAACTAGAACAGTTTTACCTCAGCCACTTCTGATAAATCTCCCCCCATACTGTATATCGCACCAATATCTGAAATCACGACCTACAAAACCCAGGTTTCTGGCCATTGTACTTACCAGCCATCAACACTGAATCTCAACATCAAAGACAAGTGGTCCCCATTCTCCCACCAGTGCCATGTAAATGTAGTCACATACCAAGACCCCATTTCTTGATATTAAGGGTCTCAATTTCACCCCCACAGATGGGAGACTGGACCAAGACCCCAGATTGCCCTTACCTGTGTGCTGTTGCTCATCAGGCCCGTGTTCTCTATACTGTTGTCGTTGGCAAGATCGCAGACGCAAAACTTGTTTTTCACCACTAGGTGGAGCCCATTGGAAGGTTCGTGTTCTCGATCAGGGTTTATGCCACTGCCGAAAACAAAGCTTGCCAGTGCGTGGTAGTGAGCCAGCAGTACCACCGCGTGCACCAGCTCTGCCAGCGACCAGTTGTTCTCTCCCGTTTTCACCAATTTCTGAAAGGGGAAAAAAAATTTAAAAAAAACAAAAAAAATAAAATAAAATCAACCAGCAACATATACAATGTAATACTCCCAAATTAGAAATGAGGGGTGCACCGATGTAATGGTGTAAGTTATAAGGTAGCAGGGTAAGTTTTCTGGGTTAAGGTGAAAATGCAATATCAGACAAATCCTATGGATAAGGGTGGCGCCGTTTTATAAAGCAGATATGACTTCAATCTTTTTTTGAATATCTTTTTTCACTTTTAGTTATTAAGATAATGGTCAAAATAGAAAAAAAAAAAAAATTGTAAAGAACATTACTTTTTTCCCTCTCTTTACAGAAGCCTATTTTTTTCAGCACAAAAAAAATGTACTGCAAGGGGGGGAATCACAAGACTCACTTCATCCAATGAGTGGCCTCCTCGGAGCAGGTGACAACACAGGAAGTGATGTCCCCTTTAAAACAAAGTGACACCCGTGAGCTGTGGAGGCCACTCATTGGCTGCAGTGGATGTCACGGCCTCCCCTCAGGCTCCAAAACCCAAAGTACCAAAAAATTTGGGAAACTGAGCTGTACTGGGGAAAGTATGTGTTCTTTCCAAGAAAACTTAAAAAAAAAAAAAGTTCTGATAACCCACTGCTACGAGCGGTGTGAACAGTATCTAGTAAGAGCCCACGTGCCGCACCCTTTGCATAGACATCACATGGCATAGCTTGCGCCATTACCTGTATGTGATCTTTCGTGACGAGCCAGGGTCTGTGTGCGAGAAGCTTGTTGATTTCGTTGAGATTTTTTAGCCTCTGCGGTACATACTCCAACCCGTTCAGCCATTCAGAGGATCCTCCTGTGTTCAGGAACTCGTCCACGTGCATGTTTATCAGGTACGCGCACTGGTGCCGCGCCGCCGCCTGAGGAGAGGGGTGGGGACTATTACACATCAAGTCGTCAATGGGCGACAAATACAAAAATCTCCTATATGCCAATCCCCACAGGTATACACGACACCTCCTACATCACAGCGCACCGCCAGGAGCACTCACCATGATGGCGATGTAGTGCCTGTAATGGTAGGGCAGGGGACCGTCCATACGGAGCATATAGAACTGTGTGCGGAGGAAGGACTCCAGGTATTGCGGGTGCAGGCTCATGACTTGGGTGATGTTGTCCAGGCGGCCGGACGTGCTGTACTCTTCCACCAGCCGGTTAACGAGGGTGACCACATCGTTGGTTTGGCCAAACTAATTGCAAAAAGAACAAGATGTCAGACAAGAGAGACACTCCCTTGTATAAACAGGTGACAACATCAAGATTTACAGGGAAGACAAAACCAGATTTACATTCACGATAATCCGGAAATTTCTGCCTTCATGCAAGGGTTGACGGGCAGCAAACGCCACCAGGATAGCGAACCACAAAATATGGAAATATCCAAACACAATCAAAAATTTATATGATCCCAATGTAATCATTGCAAAAAGTTGTGCAAACTTTAAAAACTTTTTACAATGCAAAATTATAAAAATCTAAAAAGAAAAAAATCGCCTGCCAATGTTTTATGTACAAGACTCCACAGCGGTCAATGTACAATGAACCCATTGACCCCAGAAGAAAGGGATTCCTGAAACCCACCACAAAACTTGGTCAAAAGAGACATTATAAGCCCCCTCTATAGTCTGTTTTTCATGTGGGGGGGGGGGGGGGGGGAGGCAAATGAAGCGTGTCCATTAATTAAAGCTCACCCCCCCCCTCCCTCCATTGAGCCAGGGAGTATTTTTAGTAATAATGCAAACACAAAGCCCATAGCCTCCACCCAGAGAGATGCAAGATCAGCAATGCCTTCATTTTACCAGACAAACCCAGTGACCCCGATCATAGCGAAACTGGAGCGCATGAAAGAGATGAGCAACTAGAGATCCCCATAGAACTGTTCTGCTTATAGCCACCAGGAAAATGCTATGTGATCTACAGGCGGCATGTTATAGAGCAGGAGGAGCTCTGCAGATTGTACGTAGTGTCCTATCTGCAGGGACAATGTTAAAGAGCAGGAGGAGCTGAGAAGAATTAGCATAGTGTCCCATTTATTTATTTTTTATCAGAATTTTTTTTTTAAAGAGTTTTCTGGTATAATCATATATATGCACACACAAAGCACAGGCAGCAGGTTATAGAGCAGGAGGAGCTGAGCAGATTTCTCTCAGATAGAACTCTATGAGCAAAGAATTACAGAGAATATAAATGGCTGGACCTTTATACAAGTTCTTATACCTCTTGTGTCCCCCTCTCATCCTCATTGACTGCAAGCTCTTGGGAGCAGGGCCCCCACTCCTATTGTTCCATATGACTAGGTTTGTACTCTGATGTATTATTTTGTTTGTATAGGATTTGTAAAGCGCTACGGAATACGTTTATTATTCTTTACTGTAAAAACTAAGAACCCTCTGTAACATTTAGAGACTCTCAATAATAAGAATATCCCCCATCAACTCCAGTGGTTCTATACACAATCAGATTTTCCCAGTGGATACGGTCCTGGCTTCCCACTCCATGTACTACAGGGGACTATATGCAGGGAGGGGGAAGCTCCCGGCAGGGCAATACCTATATATTTTGAGAATGTAAGTGAGTAAGTTCTCTGAATACACAGAGATAGCGTGATGTCCCCAGGAGGTAGAGAAGGACAGGGATTGCATTCCCTTTTCCTTGATGCTCATCCCTTTCCTGTTTCCTATTCTAATTTCCTTCCTTACACTTCACAAGTCACTGGAGAAACTGCTTCATCATTGTAACGCATCAAAGGAAGAAAAATCACATCTATAGAAGTATATAGAGCACAGAGAGTATAGAGATGAATATAGAGAGAAGCAACACAGGCTCAACCCAATGCACTATATGTCCATTATATAATAACTTATCTATCTACAGACTCTCCATTATTATAATAATATCTAATATTTATGTATATGTTGTATAGGAGAGAAGATATTAAATTTGTCCATAATCTGTCCATTTAGATGCATTTATCTAATAACAGTATCTTGAAGCAATATCGATCTCTCCTATTGATCCATCCCACCCTCATCCATCCAGCCATCCATCCCACCCTCATCCATCCAGCCATCCATCCCACCCTCAGCCATCCATCCATCCATCCAAACCAACAGCTATCCATCCATCCCACCCTCATCCATCCATCCATCCCACCCTCATCCTTCCAGCCATCTATGCATCCCACCCTCATCCACCCAGCCATCCATCCCACCCTCCATCCAACCCTCATCTATGCATCCCACCCTCATCCACCCAGCCATCCATCCCACCCTCCATCCAACCCTCATCTATCCATCCCACCCTCATCTATGCATCCCACCCTCATCTATGCATCCCACCCTCATCTATGCATCCCACCCTCATCTATGCATCCCACCCTCATCTATGCATCCCACCCTCATCTATGCATCCCACCCTCATCTATGCATCCCACCCTCATCTATGCATCCCACCCTCATCTATGCATCCCACCCTCATCTATGCATCCCACCCTCATCCACCCAGCCATCCATCCAACCCTCATCCATCCATCCATCCCACCCTCACCCTTCCAGCCATCTATGCATCCCATCCAGCCATCCATCCATCCCAGCCTCATCCATCCATCCCAGCCTCATCCATCCATCCCAGCCTCATCCATCCATCCCAGCCTCATCCATCCATCCCAGCCTCATCCATCCATCCCAGCCTCATCCATCCATCCCAGCCTCATCCATCCATCCCAGCCTCATCCATCCATCCCAGCCTCATCCATCCATCCCAGCCTCATCCATCCATCCCAGCCTCATCCATCCAGCCACCCATGCATCCCAGCCTCATCCATCCAGCCACCCATGCATCCCAGCCTCATCCATCCAGCCACCCATGCATCCTAGCCTCATCCATCCAGCCACCCATGCATCCTAGCCTCATCCATCCAGCCATACATCCCACCCACCCTACATCCAGCCATCCATCCATCGCACCCTCCCTACATCCAGCCATCCATCCATCGCACCCTCATTCAGCCATCCATCCCTTCCTCATCCATCCAGCCTCCCATGCATCCCACCCTCATCCATCCATCCATCCATCCCTCATCCATCCATCCAACCCTCATCCATCCAGCCATCCATCCATCCAACCCAACAGCCATCCATCCATCCAACCCAACAGCCATCCATCCATCCAACCCAACAGCCATCCATCCATCCCACCCTTCCAACCATCTATGCATCCCACCCTCATCCATCCATCCATCCCACCCTCATTCATTCATCAAGCCATCCATCCCACCCTCATCCTTCCAGCCATCTATGCATCCCACCCTCATCCATCCCACCTCCAGCCATCCATCCCACCCTCATTCATCCAGCCATCCATCCCTCATCCATCCTACCCTCCAGCCATCCATCCATTCCACTCATATCCATCCATGTCAGGCTGTCTCGCTCAGTTTGGTTTGACTCATATACACTAGCCCTCTCTGGTGTATGGACGATGATACCGGTGTCAGTACATCTTATTTTATTTGTGAGGTGATGGTGACCCCAACCAGAGGGGTTTCTAAAGAAGAAACTTCTAGGCCTCAACTATAATGAAAGCGCTGGTCTTTCTGTATAAGGAAGAGGCACCTCAGGTTACACCCCTGGTCTTCTCACAGCGTTTCCCCCTATATATTATCACATCAATCACAGTATAAGCACAAGTACACACACAGGACTGCACGACAGACAGACAACAGCGGACACACACAGTGTCTATATGTACCGGGCCTATAGGTGTAATGATTGGATACTGGAGAAGTGATCATCTTTATAAATTACTTGTGGATCCCATCTATAGGCGAGGCCATGACAAATACGAACTGTAGGATGTATTTACCTCCTTCTCAGGTATAAAGGCACTGGGTCCTCTTGATGGTTGGGATATTATGATTTTCTTATCCTAAAATAAAATGGATAAAAGGCCTTGTGAAAGATCATGTCAGATTTCTAACATGGCCTCTAAGAAGTCATTCTGGCGGGGTTGCTTTTTGCGGATTAAATTTGCGTCCACCATTTTTGTACAGACTTGGCTCATGTAGTCAGGTGCATCTCCCCCTAAAAGCGTGTTCATACTGTGCAAAAAGCTCATCCACTTGTGGGAAGTAAGGGTGCAATCAGCGCAAACGCAATTTTTCCAATGGTTATCTCTCCCAATATTCCCCTTTCAACAATTCCTCTGTTATTCCTCCCGAAAATATATGAAATATTTGACAACTAGGCGTAACTTTACCGTAAGTTACTACTGTATCTCTTATGGCACAGTGCAATATCTTCTGTTTATATTGTACCCTACTAACCCAGTTTTCGATGTATTGGTGTATTTCCAGGATGAGTAATCAGAGGGACTACATCAGGAGCAGGGGGTATATTACTATGCCGCATGTCAGATGTATCATCAGGATTTATTGCCATAATGTTTGGCACCCAGCTTCCACAGAAACAGGAAAATAATTGCTTATTTTGGTTTAAAGGTTTTATTTTTTAATACTTTTTTTTTTTTTTTTTTAAACTTAATTTGAGAGAAATATGACATGTTTTGTATCTGATGTGTAGACCATGTACAAGGGGGAACAACACACAGAACAGGATTACACAAGGTGTCACATTGGACAAGACATCTTTAACAAAGGAATGGGTTAAAAAACAAAAAAAAAAAAAATAATAACATGGGCCTGTCTGCTAATAAAAAAATTCTGTATTGGTGTCACTCCTCTGTTACTCCGCCTGGCAATGTATAGATTAACTTACAAGTTGGTGGAATAGTTCCCGTTGTCATTAGGACACATTGGGGCTCATTTACTAAGGGTCCGAATCATGCACTTTCGTCGGGTTTCCCGATGATTTTCGACTTGCCCTGAATTGCCCCTGGATTTTGGCACGCATGACCGGATTTTGGCGCATCGGCGCCGCCTTTCACGCGACAGAAATCGGGGGGCATGGCTGTCAGACAACCTGACGGATTCGGAAAAACCACAGAATTTAAAAAAGAATTTGTGTCGCAAGATCAGCACTTATATGCACCGGGAAGAAGGTGAACTCCGGCAGACCTCGGCGCAGTAGCGACACCTGCTGGATATCGGGCGCACGGACCTAAGTGAATGCCGGCAGACCCGAATCAGCGTCTGACAATGCGCTGCAGGATCGTGGTTGGACCGGGTAGGTAAATGTGCCCCAATGTGACACAAATCAATCCTGGGTGGAAAAAGTATGGGAGAACTTGGGGAATGCACAGGTGCAGTGGTAACGCCTACTTGTCAATTTATACACTTCAAGGAGGAACTGAGCAACGCCAATTCCTTAAAATTAGAAATAGATCTTCTACCCCTACCCTGACACTGAAGGGTGACCCATTTATGTAAACAAATTCCACCTAAAAACAACTTTTTGCAAGAGATGTCTATTTTATGGTGATGTGGGACTTGAAATATTCCTTAAATTTGGGATATAAAAAGGGAGGGCACCTACCTATGGATTTCTTATTGTATGAACCCTGCACTCACTGAGCCCTAAACCAATCCTATAGGTTCCAGAAGGGTGAGAGAAGACCCCATTAACACAGGGTGGACACACCCCTGGACACAGGGGTGGCCTTGGGTCAGAATAGCTCCCATAATCCCTGCAGTGCTGCCCATAGGTAACAAACTTCATACAAGCTTCCACCCTAATCCCTTAAATCATTGAGATAATTTGTGAGTCACACATTGCCCTGGGAAAAAAAACTAATGAAAAACATGTGCTTGTCATAACGGGTTATTCTACTTCCATGATCTAATCACAAAGAGGGATCAGTTATAACCCGAGTCAATTTATCTACAGTGCCCCCACAGGAAATGTTTAGAATTACACAGCGTCCGTTCAAATAAATTGGGTTTTCTATATAATACATTATAGGACAAGGGCCTCCAGATCAAAAGACGTTCTCTTTAATCAAACAAAATGCGAATCCCAACAGAGGATTAAAGGGAATGTGTCAGCAAGTCTTGCTCTGTAGTACTGCAGACAGTGTTGGGTATTGCCATTGGAGATCTGCTTAATTATACCTTCGTACTGTATTCCAGGATTGTAGCTGGATTTCGAACATTGGGGGTGTGTCCACACACTGCTGTGCTCTTAGCGCACTGCACTGATCTGCAGACAGTGTTAGGCATTGTGACGTCACACAGTATTACAAATTAGAGCAATTGGAGCGGTGTGTTATAACGAGGCGCGCACCGGTGTGACATCACATGACCAGGCAGCGGGTTGTCTACACAGGAAGTAAATAATGAAGCTTCCTGTTGAATGACAATAAGCAGCGATCTAGAAAACCGCAAGGAATTGATAAAGAAAGTATATGGTAAAATATTTTATAACTTTTCATTACACAAACATTGTTACTTGCTTTAAAAATGGACAACCCCTTTAAGGACCAATAAGAGGGACTTTTTCGTTTGCAAAATCAAGTGTCAGCAAATCAGTAAGGTTAGTAAACATACAAGTCAAAAGCTCATCCATTAGTCAGCGGCTGACGTTTAACCCCCCCCGCAGTGTGTTATTGGGTGTCAGGGACACACCTTCCTGTTTATATGGAAGAGGAAAAGTGCAGCGACCCGGGATGACCTATGACCCCTGAACAGTCTCGCAATCTGCAGCAGATGACAATGTGGTTACAAAGAATGGGTCGAGATCACCTGTCATACGTGTCACACATCACTGTGACTTGCAGGATTGTCTAGGACACACGTAGCCGCTATGAACAAGTATACTGAGCCCGATTGGTGCCAGTTAAACAGCGCCACGTCTGTCCAATGGTTGTGTCGGGTATTGCAGGTCAGTTCAGTTGAAGAAAATTGAGCTGAGATGCAATACCTCTCATAACATGTGATTAGGTGTGGTGTATTTTGCCCGACTGGGAAAAAAAAACAAAAAAACATTTAAATAGGGTTGCCCTGCACAAAACTGCCCCAGCAGTTACCTGGCTGTGCCAGGAATAGCAGCCGACCCCTTGTAAATTAACTTCTACTCTGCCTCTACTATAATAAAAAAAATAAAAATAATGATATATATGGCTGCTCTTCTGCAAATACAGCGCCACACCTGACTGTGGTTGGTGCCGGTATTGCAGCTCAGCTGTATAGAGGTCAACTGAGCTTAGTTATTTTAAAGGGGTTGTCCAGAGGTTGAAAATCATGGCTGCTTTATTCCAAAAACAGCGCCACTGCTGACCATGGTTAGTGCGGGATATTGCAACTTATCTCCTTTTATCTCTATGCAGCTGAGCTGCAATACCAGCACCGACCACGGTCAGGTGTGGCGCTGTTTTTCGCAAAAAAGCAGCCATCTTTTTCAATCCCAGGACAATCCCTTTAAATCTCAGGACTAACCCTTTAAACAGGCACAATACAAATACCATTTGAAACAATGGGTCCCTGTTGTAGGAAAAAAATAAAAATTCTTATCTAAAAACTGTGGATTGTGGGATTTCCAGGCGCTAATCCCTAAACCACAGTCACTGCTACTCAATATCAGTAAGACGTTCATAAAGCCTCAACCTCAAACCAGGGTGATGGACGATCCCAGAAGTAATACTGAAAGATTGTTGGCCTGTAGATTATCAGAAAGGATTCTGGGAACTGGAAACTTATACACAGTGTAGATTTACAGCGGCAGTAAAGTGACAAGTCAGGGAATTTTTTTTTCTCTTTTTTCCCTACAAAGAGCTGCATTTTGCTGCTCGGATCAGAGTGGGTTGTGGTAACGGAGAAGCTTTCACAATAGCGATAGGAGCTGCGGTCTGTACCATATCTGTGCAGGAGCGGCAGAGGCCCCGGCACAGATACTTCCATGACCTTGGCCTTGTTAGATAAAACTCTGCGGCTTCTGGGAGTAATAGATCTTCTGGAATGGTTTAACTCTTAAAGTGCAGCTGGACCTTCCAGTAGAAAGTCATAGAGGCTCCTTAAAAATGTAAAGGCCTCTACGACTCCTAGTAGAATAATCAAGTCTCCGGGGTACTGCCAAAGTTTCCTTAAGTGAGCGCTGTAGTATAGGCAAATTATTAGACTCCTTCCTCAGTTGGCACGGCACTACAGCGGTTAATTTGATGGAATTATTTTGTGGGGGTCTGATCAGTATGTTTTTTTCCCCCAACTTTATGCCCCCCAGTTCCAGCACGGGTGGCCTGGTCACTAGGAGTCATGGGGTCACATTCAATGTCTGAGCCAAAGTGTACTTTTTAAAACTGCACTAAATCCAGTGTGTGTGAATGGGGGTCTAAAAAAAAAAAAAGACTTGGAGTATAGGTATGGGCTTGATGACCGCAGCCTGACCAATTGCAGACCTCAGAGGTCACAGGATTTTTAGTTTTTAAACTAACAAAAATCGGAATAGAACTGGGGTCTTAAGGATTCATAAGGGAATGGAAAAGGGTTGTATAGAGTCCCCCTCTTATCCAAGGCTGTGAAGCCCGATTATACAACATGCTTCACCCCTTACCCATCTCCCCGGACCCTCAGCTCAGCTCCTGAAAAATAAACTCCATCTGCCCAACCTCTTTCTAGGATGTCTGCCATTGGGGTGAGGGTCAGGTGGCCTTTAAACACATCATTTGGTCAACTGGCAAGTAGGTTGATATTGAATATAAAAAAAATTACAAAAAAAAAACACCACACAAGTTATCAAAATTTTTGAGTGTCAAAAGTAATAAAAAATTAAAAGACACAATTTAGTTATCTTAGACTATAGAGACATTGCTAATCAATGGTGGGAAGCCAATTACTGATCTTACAAGAAAAAAAGAAAATAACTGTAAAAAAAAAATTCTAGTATGCTATATACACCGGTAGTTGACATAAAATCTCCCATGCAGTTATACAGGATGCACCTGTGCTTTAGCTATGTGCTGTAACCCGTGTTGCGATTGTAGGTCTGCGCCAAGCGTCTTAAAGAACCCGCAGGGAGATTTACTTCACCTCTTTAAGATCAGCGTTCCTAAAAGCGTTAGGAATAAAATAACCTTATTGACGCGCAGATCAATCCAGTAAAGAAAGGCATTAACAAATACTCTCTGCAACAAGTCCTGGTGAGCTTGTGACTATAGAGACAGCAGACAATCTGTACAAGTGGAACTGCAGTATAAAGCATGGGGGACAAAGCAGTCCAATGTTTGGATACTGTTTTTAAGAGCCCTTAGCAGCGGTTTTCAGTCAGTCAGACGGGCAGCGGTTTTCAGTCAGTTTGTTCAGTGTAGCTGGTTCTTTTTTTCCTGATTGAAGACTGTGGTCTCTCTTTTCTATGCCAATGGATCAGTGAAAAAGTCATTGCACTTGCATGTACCTCAGAGCACAATGCGATTTTGATGCATCCCCATACACGTCTGTAGGGCACGTGAAATTAAATGGGTCTTAGTCCAATGCAAGTCCTGCACAACTGAAAAGTGTCAAAAACGCTCATGTGAAAGGGGCCTAATAGGTACAGAATTTTCAAAAGATCTTTCTTTGCCACTCAGGAATCCCAAAACCAACTTCACCATTATCAGTATACACGAAATCTGTGGTAGTGGCAAGGTCGGCTGATAGCGGGCTCTACCCCCCCCCCCCCCCCTTTTCCCTGAAGAGCTCATTAGTCGAGTTTTTCAAGAAAACAAAATGTAGCGTTAATACGAGAAAATCAGAGCACTGGGTCTTTCCCTCCGCAGCATTACGAGGCTGGGGGGGGCGGGCCCGCCACGTGAGGACGTGGTCACAGATTATAGACCATAAAGCCAGGGAGCCAGGGGTCCCCCTAGATTGGTAGAATTCTTACATTTTATTTAGGAGACTCTCTATAATGTGAACTCCACACTAGCACCGGCCTTGGCACACCTCCCCACAGGTTTGGGTAGTATACATAGACTTTATCAACCACACCGTGTTATCAGGAAGCAGATTAGGCCTATCAGCTATTTCCTGGTGGATAAATACAATATAATAACCAACGCAATAAGTTATTGTAGGTGAATATCAGGGACTCTTAATATTCCCAATTTTTGGTTACTTAAAGGTCAAGGGGAATGTGGTCTGAACAGATGGCGGGCAAGGGACGTGTACCTTAGGATAGGGTTTCAATATCAAATGGGCACGGGCCACATAGGGTTGTGTGTTCAACTACCAAATAAGGGACCGCCCCTTTGAGGCCATTGTTCTCGAGTCCATCCCATTATTTTGAAAAGTATTTTTGAGTCCTGCCTCTTATGGCTGGTAGTTTTAATCCCCACCTCCCCAATATTTTTAAATTCCCGCCTCCTCTTGTGGAGGTCTTTTTTTAGCCCTCCCTTGTGTTGAGGCTGGTATTCCAGAGCCCAGCATTCTGTTGAGGCCATTTTTTTTTAAGCCCCGCCTCCTATTAAAGTCGATATTTTTTTTAGTCCCGCCTCCTTGTGTGGCCGTTATTTATCAACCCTACGGTGCCAAGAGGAGCCGGTAAGTAGAAACTCGTGAGGGGAAACCTGTTAGATATTGGAATTTGAAAAGCAGGGAATATATTAGGGTAATACAATTTTAAAATTTTGAAACCTATTCTTTAGTTAAATTATTTTTCACCAGTGGGCAAACCCTATATACTATGTGGTTATAGACAACCCCACTCAACCCTCCCGAAAAAAAGTTTCCTAGATATTGTGTGACAACGTTGGCACACACCATCTACATAAAAGTGCAAAGTAACCAACTATTTATAGCTGGTTTTCTAAATCCCATCTGGCTGCCGAACTTCCTTTTTTTAATGGCCACATCTCCTTTTCAGATTGGGTTTCTGCTGTTTTTAGCATCATGTGGGTTATTTATGTGTAACCCATATACAGAACAGAGGACAAACACACTGAAGCCTTCAACTATGTATATATAGGTAGTAATGATCGCATTGAAAGATGATCATTGGCGGGGGGTGTTCCATGGCTGGATCGGTATCAATCACCCGATCACCAATTCTTGTCTGCCTTCTTACACTTTCTACATGTCCAATAACGGTCTATATTCCTCCCCAGGAGAAGGTTCAAACAATTAAAAAAGTGCAGACGGTGTTACCCCTTGGGGCAGGAACAGTAACGTTTTTTGCTTATTCCACATCACTGTAGCCCATTGATGTCTGGAGCGCCAGAGAACAGGAGCATGATGCTGGAACTGGTACCTAGAGCAGGGCAAGTAAGCCGTAGTATTAAGTACTGGGTTTTTTACGATTCTCAAAAAAAAAAAATCCCTTTAAATTATTTTCCAGGACTATAGCTTATGGGCGAGAACAAGGCGAGATTATAAACACATTCACAGTCCTGCTGCTACTACCACCACACACAAACTTACGATTACACAGCTCTCAAGGGATAATACCAAACATTGGCTGCTGAGAACTAAGAGCACAGAAGGGGAGGACAAACCCCAATGCACTTGGAGAGGCTACAGTCGTGAAATATAAATACATATTTCACAGTCCTGCTGCTACTAACAATTCACACAAAGATATGATTACAAAGATCTCCAGGGACATTACGTAACCCTGTCTGCAGGTTTGTATGGCAAGAGCACCCGACAGACTGGCTTTAAATAGTGGGTGTTCAGAATGAGTCCTAAATTTGTATAAAGAAGACCAGTCAAAATCATCACAAACTGCAGTTCTCTTTTTGGTGCAGATTACAGAACGGAGATGAGTCAACTACTTGGTTATCACCCTCACCCCCGTCTGATGAAAGAAAACGTGTAAAGCTTTTTGAGGAAATTAACCCACAAGTGACGGGTGACCCCACAAGCTTCTCCTGCTCTACGTCCTATACTAAATTTAATTGGCAATCAGCATGGGTCTGGAGTTCCTGGGCCCACCAGATAAAATTAGTGAAGGACCTCTTCTCCATCAACACTTAGGAAATGAACCTCCAAATTAGGTGGTCTTCTGCTGGACATCTGGCATCCTGTATTAGGTAAGAGTCTGGGCCCACCAAAGGATCCTCCGAGTCTCCGGTGGGACAGTCCGACACGTTTACAAGGACTTCTTTATGTAGTTTGAAAATTACATTGACCAACTAAACAAGATCTTTTTACTGAGGCTGGAGGGGAAGTGTCATTGCAGATACCCCAATCTTGTGCTCTATAGCAGCTTGAACAAGAATTCTGATGTCATTGAAAAGATGAACATTTCCTTTTTTTTTTGGCATCAGTCTTTTTTTTTTATAAAATATACATTGTCTTGTGTAAACACGGCATCTACAACCATGGTTTAGGTCTTTTCTCTCTTATATTTGTATTTTATATATTCTTTACATGGTTAGTTATATTCTTGAGTGTTACATTGCACGGAATGTAATGGCAGAAGTGGTTATAAACCACTTCTGCCTTTCCCTACGTTGTATTTCAGAGAATGTATATGAGCAAGCGCTTGGATAACAATAACACATTAGGACATTCACACAGAACAAGTGATATTTTTCTCTAAAAAGTAAAAAAAAATTAAAAAAACATTTAGTATTTCAGTACGTTCACAACACCGTGAATCCAGAATGCAACCACATGACTGGCCAAACTCCACAGGGACTTTGCTTTTTAGGATTATCTGAGAGATCGCAGCATGTGAACTTTTAATATTACTCTCGCATTCTGCTTTTTTGAACTCTTGGCATTTTGACTCCTAACCCATTTCTCTACAAAGCAGAGGAGGACGAATTCGGAGAGTAGGACAGAAACAGAAAGTAGAGACCTGCCGTGTAATGAGCAGGAAACAAAGTTCGGTGCATGGTCGGTTCTGTACCTTAACTTTTAGAGAGCATATACCACCAGAATGAAGGACTGTATGCAAATGAGCCTGAGGGGCTCCAGCCTCCCGGAGCTCCTTAAGCTTATTTGCATACAGTCTTTCATCCTGGTGATAGATGCCCTTTAAGGAGGTCTGTGCCCCCTTATGCCACTTTTTTCCAAAAGTTGAGGGTAATGAAGAAGAGATTAGGGAAATAGCAGTGACTTTCCAAGACCCAACCAATTTACTATAAAGCATCGTAAATTATAGCTCAAATTCACCCCAGCTCCTCAGGAGGACTACATTTTAGTTTTTTCACCAATACATTAGAGGTTTCTCCATTACAATAGAATGGTCCCTTAACAAGTAGATAATTAAAGGAAATCTACCATTATGAACCAAAAATACCTTGAGAATGCTGCAGAAAGGTCTCTTGGTTAATCCCTGAATGCAGTGGTTTTGCCCAAAAAACAATTATAAAATTAAGGACCTTTAAAAAGCTGGGTAATGCTGGCTGCTGTACATAAACACATTACACAGAGCTTCCTGACCTGTTCAGACAGGACTAACCAACCTGAGCTCATACACATCAGCTGGGGGATGGTGCAGTGATTGATTACTTCTGCCTGTCAGGGACAACAGTGATTACATAATTCTCTGGAGCAGTACATAATTAGGGTAAGAGGAGAAGTGCTGGGGCAGCCACAGGAGTGACAGAGCCTCATTATCATAACTTTATCATTGTTGTTTTCAGCAAAAACACTCAATTGAGGGATTAACCAAGATATGCATCACTGTAGCTACAGCATTCTCAGGGTATGTTTGGTTCACAATACATAAAAGCAAAATGGTAGATTTCCTTTAAGCTGCTATAGATACAAAATTTGCAGCAAAAATTACTACTGTGGAATATAGGTACAATACTATTATCGAGCTCGCAGCAAGGAGGCGGCAGAAACCATTATTGTTGGAATTGCTGACGAATGTCCACAACAAATATAGCGCAACAATTTTGCAAATGAATTTCCCTGCATTATGACATTTGTACGTCGGGATGTTTAACTACACCTTAAAGCTTATCCACAGGTTCTGGATCTGCACAATGACTGGGTTCCATTTACAGAAATTCTCCTATACAGTTCCCCTAATATCATACAGACAATTTATCGTCTGTATGTGCTTCACAGAATTTATGTTTGCAAGAAGAGTGAAAAAAAAAAAAAATGCCTTTATCAGCATTTCGGGATTTACTATTTGCAAAGACACTAAAAGCAAAAGTGCAGAAGCAGCAAGATTCACTGCTGTGGGTTATCTCTAAATGTAGTCACATACAGTAGCTACAGGTTATATAACATGAACAAGGTCCACGCTGTAAAGCCATAGGAATCGAAGGTCAATCTATAAAGCTAACGCAAAAGGAAACTGCTAAAGATTCTAGAACAGAAGCAACACCATTACCCATTAATGGTTCCTCAATGGGGAGAGAAGATGCTACCGCTCAAGGGTGGAAGCAAAGGGTCGTGAGAGGTTTAGAACAAATATATCAGATCCTTTTGCTCCCTCTTGAAGTCCACCACCACGGTAGAGTCCAGAAGATCCCATAAAAATCAAATAAACAGCTGACCGCACTAAAAATCGGAGGATTTGGTTGACACCCATTTACGAAGCCTAGAAGTCTACTTGGAATACATAGTATTGAAGATCCATCTCTAATGGAAACCAGACCAATAAGATCATCAAATATCACCGGTCTCCCGTATTACTGGTTGGAACAGAAATGGAGTATCCAATGCTATAGAGATATTATTACTAGGACACCATTAAAATTTCATCTCCGTCCACAAATGACTGACCTGTTGAGCTTCGGAAGGAATCTCCTTGTTAGCCATGGTCCTCAGACGTGTTACGACTTGTCTAGAGAACTTTACTCAAGATTTGCATGGTAAGATAACAAAAAGGAAACCACCCATCCCCACCCAATAAGGTAATGGGGAAATCTTCCCATTTACGGTAAATAAGGGGATTTTTATTTTTCCAAAGGATCTGTACGTCTAGTCCATCTAGTTGCTCTTTTGCATCTTCAGGTCTCGTTAAAAGCTTAGTCTTGGTCAGATGGGTTCTTCTAAAACCTGACATTATCTGCCATGATTGGTCAACAAATATCAATCTTAACAATGAAGTAGTACAAGATTCACCTAATACTAGGAACAGTGGAGGAGAGATCTAAACCAGACATCTGCCCTCTAGTTTCTGCTATCCTCTAGCTACAGACATGGCATCCAACATCTGATGTGAAACTAAGCAAGCTGGGAGCATAGGTTTCACCACAAATTGAGAACCGCAGGTTGGAAACCACTTTCTCCATGGAAAGTCACATTAAGTGCTATTATTGCTTCTACTATCAGAACATAGGTCTTCATACACTGGAATAACTTCTTTTTGCCATCCTCCTATAAGAGAACCTATAAAAGGGGCTTTTACACCACTGAACAGCCAGCCCCTTCCCATAGGGTATTTACCGTATATACTCGAGTATAAGCCGACCCGAGTATAAGCCGAGACCCCTCATTTTACCACCAAAAACTGGGAAAACCTATTGACTCGAGTATAAGCCGAGGGTGTAGTATACAGCCTGCCCCCATAGAGTATACAGCCTGCCCCCATAGAGTATACAGCCTGCCCCCATAGAGTATACAGCCTGCCCCCATAGAGTATACAGCCTGCCCCCTGCCAAGCGAATAAAAAAAAAATAAAAAACGTAATACTCACCATCCGGTGTCCTGATCTTCAGCGCGAGGCTCCCGTTCCTCGGCGCGGTACCAGGCAGCGACAGTGGCTCCTCTTCTCTTGTGTAGCCGGCAGATCACGTCCATGTGATCTCCCGGCGGGCGCGCACTAGGATACCGCGGTGTCGCGGCTGATGACGTCATCAGCTGCGACACCGCTGCATCTTATTGTGCGCCCGCCGGCAGATCACATGGACGCGATCTGCCGGCTACAGAAGAGAGAAGAGGACCCGCCGCCGCCTGGTCCCGCCCGAGGATCGGGAGCCTCGCGGTGAAGATCGGGACCCGCACTGAAGATCGGGACACCGGATGGTGAGTATTACTGTTTTTATTTTTTTCTTGACTCGTGTATAAGCCGAAGTGAAGTTTTTCAGCACATTTTTTGTGCTGAAAAACTCAGCTTATACACGAGTATATACGGTAATATCTTTTAGCATTTGTTTTTTTATGTTAAAATGAACCCTTTTTTTTAAAAAAAAAAAGCCTCCAAGGCAATATGCAAATAAGCTGAAGAGTCATTTTTATATGGAAATGAGTCAATGTGGCACCTAGAACCGTGCTTCTGGTGTCATTTTAAAGAGGAGCATCTCAGCCTTTGCAAGTAAGACTTATCCACAGGATAGGGCCTAACTTGCTGATCGGTGGGAATCTCCGTGATGGGACACCCACAGATCTTGAGAAAGGGGGCCTGTTGTACCCCAGTTGTGCTCCAGATTACCAAAGCAGCCAGTCACGCATGCGCCTGCTTTTCTGTTCATCTCTTATGGTGATGAAAATAGCCAAACACTGTAGTCTGCAATCTTTGTCAGTGCCATAGAGACCCCCCACTAATCAGCATGTTAGGCTCCATCCCTTGGATAGGGCTAAATTTGCTATAACTGGAGAACCTCTTTAGGGATTGCGAGTCTCTCTAGAACCAGATGTACAGGCAAGTAAACCGGAAGTGAGAAATGTATTCTCGCCAATGGGCAATGAAGGAGATTCATTATTCCTTCACTGCCAGTTTTTTGGTGGAGAAAGCACATGAATCTGCTCCTCCACAACAGTTCTCATGCCTCACTGACCCTCGCACCGCAGGGGCGTGAGCTTCTTGGTGAACACCATCGCAAGACCGCTAGTTGGGGTGGGAATGGGGATTTTAAGACTGGCTTTCAAAACATTTTATGCCATTCTTTTTTCCCCATGATTGAGATTCTCATCTTTAAAATTACACCAGTAACATGGTTCTAGATGCTAAAGTTTGACCACTCTTAACTCATCTGTATATCACTTTTGAGGCAAGAGAGTGCCTAGAGCTGGTGCTAAGGTATTGCAAACTGAAAGAAAAAAAAATTGCTAAAAAAGCGAAGTTAAAAGCGAAACAAAATGTCTTAATGCAACAAAACTGGATAAATGAGGGAATTTCCACTTTACGGGTCAATGCCGAGTAATATCTATAGGTTATTCCATTAAAAAGGGAAGTTACTTGAAAATATTTCTTGTAACTTTTAAAGCACAGTCCCGATTTCCCACTATTCTAGGCAATACGCAACCGTATAGACAAGTATCTCCAAGCAGCGGCAGCACCGAACTTGTGCCGAGGGTAGGGACGTCAATGTATGGGCCCTGTACTGTTTTGCCTAATGGGTTGTTCCCTTGGAAACTTAATACTAAAAACTTTTGTAATATTATCTGATAGTTACTGTTCTTTTCCTGATGGACATGTTTGCACAGACATTTACAATAATCTCCCCGTAAGAGAGAAAGCTCAGACGCTATACATGTCTCAGCACACAGATTCAGACTATCCGTCCAATAACGCAGGTTAAGAGTCAATTAATGTACTTTTATGACTTAGCGAAAACCATTTACAGCTGGGTAAGGCACATTTGTTATTGGATGTGCAGTAAAACCTTCTGCACTTTGTAGCCAGTTAAGTGAGAGACTCATATTGTGATCAAAGGCGGCTGCATGCAGAGCTGAACAGGCTAGAACAATGTAAAACACACAATTCTAGGGCAAGGAGAGACAATACATTAATAAGGTTTCCCAGCATGTTATGTGCACAATACTTAGACATCGATAACAACTGTAAAATCCAAGTTCGTGCAAAAATTCTCCTATTTCCTGCATGAAAGGGTACCGCAATGGGCACGGCGCTAGACCCTTTTTTTTCACGGATCAACCCAAAGCAGGTTTTTGGAATTACTCCCATGATTTATAACTACAATGAATTGTTACCAATGGGCAGAACCATAAAATTGTTTTGTTTTACGTTATCTGGATCACTTTGGACTAACCCCCAAATAAAAATGTGATAAAAGAAACTGCAGGAATACACAGCTGTAACCTATGGGACAAGCTAGAAGAAAATATACACAAATGGTAAACTGGAAGATGAAGTTTATAGATATGTCCATTTAAAAAAAATAAATAAAAAAAAAAAAAATCACTTTATTGTTATTATGTTGTAATTAAGTTATTGTTTTTCTATAATTTGTCATTTCATAGGTAGCTGCTATGGGCCCGTAGACAACTACAAATTCTACTGACCATCTCAGTATGGCTACATTCACACATGTATGGGGGGGGGGGAATGTATATACAGCCGATATATGTCCCCCATACACTTCTATGGGCTCACAGCCCTGTACGGGAGAGGTACGGTGCAGCACCGTACCGGCCCGTAGAAAGATAGGACATGTCCTATCTTTCTACGTGATACGGCGCTGTGCACTTTATAGTGCTATGGAGAGGGGCGGGGGTGAGCTGCGCTCATCCCCTGCTCCTCTCCACAGCGCCGATGCCCGCCACACTACGGTACAGCGGGCATACATCGTGTGAATGTAGCCTTAGTGGGAGGTTTTGTTGCTATGTAGGCAGGTTTATGGGACGGCTTCTGTTACATTTCCCAAAATCCCATTATCATAGGAAAAGGATCATAATTCAGAACTTCAAAAATAAATGGGATTTAGATACTAAAGCATTTTAATTGGCAGGAAATAATCATAGCACTCAATTTGGATGAAAACGTGGGAACGAAAAGTTTCATTGTGGAATTAGTGATCTAGGTTGAAAACGGATATAGGAGTGTAAGAAAGTGCCCCATACGTTTCAGTCAGCTGACCTTCCTCAGCAGGGGGTCTGTGGAACAATGATGATAAGGATCTGACTGGTATCCTCCGGATAGGTCATCAGAATGAGATCGGTGGGGGTCAGACAACCAAACCCTGCAACGTTCAGCTCTTCCAGAACCCTGTTCCCTTGCACTGGATTCTACATAGGAAGTAGATGGCATTGCATTCAAGGTAACAGGAGCCGGGCTGCAGTACCCCTGGCCGCTATATACAGAGGAATGTAAGGAAAACGATATGAATACATTTAGAATGCCACAAAATTGAAGATTCCAAGTCAAAAAGCACAAGGGAAAGTCTCCGGCAATTCCGAATTCCATTGACTCTACAGCTGGATATAACCTGGCGATATGTCCTTATCTCGTAAACGCTGACTGCAGGACAGATAAGAATCTCCCGGGCCGGGAATTCGCTTTGCAGTATAAAGTTTGCTGTCGATTGCCAAATAAATAAAAACCACGGGAATTGTCACAAGCGCTACATCAATTTTCTCCAAATCTCTCCTCTACAAAAAGGACTGGAATATTTCTCAATTCACCTACAATAGACTTTTGGGCTTGAGCCAAGCGAATGCCGGCTGCTAATTTGAGACTAGCGATAATGTAAGAAGGAGAGCTGGAGTCAAAATGTCCAAATTGCAAATACAAAAATATATTATATATGGCAAAATCAGGGCAAGTTATAAACAAAATCAAGTGATTGCGAGTAACTGCTCACTGGGGCAATTGTGACCCCCATTACCAGTCCATCAGGTTAAATTGAGTTATACCTTATACAAAGGTTTTAGAACTTGCAAATCAGTGTTAATCCCACCAATCACCCCCAAAATAATGAACTGGCTGGATATACACACGCTGATCTTTGTCTATGGGACTTTCAAAGGAGAACCAAGAGTTTCGAGGTCCCTTAAAGGGGTTTTCCCACGAACAAAAGTTAGGCCCTATCCACAGGAAAGGACCTAACTTGCTGATCAGTGGGGGTCTGAGTTCCAGGACCCCCCCCCCCCCCCCACAGAAGATGAAAACGAGCGCCACGCTTGGCAATTTCCGTCAGCTCCATAGAGATTAATGGGGCAGGATGGTCATGCGCGGCCATCTGCTCCATTAGTCTGACGGAACGTGGGGTCAGAGGAGGTACGTAGGACCCCATTGGTCCCCTCGTTTTCGTGATCTGTAGGCGTCTCAGCACTGAGATCCACACTTGGGAAAACCCCTTTAAGACTTAATGGAACAGATGAGCATGTGCGACCAGTTCATTTGTGGACACAAGGGATCTTTGTACTCAGGATCAGCAAAAATCCCCTTAAAATGCAATTCCAAGACCTTCCATACAGGATATACATCATAGATTTAATTTCCTTGAGGGCACTTCAAGCAAAACATGACATTTCTTAAATGTCACAAAATTGCCCATTTGCAACAAGGTTATAAATAAAGTGCTAAATGTTTTCATAGGAAAAACCCCACTACTTCCATCTGCCGATCAGATGTCACAGCAGCAAGGTCTCACTTTACAGCCTGTTTTTAGGAACGCAGTCATTCCCTTCGTTATAGATAGGGGGGGCGTCTCCTGTGCATAACAAGGCGGTCACCACAACAGAGCCCATCTTGTTTTTCAGGCACAGCTGCTGGAGTAAGAGGGTAGGATAAGAAGATCACAAGACTATACCAAATTGCAGGGTGCTTTCATTTTCTGCAGCCGGCTGTACAGGCCGGGGCAGAATGAGCAGAGTCATCTCGATGTCATTAGACAAGGTAATTGATAGAATGACATAACTAATGAACTGCTGAAGACCTCGATAAGGCAACATAACAAGACTATAAAACATAGATAAGACTACGTATGCAGCTTCCCTGGTCTTTGGGAGGGGGAGGGCTATATGAAAAGCTAAAATTTTCTCTCTGCATACAAAAAAAACAAAACACATGGTCACTTCCTTGATATTGCAGCTCAGTTCTATTCACTTTAATGGCGTTGCAATACTATGCACAACCTATGGACCGGGGTGGCGCTATTTTTGGAAGAAAAAAAAAAATCTATATTTCTAGACAATTTTTTTCTAGGTGTGACACTGGGTAAGGAATAAATCGCTCACTATTCCCTGTGACTACATGGGTGCAGGTTAAATAAGGTGATGGATGTCTCCTTCTGCCCTAATTGCTTGACATGAATTGATTGACTTTCCGATAGAGTCTCTGGTCCGGGTATTAGCATTGCAGGATATGTTACCACTTGCAGAAGTTGTTTTTCTTCCTGTGCATGCATTACTGCGTTTCCACAGAACGGCTTTATCATCTAAGCTGTGGTTAATACAAGTCCGACTAATCGATCCTGCTAATCTACCCATAATGCAGGGGGTGAAACTAGTCTTAACGTTCGCCTCCAGGATCTGACATTTTCCTTTCTAATCACTTTAGCCTTTGAAACACTAAAAGAAAACAACTTCCATAACAGCGCCCCCCTTGCACACAGGAGGGATCTGGTATTGCATCTTAGTCAGATACAGGATTCATAATCTGTCACAGACTAATTTTTACTTAGATTTGATAGACAAAATTGCAATCCGTCAGCACTTTCAAGATTCGGAGCAAGCAACCCACTACCATATAGACCATTTACTGGATCTACTGGTGATTATTGCCAATTGTGGCTCGGTGCTGACAGACCATCAAAAATGTAAGAGGGGGGGGGCGCATTTTTTTTATGGCTCATGTGCTAGGGCCAAAATCTCGATCATGCTCACATTTCTCACCCAACCACACGGCTCCGACACCTAGGAGCTTCCAACAAATCAGAATATTACAGTGAGCCAACAGAAAAGACTTAAAGGGGTAGTCCACATTATTGATAACTTGTTGATCAGTCGGGGTTCCAGTGGTGGATCACAAGAATGGGGGATCTGCGCCATTGAGAGGCGGTGGGTGCAACTAACTACTCTGTTCATTTGGGGTACAACAGACCCCCACCCATTCTCATAATCTGAGAGGGGGGCCCCCACCCAATGGAAAGTTAACTAAAAACTGTACAACTTCTAAAAACATTAAAAAAAAAAAAAAAAAACACACAACACACAACACACAAGTACGCCACAACAAGACAAGACTCCACAAATGAATATCTACTGGAAAAAAAAAAAAATCCATACCCTGTTCCCCCACCCTGTGATAAGATTGTTTACAAAACATTTGTGTCCTTGGGTGATAGGGAACCTGAGCATGAACTTGGATGGTGACCCAGTAAGTTAAGGTCAGGGGGGAGGTGGGAAGGTCCTGCTCCCCAGATGTAGGCAGAAGACTCCAGGCAGGCGGCGTGTGTGTATGTGCACGTAGAGCGGGAGGTACGGCAGGGATACGTGCGCTTGTTTGTGTCTCTTTATAGGACGCATGCATCAGTGTGCACCGAGCAGATAACACATTCTCGTTGCTATTTTTTTTTTTTACAATCTCTTCGGGGCGGTTTTTATTTTTGCTTCGCCAGCGAGAATCCGGAGATAGACACGAGATATGTATACTGCAGGATTGTCAGTCACTTGCCCGTCCAATTAAACTTTCTGAACTTTTGCTGTACTGAATACAGTTTCCACTCCTGTTTCTATGTGGCCTGTGCACACACATGTACATGTATACAACTATAACACACACAATATAAAATAAATATAAAATAGAGATATATACACACACACCCACTACAGGTGAGACCCCGTTGATGACAAGGTGCCCTCCAGAGAGGTAATCTTATAGCGATCAAAACTAAGAAACATGTTTCGAGTTTCCCTACAGCACCCCCACAGGGGAAATGAGGCATTACACATTCCCCACTGAAACAAATGACTTGGGTCCTCCAAATTTAAAGATCATACACTTTATATATCTGTTGTGCCAATTTCAGTCAACACACACACACACACACACACACACGGCCTAGCTGTACACAGAATATACCAATTTGGAATGCAGCTTCAATAAGTGCACCGGAGCATGTCCTCACACTGCTGTGCTCTTAGCCCTCTGCATCGAACTGCTCACCAGCTATGAAGCTTTTACTCAGAGTAATTAAATGCCGCTTGGCGAAAGAGCTCAGAGCACAGCAGTGTGAGGACATTCTTCTTGCCGAAATAGACCTCCTGCACCTCTGATTCAAGCCAATAGGATTCAGCAGGAAAATTACCATTTTGCAATCAATTTCGGTCTCCAATACGAGGCGTCACAGAACGCTTTGTATAAGACAATAAAGTCAGACACTGATGGGGGGGGGGGGTCTACTGTGTAATAATTGTGGTGTTGGGGGGGTCATGTTACTGGATACAGCAGAGTGCGCACAACCCGATAGCTGGGGCACATAACACCATGTTAAACCCAATGTGCAGCGGGGACTATACAATTACAACTTTTTATTTTCAGAGGGACAACCAAAAATATGAATACTATGTGTTGGGGGAGGGTGTGGGGGCCGACAACCTCTTGTAGGGAATCCTATGGACAAAACTGCCGTTTTACAAGGAATCTCCAGGGATCCAGGGATTCTACGATGCCGGACAGATCATGGGCAGCGCTTATCCCTGCACAGCAGCGCCCCCAGTCACCCGCTGCTCCTTTGTTTGGGAGAGTAGAAGTTTCAGATTTTATAAAGTGGGATGTTCCTTTAAGAGACACAGCTAGATCATGGAGACGCTCTCTGCCACCCACTGGCCGCTGCGATTCATTGCTAAGCAACCGTCGTACGTATTCAAGACATTGCTGGGCGAATCGGAATGAAAAAAAAATAATTAATATGTCGATTCCTTAAAGACGTTTTTTTAAATTTAAAAAAGAAAAGTCAATCTGTAAATCAGAGGAAACTGAACGGTAAGTATTCAGTATTTCTACAGCACCCCCGCGGGTGAAATAAAGTATTGCACAATTCAAATGAAAGGGAACTCTAATGTAGAACAGGACTGGTCCTCCAGAGCGAGAGACAATTTATATCACATCTATCTCCTCTGGCCCAGGGACCTCCCTCTATTAAAGGGATCACCCATCAATAACACCCATTGGAAAGCATTAATGTATACCCTTCCAATCACTTAAATATACAGTTATGGGCCCTAGTCCCACCCAGGTCAATATCTGCAAAGAGTTTGTTTGTTCTCTCCGTGTTTGCTTGGGTTTCCACCGGGTCCTCCGGTTTCCTCCCACACTCCAAAACATACTGGTAGGATGATTAGATTGTGAGCCCCATGGGGACAGGGACTGATTTGGCAAGCTTTGTGCAGCGCTGCATAATCTGTGTGTGCTATATAAATAAAGAATTATTATAGTTTAAGAGCTCAGAGACAACTACCTCTGACTGGGCCAGGGCTCATCGTCTTCTATGATCAAATTTTGATGACCATCAATATATTCATACAGTTTCCCCTACTTCTATGATACCCATAAGGAGGTTTCTTCAGAATTAGAACTTTTAACTTTCTCAGAACAGCGCCCCCTTTGCCTACAGGTTGTGTCTAGTGTTGCATCTTGAGAATTCTGTGTTCATCAGGCAGATATTTCAAGCTATTAGGCCCCAAAAAATTAGTGCCAGAAAAGACAAAAAGTTCACCAAAAAACTTCTAGCCGTTATTTGCAAAGTCTCGTTGTTAAACATTACCCTGGGAAGACCAGGGTGAGCGGTGAGTTCCAGTCTGATGCATTTCCTACTTGTAGAGGAACTAACACTGCATAGATTAGAGGATACCCTCCTTCCTATGCCCCCCCCCCCCCCCGGGGGATGCTATCCTCTCCCAGGCCTAGCGAGGCAGCACCATGGCTGTGCCGCTTACCCGTTCCTGGAAATCAATAACTGCGCTCCATAAACTATCACGTATCACTCCGCACACGTTCCCATCATAAATTCACAGACGAGCTGGCAGACGACCATGTCCTGGTGCCGCATCGCTCGTCTTACTGTATTCCCTACCATAAAGTGACATCAGAACGCTCCGCCAAATCATTAAAACCGATTGCATAAAACGGATTGTGGCGCCTCCTCAGGGGTGGAATATATTAAGCGGGAAATAAACAGTCAGTTTTTAAAAATTTTTGTGGAAGCAGGAAAAGTGAGCAAGCGGAAGGTTCTGCCCGACGCTAAAAAGCATAACGGAGATTGTTCGATGTTTGGGGGGGAGGGGGGGTGGGGTCGCTTGTCTAGGAGCAGGGGACCTTGTGGGGTATTTGCTCTATGCAGCGGTTACAACCTGATGAGCAAGCGGGAAAAATAAGCAAGCGGAAGGATCTCACAAGTCATTAAAAAGAGCCAAACGGAGATGGTAAGACAACGGCGTAAATTATCTAGAAGCAGGTGACCTTATGAGGAGTTTGTGGTATTCAATGGGTATGACTGGATGTGGAAGAATGGGCAGGCGGAACGCTCCCCTATGTTCAGGTTGGAAGTGTTGGAGGTCACATAACCGAAGGGGGTAAACAAGAGCACTAAGTTCCAAAAACTTTTTTTTTTTTTTTTTTTAACCGTGCTCCTGCCCCCTAGAAGTTTTCCGGGGAAAATGGAAAGTCCCTTTAAATGAAAATAAGGAAGAAACCAGAGATGCAGCCAATTCCATCGCAGTTTATTTACGAGGCACACAGGTCAGAGGTCAGTAAGGAAAATCTCATCCGATAGGAAAATATTTACGATTTACTGATCCGTGGTCACTTGTCAGTCAGCGCCAGTCTCCGGGGTATATAATGGTGTGACTGGTCTATCCCACAAGTGACTCTTGGCAGAGAAGGTCTATTATACACAGCTTTATCATGCCTGCAGAATCTGCCGTGTCAGCAGAATATGACTTCTGCTATTTTAACAACACAGGAGGCTGCGGAGGGAGCGATACAATAATTATCTGTACTGCACACCGTCCCGCTGAGGAGCCGAGAGGAAGCACTGACCTCAGCGAAATTGTGCCAGGAGATGGAGGCTCAGTCAGGGGTACCGCTACATGTACAGCCTCCTGGAGCTGCAACTGGTGGCTCTCCAACTCTTGGAAAACTACAACTCCCAGCATCCTGTAACTCAGGATCAGTACAGGATAAGTAATGTCATGTATGTACACAGTGACTGCACCAGCAGCAGAATAGTGAGTGCAGCTCTGGAGTATAATACAGGATGTAACTCAGGATCAGTACAGGATAAGTAATGTCATGTATATGCACAGTGACTGCACCAGCAGCAGAATAGTGAGTGCAGCTCTGGAGTATAATACAGGATGTAACTCAGGATCAGTACAGGATAAGTAATGTCATGTATATGCACAGTGACTGCACCAGCAGCAGAATAGTGAGTGCAGCTCTGGAGTATAATACAGGATGTAACTCAGGATCAGTACAGGATAAGTAATGTCATGTATGTACACAGTGACTGCACTACCAGCAGCAGAATAGTGAGTGCAGCTCTGGGGTATAATAAAGGATGTAACTCAGGATCAGTACAGGATAAGTAATGTCATGTATGTACACAGTGACTGCATCAGCAGCAGAATAGTGAGTGCAGCCCTGGAGTATAATACAGGATGTAACTCAGGATCAGTACAGGATAAGTAATGTCATGTATGTACACAGTGACTGCACCAGCAGCAGAATAGTGAGTGCAGCTCTGGAGTATAATACAGGATGTAACTCAGGATCAGTACAGGATAAGTAATGTCATGTATATGCACAGTGACTGCACTACCAGCAGCAGAATAGTGAGTGCAGCTCTGGTGTATAATACAGGATGTAACTCAGGATCAGTACAGAATAAGTAATGTCATGTATGTACACAGTGACTGCATCAGCAGCAGAATAGTGAGTGCAGCCCTGGAGTATAATACAGGATGTAACTCAGGATCAGTACAGGATAAGTAATGTCATGTATGTACACAGTGACTGCACCAGCAGCAGAATAGTGAGTGCAGCTCTGACGGATAAGCCTCACAATGATGCAACACTTCCCGTCCTGTAGAGATCACTTCGCAGCCATCTCATAATCACACACATAATTCCATTAATATGTAACAATCATATTTATATAACACATAATCCATCGTTCACACAAAGGGCTCGGTATAATGACCTCTACAAAGGCCAGAGAACATGCCCAGAACACTCCCTCAATCTCCAATCCAAAACGACTGCTGATGAATTCCCCCGTTATTCTAACAGATTCTGAAACAGCGCCAGACCTGTCCACTGGCTTCGACTGGTACTGCAACTTGTCTCCATTAAAGCAAACTAGTTGTAGTACCATACACAACCTATAGGCAGCGGTGGCGATGTCGCAGAAAGCAGATTTGTCACTTTGGACCACTGCCCAACTATCAGGACATGCTGGGGGTTGTAGTATTCCAACAGCTATGGCGCAGGAATATGTTGCTTCAGCATGTTGTTTATCTCCTCGTCCTATCGCTGACCTTATCCCGTACCTATAACTTTTTTTTTTTTCCTTCTGTTTTTAATACTTCGACCCAACCTTGCCATTGAGCAACAACCCCGTTGCGAGTCATTTATCTCAGTTCTCTGACACGCCGCAGCAGTGCCAGTCCCCGCAGCCTCACGCCTCCTTATGGTATGAATAGAAAGCATTCCTGAAGAGAAAAACAAGTCATAAAAATATGCAGAGAGAGGCCCCCGGGGAGGAGAGGGTTAAACAGAGGCACAGTCCACCACCCCCAGCCCCCTCCTCCTCTCTGGGACTTCTTAGTCCAATATGGGGTCCTTGAAAGCATTATATGTAATCTGATCCTAAGGCAGAAGAAGAGTAAGTCTCCCCATATACATTCAAGGCTAAAAACATTCTTATTCTGGGGGTTTTTTTTTGTTTGTTTTTCTGGCCACCAAGTTTTTTTTTGGGAGGGAGATTTTTTTTTTTTTTTTTTTTAATCCTCGTATCTGCAACTGTTCACTTCAACAACAAGATCCTCTTACACAGAATCCAGCTGCCAAAGGCAGAGCAAGGCTCGACAAACAACTGCTGCTGGCTGCCGGCCAGGGCCTCCACTAGAAAAACAGTTTTTACCCCCCTCAACTTCTTCTGCAAAGATAGGGAGAGGAAACCGCGGCCCCCCTAAACTACCGTCCACCGCCAATAGCAAAGCCACAGAAGATTAGACCTGCCCCAACAAGTTTCTTAAGATATATTGGTTTCTGAGAAAGTTGGAAATGAAAAAAAATTTGCTTTACAGATCTGAATTATACTCCAGAGCTGCATTCAAAATTCAGCTGGATATCGATGGAAACAGAAAACCGGCTCGTCCCTGGCCAAACACACCAGTAACAGCTCAGCGTGTCAACAAATATACTGCATTGTGTCATTTGTATTAATCCTGAGCTATGCTCTACATACTGTTTTTTTTTTTATTTAACTTCCAGAGCTGCAATCACAATTCTGCTAGATATCATTGTTACAATAATGCAGAGGATGCTTAATTTATCCCTCATTGCTTTTTGTAACAGCTACACTTCCCATAATATAAACCACCAGTTTTTGGTAAACTAGGAGAATTGAGCACTGAAGTCAATAGCATAGAGAGTGCAATACTGTACTGATGTTCAATTAAGGATCAGTACAGGATAAGTAATGTCATGTATGTACACAGTGACTGCACCGGCAGCAGAATAGTGAGTGCAGCTCTGGAGTATAATACAGGATGTAACTCAGGATCAGTACAGGATAAGTAATGTCATGTATGTACACAGTGACTGCACCAGCAGCAGAATAGTGAGTGCAGCTCAGGAGTATAATACAGGATGTAACTCAGGATCAGTACAGGATAAGTAATGTCATGTATGTACACAGTGACTGCACCAGCAGCAGAATAGTGAGTGCAGCTCTGGGGTATAATACAGGATGTAACTCAGGATCAGTACAGGATAAGTAATGTCATGTATGTACACAGTGACTGCACCAGCAGCAGAATAGTGAGTGCAGCTCTGGGGTATAATACAGGATGTAACTCAGGATCAGTACAGGATAAGTAATGTCATGTATGTACACAGTGACTGCACCAGCAGCAGAATAGTGAGTTCAGCTCTGGAGTATAATGCAGGATGTAACTCAGGATCAGTACAAGATAAGTAATGTCATGTATGTACACAGTGACTACACCAGCAGCAGCAGAATAGTGAGTGCAGCTTTGGGGTATAATACAGGATGTAACTCAGGATCAGTACAGGATAAGTAATGTCATGTATGTACACAGTGACTGCACCAGCAGAATAGTGAGTGCAGCTCTGGTGTATAATATAGGATGTAACTCAGGATCAGTACAGGATAAGTAATGTCATGTATGTACACAGTGACTGCACCAGCAGCAGAATAGTGAGTGCAGCTCTCCACAAGTAATATAATTTATACTTGCGTATTACCAACATGCGTTTTAAGAGCGGTAAGGGAGTCGCAGAGGGAGGCGGCGTTGGTTACATGACGCTGCATTAAACAGATTACACAGCTGGCCCTTCAAACACGGAATAAAAGGGGGATAATCTTTTTCTTTTCAATAAGATTATGAAGGACGCAGGAATGTGGAGACTACGGGTGAATTAACCTTTTCAAGACCTCAGAGGTCAGGACTGAGATTCCTTTCAGAGCTGAACTTAGAACAAGTGCTGCACTACATCCCCCACCTGTCACTCGCCCCCCACCAAAAACCATCTGATCTGGTGTCAGTACGTGACACTGAAACGCCTGTCCCAGAACACATCTGCCTTGTTAAAGGGAACCCGGCAAAAGCGCAGGAATTCATCTGGAAAGTGAATGGCCGCCACAGACTGGACAGACCTCATCTTCACAGCCTCCTAGTCCTCAGACCACCTGTGCCCCCAACATAGAGGTCAGAATAACCAAACTGTGCATGACTACCCATAGAAATACCGGTCACACAGGTGAATACCGTACATTTAAAGGAATTTTCCACAATCTAGAAAACAATACCGTCCCTGGTATTCCACCTCATTTTCATTGTAATAACTAGAACTGAGCTGCAATACCACACACAACCTACAAGAAGGTATGGCGCTAATTTTACAAAGAAAGTAGCCATGTTTTATTAATCCTATAGAGCTCCTTTAAAGAGAACTATTATAAGAAAGCCGATTAGTCTTAACTCAATTCTTGGAAAGCATTTTCTAAACTTAAGATGGAGCTATTTATACACAGCCTTCCTCTAGAGGTCAGTATAGTGAGATATGGTGGAAAAAAAAAATAAAAATAGAATCTCACTTTACAGCGTGAAGTAAAATTGAATGTTGTCAAGACTTCTTTAGATATAGTCCAGATAAAAGGCATATAGACTAAAAAATTTAAAGGACTTGAGAGATTTGGAAACAATATTTCTTAGAAGACTTCACATACAGAAATTTCTTAACATACTTCTAACTCCAGTGCCACTTGAGGTAACCGATAAGAATATTGGCCAATCTAATGTAACTGCGCAGAACGAAAGGAAACTCTGGATAAGGATACATCCACACAGATCGGAAAAGGAGAAGCTAATTTTTATGGAAAAAATACTCCAAAAAAAAAAGGGGTCGTCTTGATGAAAAACATGGCCGTTTCTTCCAAAAACAGCACCACACCTGACCATGGTTTGTGGTGGTATTGCGTCTTGGCTCAATTAATCTCTATGCAGCAGAGTTGCAATACCAGCCCAAACCAGTATCAGGTGTGGCGCTGTTTTTTTTTTTGAAGAAAGCAGGTTTTTTAAAAAAAAAAACTGTTTAAAAAGTGACTTAAAACGGGAACTAAAGATACTGACGACCCAGAGATAGATGGGGGTCTGATATCTGGCCTCCACACCACCCGGTAGTAAAACGGAGGAGGAGTTGCAGTAATCCAGCATGACCACTATACAGTGGATGGCGCCTTCTTCCCATACAAAGCTGAAATAGCTGATGAATATGGGGTCTACCAAATCCGATACGGAGGTCCTATCCCAATTTAAAAAAAATATATATAATCCATGAGGATTTAAAAGGTAGAGGAGCCCGGCCCAGAAAACTAATCTGTCTCCCAAGTGACCCAGCAGGTCTATGAAGTATCATCGTCTGTATACACAACACAGAGGGCGATACCATCTACCGTCTTGTATCTCAGATGTGTAAACAGCAACATTCCCGTCTACAACCCCTCAGTAGGATTTCGCGTATATATATATATATATCCATCCTGCCAATGGACAACCACAAAAAAAAATTTCCACCAGGAAAGCCACACACCACAATCAGCATTATGCAACAAAACCTGCGTCCGACATTCAAGACGTGAAGGTTCGGCCTCCCGGCAACGCTCAACGCTCTGGACTTTGAGATACTAAATGTTTAACACGACGCAGTAAATACTTCTGCTGCCCTCATGGAAAAACCCCAGGAGAAAAGGAGAACGTACCTTCACCTCTGACTAGTCTTCAAGGTCTAGGTAGGGGACATGACTCAAAAATACTGGTCACTACACCTCTACAGAGGACCCCTTTAATAAAAGTAGTCACAAACAAAATTCTGCCCAGGCTGGGGGGGAATAACATGGCAGATGCCAAACCTAGGACTCAACACAACCCAACACCTAAATTTGGATAATCGCATCCCTAAAATTCTAACCCTGGAAGCCCCATAAAAGGGTTTTTTCATGCTGTGCATCTGTAGAACAGGTCATCAATAAGATTGGTGGACGCCCAGAACCCCCACAGACCTGATGTTCTCAGCAAATGATAAAGAATGGAACAGGACGTAGACGGCGCCATTCTATGTCTAGTGGACAGAGCGGGTAACTGCACAATGACATGTTTCAGCCACTACAGCGCCGTCTACATCCGGTTTCATTTTTGGTTTATTAGGCGATATGTAGTGGCACCAAGAGTCAGACACCCTATTTAAGGGGTAAAAGGGGCCCCATTAAGAAGCTTACTACGGGGCCCTGCCTCTCCTAGTTACGCCACTGTTAAGAAGTGTTCACACACACGCATTTTGAATCACAATTCAAGCCCGGTGGAACTAAACGCTTGCATTCAGGGGCAGGAAAAACGTTTTTTTTGACCGGTAACCAGTAAAATATGCGCGCGAACGCCAGCCTTTAGGTCTAAATGCAACTGCAAAACTCAATTTAAGCGTAATGTGTGAACACGGCCCGAGATTTATAACCACCATGTGTCAACAGGTCTTAAGACGTAATAAAGTACCTCATTATTGAGTAATTACATAGGGGTGTAATTGACTAGTCTGCGAGCCATCAGCTGCTGTGAGTGCAGATAGTATGAGAAACATCTGGGGGGGGGGGGAGCGCAGCTCTGCAGCGGATAGGAGGGGGTGAGCGCAGCTCTGCAGCGTGGGGGATGTCTGTGGTAAACAATGAGCACATTATCAGTAACCCTGATGACCTCCGCTGCTGGACTTAAGGGTCTGGTCTGCATCTTAGACGTCTCCTCCCACCAACCCAATTTTCCTATCCCAACTCTGACCAAAATCAATACACAGGGGGAATCACAGAACTTCGATTGTCCATGATTAGAAAACCCCAAAACAGTTTTCTGCTACTGCCTCTCAGCTCCATTTACTATAGTTAGGATGAACAGCAATACCAAAACATCAGCCATGAGAAGGGGTGGCACCAATTCTTCAACCAAACGCATGGTAAACGGCCAAAAACAGATTGAAAACGGATGTTTAAAAACTGACCAAAAACGCCATGTGAGGCATCACCCTAAGGGTTCTTTATGACTGCCTAGCAACAGACTGACCCAAAATGGCCACCGTTGATACTACACTTATGTACCCTATAGTCATCCTTCGCCGCCATAAATAGGTCTGAAAAACTCAGACGATCATTGTATTTTGGGGGGGGCATCCCCACAACACTACCCCATAAAAGGTCGACAGAAAGATTGTTTCTGTATTATAAGGGCCGCCATCTTGCCCCAGAGTCTGTTACACCATTTCGAGTTTTGCTTTACAGCAGCGACATGGACCATACAGAATGAGACTTCTATAGGGGAGTGTAGTGGGCCACCTCTGTGACCTTTGCAGGGGTCATTGTGCAAGGAAGGGGGGGGGGAATGAGATGAGCAGTGATGTCACCTATTGTGATTGATAGACCCTTTGTTATTGCTATGTAAGTAATAATGAGAGGACTGCTGAGAAGTCATCTTTACAGAACAGGAAGCACCAGACTATTGTGATTGGTCGATCCTGTGTTATCTATATAGTGGTGTTAATAATCAGAGGACTGCTGAGAAGTCATCTCTACAGAACAGGAAGCGCAAGACCATTGTGATTGTATAGACAACACAGGATCGACCATAGTGGTGGTAATAATCAGAGGACTGCTGAGAAGTCATCTCTACAGAACAGGAAGCGCAAGACCATTGTGATTGTATAGACAACACAGGATCGACCATAGTGGTGGTAATAATCAGAGGACTGCTGAGAAGTCATCTCTACAGAACAGGAAGCGCAAGACCATTGTGAATTGCTTGATCCTGTGTTACCTATATATTTATAGCGGTGCTATTAATGGGTTGACTCCTGACAAGTGATCTCTACGCAACAGGAAGACTATTGTTAGGTGCGAAAACTGACAGATTTTACACTACTTCTCTTACTGAAGCGACAAGAATATTTTGAAAAAAAAAAAAAAAACTTTAAAAAAAAATTGTAACTGGATGTAAACTCAAAAACCTTCTCAACCACATCAAATCTGCTGCTACAAAAAAAAAACATCAATTTTAATTAAAAAAAAAAAAATAAATTTTGCAAAAAAAAAACTCCAAGGGGGTTGATGCTAAAATCTGTGGATATTGAGGTGCTTCGAGGGATCAAGCCAAAAAAAAACAACAAAAAACGTGTGTTTAAATCTCTGTGGCGACTAATGAGACTAATACAGTCGTCAGAAATTAATGAAGGCAATTAGGATGTGTCTGAGCAGGTAGCGCTGAAGTAAACAAGATCTTCGTACGGTGCCCCCCCACCACCACCACCACCAGTGCCGGAATGTTCTGCGCCGGCTGACAGTGTACGAAGCACTCAAATTATACAGTAAAAGAACAATAAATCCAACATTCTCAAGATCTCTGCTTGCTGTCTTTGAATAGATTTCTTCTTACAGAGGCTGAAAACAAATCTCACAGCTGACATCTGCTACAACAGGCTGCAGTACCATGAACAGCCTTGGGAGAGGGGTGGCGATATTTCACACTTATTCTTTCCTTGCACAGCATTAATCGATGTGCAGTTACAACAATATAATGGGGGGGGGGGGGGGGGCGCTATAACTCACATGACTGCCCACACTGGATGCAATTGTAGCAATCACTCAGCTGTGAGATATTCTGGGTCTGTACAGGGTTCCGCATTCTCTAACCACTAGCATTGAGGTTCTTAAATGTTGAGGAACTGAAACGCAAAGCAGTTTAGAAAGCAGCAAAACTTTTATAAGCAAACATTGCATAAACCTGGATACTACCTTTAAATATTTGAAGGGGAATTCCACTTTTTTCGGGCAAGTCACTCATTGTGAAGTCCATAGCTGTACACACACACACAATGGATGTGAATAAACAGTCACTGCTCTGCTAAAAGAGGTTGTACAGGATAAAAAAAAAAAACAAAAAAAAACATGGCTGCTACCTTCCCAAAACAGCGCCACCCCTGTCCACAGGTTGTGTGAGGTATTGCGGCTCGGTTACCTATACTACAAAGAAGCTGCTATACCAGATACAACCCAAGGTGCAGATGTGATGTATAGACCATACAGCGGTCTAGCAATTTATAGCCTATCCTGGGTGGGAAGGTTAAGGGGCAAGTTAAATCTTGTGACAACCCCTTTAAAAAAAAAAAAAAAGTGTTTTGTTAAGTCGGAAAATAATCTATAAAGATTGTCACTAAACTTTCCTAGAGTCCTGAATGTTATCCATGTCAAAAGGAGAGAAACTGTAATACCTGACACTACCACTAGATAAGAGTGGCGCCGTTTTTGGATCCGCCCACTAAAAGGGAATCTATTACCCGTAAGCGCAGCATTGTGTAGGACACTTTCCAGAAACATATTTTCTGTTTCCCAATGATCTGTTTTTACAGAGAAAATTCAAGTTTTTATATGTATGTAAATTAGCTGCTCAGTGCACTGGAGGCGGAGCTTTGACTTGTACAGTTAGTTTTGTCCCTTCTAAATTTTGTCTCTATGGGAAGGTCACTCACTATGTAAAGAATCAATGACTGGTGGTGCTGGGCATTGTAGGAAAAAAAAACAGAACAAGTGCAAATAAAACCCCGCCCCCAGTGCACTTAGAATCTAATTTGCATAAAAATAAACATTTTATCTTGTTTACGATAAGAGATCGTTGAGAATTGGGAATTTTTTTTCATCTGCATTGCTTTTACAACAACACCAGTGAGGCGATTTGGGAGTTATCATCCTTCCTTAAAGGCGAAGATCTTAAAGGTGAAGTTTTTCAGACTTATACGGCCACAAGTCACAGGTGAAGAGTCATTGTTGCTCAGTAAAGGACAATTCAAGGACTTAGGAGTTTAAAAAAATAAAAAATTTATGGGTAAATTCCCTTTTCTACACAGTTAGCAAAGTCTTACGGGGAAAAATTCTGATGCATAGAGCAGGCGGCGTAATTCCCGTTAGATCCGAAAAATGGGAGGAGAAAACCGCAAACCTGTCAGCGCCAGGCGAGCGTGTATATCACCTGGTACTAAACCTATCCCTGCGCCCCCTACAGATGTAGCAGAGCCCAACGTGCCCTTTAACCTGACTCAAAGCGACAAACTCGGCTCTGCTACATCTCACGGCACAGATTCAAAACCCAGCAATGAAGACGCAGCTTAGATACAGTGATACGTGCAAAAAAAAAAAAATTCTACCTATTGGCCTTGGGCAAACCCGAGGTAACCCAAATTAGAGCGCAAGCTCTTCTTACACAATACACAACACATTACAAACCCCCTATTCCTACGTTATCTTATCGATTAACCCCTTCCATGCTACAAGTTTTAGGAGCATACGAAACCTTTCTATGCCAAATCTTTTGGAGAGGGGGGGGGGGATTTTGGGAAAATAAGAAGATGTTTTTTTTGCTTTTTTTTTTTACATAGCAACAGGATAGCGCTGCAGGCAGAGGCCCCTGGGGGTGTAATATACTGCGGGGACACAGCTCACCATATATATATATATGTCAATTTTCATGGTTGATAATGGTTACAACCCCCATTTCAGGAGATTTACGCCTGATCATTTCACATTGTTGTGTGTTTGTGGGGGATTAGAAAGACTTATATTATGGATATGGAGCGCATATCAGTCGGATTTTGGGGAAGTTACCCCCCCATATTAATTAGATAACACCTAAAATGACACATTTTACAAAACAAATGGTTGAAATAGTAGCCATTTTGGGCAAAAACTAAATATAGGAGCGCTACAGTTTCAAAGGGGGGATATTATACATTGATATAGATATTGATGACCGATACGTTGAGAAAAATCAATATTTGTGAGTGATCGGTTGATCCTTTCGGTAATATTCATCCAAAAATTGGTCTTTTAACCCCTAAAATGACACGTTTTGCAATAGAAATGGTTGCAAAAGTAGCTATTTTTGGCAAAATGATGAAACATAGAAGGACTACAGCGGAAAAGAGGGGAGAATATACAGCGATAAAGATATTGATGACCGATACATGGAGAAGATCGATAATTGTGAGAGATCAGTCGATCTTTTGGGTAGATTTCACCCTAAATTGATCATTTAACCCACAAAATGAGTCATTTTACATTACAAATGATTCGAAAAGTAGCCATTTTTGGCAAAATTATGAAATATAGAAGAGCTACAGCGGAAAAGAGGGGAGATTATACAGCGATATAGATATTGATGACCGATACGTTGAGAAGATCGATATTTGTGAGAGATCAGTCGATCTTATGGGTAGATTTCACCCTAAATTGATCGTTTAACCCACAAAACGAGTCATTTTACATTACAAATGATCAGAAAACGAAAAAATAGGAACGCTACGACAGAAGAGAGGAAATATTAAGCATTGATGTAGAGATTGATGACCCATACATTGAGAAGATTGATATTTAGCAGCAATTTTTGAGCTTTTGGGTAGATTTTCACCCCAAATTGATCAATTAACCCCAAAAATGACTCATTTTACAATAGAAACAGTTGCAAAAGTAGCTATTTTTAGCAGAAATGAAGGATCGGCGGTCCATGGCGAGCTGTGCAGGCGCTGGAGGACTACAATGACCAGCATGTCCCTGCAGGGATATGCCAGGACTTGTAATTGCACTCGTGCCCGGCGGACAGAGGGAGTTGGGGGCACTTGCATGGAGGTTGCGCAGCTTTTGCAGGAGTTTTGCGGGTGTTGAGCTCTCACCTTCCTCAGGACTTTGTGGCAGTTGCTGCAGATGACATAATCGCTGCTCTCCGTGCTGTTCATGGTGACAACTCCCGGCCCGGTACTAGGAGAGAGCAGCCGGCAAGCTGTGCACTGCGGGCCGACCCGAGAGCACAGACCGGGCACAGGAGGAGGGGCTGCAGAGACTGACAGAGACCGCGGCTCCGCCCACTCACTGGCAAACACACTCCTTCAAACACGCCCATTAAAGCTTCACTCCTTATAACCCAGTCTGAAACCACGCCCTCAGTCACGCCCTCACAGCTGTGCATTCCATCACCACTCCCCTTCGAAGAGTTAACCACACCCAGTACATGTTCAAACTCAGCTTCTGTCATCCCGACACAGCTCCTCCCTCTCGCCCTCACGTTCTGCTGCAGCCAATCGCCGCCATGCCGCTACTTGCGTCACGCCCCCCAGTAACTGCTCCACTCGGCCAATCAGGGGACGGGAACGGTGAACGGCGTCTTGGCCAATGAGAAAAACTCGAAAACAGGCTTGGCCACGCCCCTTCAGCTTTTAGTTGCAGGACAAAGAGAATAGTGATTAGAAGGGGCGCAGCGCCTGAGGGGAGGAGGACGAGGAGGAGGGGTGTGCGGGCGGTGGAAGGGATAGCAGCGCCCAAGTTGGAGTAAACAACTAGGAATTGGGATGTATCGCAACAGAGAGGAAATTTTACTGAAAAATAATGGAAAAAAAATTGAAATATGCAGTAAACATTGTTCTGTGCGTCACTATAAAAACCATAAACTGTATGAATGGTGACCAAAATGGCTGCCAGTACAGATTCTGGAGGCCCTGAGTGACTGTCATGAAAGACATTTATGTTAACCCCTTAAAGGCGCAGACAGTTTTTCACTTTTGCGTTTATCTTCTTTCTTCCAATCAGCCATTAGTGTATCTGTCTTGCAGAGCTGCACGGGGGCTTGTTTTCTGTAGGACGAATTGTACTTTGTAATGGCGCCGTGGTGCGCAATGTACTGTATATTGCACAATGACGTATTCGTAGTATAATGCAACAATTGATAAGGCAAAAGGGGGTTGTTTTTGGGAGGAAAAAGGTGACATTGCAATACCTATTATTCTGGATAACTTTTAGTAATTTGGCACTCTGAGGTGCGGTCGCACAATGCGTTCTTGGGCCGTTGATGCGCTTTTGCATGTGTATCATGCATTTGACTGCTTTTCTTCGTTTCTGGAAGTGTAAGCAGCTGCTTGAACTTCCACAAATTAATACAATCTCATGGTAAACATTCAGTGCATTTAAAAACTCACCGTTAACGTCACGTTTACATGACGTTTTGTAAACAGTAATGTAATTAGGCAAATCGGCTCTCCCCAGCTGTTGTAATGCGTTTCAAACCATAATGTAAACGCAACTTGTGAACACGGCCTATCCCTTGTGATCAAGAACGAGCAATACATTTTTATTTTTTTTTACTGATGCAAAACAGAGATTGGTCAATCCCAATTATACGTGTAAATATGTCACCGGTTAGTATAGACGAGGAACGCACAAATCAAAGCGCGTTTCGACAAGTTACAAGACTGATTCCGTTTCAAAAGAAAGTCAATGCAATCGTGTGACAGAACCCTAAGGGTGATATCACACATGGCGTTTTTAAGCCGTTTTTCGGCTGTTTTTAGTTGTGTGTTTTCAGATCGTAAAAAACGCGTGGGTTTTTGACAGGTTAAGATAAGTTTGAATTATCTTAATTCAAACTGGTCAAAAACGCATGCGTTTTTTAATGTGAAAACGCATTAACTTAAAAACGGCCTAAGAACGCCACGTGTGTCACCACCCTAAGGCTGCGGTCACATGTGGCGTTTTGAACCCGTTTTTGGCCTGTTTTTAAGCAGTCCGTTAAAAAACGCATGCGTTTTTGACCAGTGTTAATTAAGATAATTGAGAAAAACGGATGCGTTTTTTAACGGACTGCTTAAAAAACGGGTTCAATACGCCACGTGTGACTGCAGCCTAACTCCCACAATAAAGTCTATATTTAAAGAGCAAAATATAAGGCAAATATGGGTGAAATTGGAAAAAAAAAGTAACTCTTTTCTTCTCCAGTGCAATTCCAGTGGTTCTCTGGCCCCCATAAGACTTTGTTTACTTCACTGCAGCCAATCAGTGGAGCAGGGACAAAGTCGATCCAGCGATCGAGAAGGGTCTTAATCTAAACATAAATTCCGATCCTCACAAGACCTGCTCCGATTTCTACTATCTACTCACAACCATCTCCAGAACTTCTCCCGTGCTTCCCCCACATTCTGGAACACGTTACCAAAATGTGTCTGTCCCCCTCCTTCCAACTGTTCAAACCTTTCCTACAACACAGAATAACCCCACTGCTATGTTCCCTCACCTTGTGACACCATTTACCCTCCCATATAGATTGTGATTGTTCTCCTTTGTGCTAGTTTTGTGTCTTTTAGTATTTGTTCTCATCATAATGTAATGTTTGTGTCGCATTTCCAACAACCTCCGAGTCACCATCCGTATTGTCCTGGCATTCAGCTTTATACAATTGTCACACAGAGATCAATAAAGCGGCTGCGTATCTGCCTGATTATGGACTCGGTCATTCCCACGCATGCCTCACAAAGCCAATGGGTATTTTCTCATTGGCTTATTTTTTCACTTGTGGGTGGAAAAAAAAAATTTGAAACATGTCCAGTGATTTTCATATGAAGTCTATGGGGGTCATTTATCTTATTTCCCCTTTCTCTGAGCTCTTTTTGTGCCTCTTGTGAGTCTATTTTTTGCACCTTATTTGTCTTTGCCATTTTGGCTCTTTGTCAAATGCAGATTTTAAAGGAAACCTACCCCTTTAAAATTCCAATTATAACCCACAAATACCTTGCACCAGGGTGAGCTGATGCCAGAGCATATCTTCACTATTTGCAGAAAACGCCGTATTCCGTTTAAAACTGTTATATTCTTTATATTCCAACCCCCCTTCGGCGCACCACAATATGTGTTCGGCGCACCATGCGCGCAGCGGCGCGTGCGCCTTATTAGCAGGTGCCGGAGAGCCGGTGATGTCACAGAGCTCTCGGGAACACTCGTGAGTGCGCAACTGCGCGTGCGAAGCCGGCCAGGATAAAAATGTTAAGTTGTGCAGGCGCGAGTGTGCTCGAGAGCTTGGTAACTTCAACGGCTCTACAGCACCTCCTAATAAGTAAGGCGCATGGTGCACCGAGCACATATCGTGGTGTGACGAAGGGGGGGGTTGGAATATAAAGAATAAAACCGTTTTAAACGGAATACGGCGGTTTCCACCAATAGTAAAGATATGCTGAGCTGGTGCAAGGTATTTGTGGGTTATAATTGGCATTTTAAAGTGGTAGGTTTCCTTGGTCGTTTATCGTTGATATGAAAAGTGGCTCTTTGTTAAGGGGCCTACAGGCGCCACACTTTATATGTCAACAATGCGAAATATTTTGGAATCTTTCTACCGCTCTGTTGTTGACAGAAGTCTACATTCATCATATCGCTGGATCAAATTGTAATTTTCTGGAAATTCGTCATTCTTCTCCTTACGTCTTAAGGACACAGATGTATTTTTTACCTCTGTCTTGGCCATTATTCTTTGAATAGGAGCTTGGATCACTTTTTCATGGATAAGACTGGAAGCAACACAGAATACAAATCAGCTGGGAAAATCCGTGATCAGACATGGCTGTGGGCATGGCGGCGTCTTACTTCTTGCATCCAGCTGGTATAGACTTATGGCAATGCTCCATGGGAAAAAGTATGCAAATTAGCTCTCCACAAGTTGGCAAAAAACTGTCCAGTGCCACCTACAGGGACCTACCCAACATTAATTTTTTCAACTAAACATTTCAAAAGCAAAGGCTTTCAGTTTATTATAAATTAATTTCTTTTGTAATTTTCCCCTATTTTGAATTCTTAGTTATAGAAAGGATATCCAGATCTCACTAATTGCTGAGCACACTGCCGTGGTATCTCCAGCTTCTCATAGACTGTAAATAGGAGTGCTGGAGATACCAGAGCATTGTGCTCAGCAATTATTGACTAACCTATAGTATTGCATGGAGAGACAGGACAATTGCTTGATCAATCAGTGAGAACAAACTTTAGTTCTCGTAATCCTGGGGATCTCAGCAACCCAAACCCTACCAATCAGATTGTGGATAGGAGATAACAAACTTTGTAAAACCAATTTAAGTAAAATCATTGCAAAATAGGCAGCGCTGTTGAAGCAGTGGGATAGTGTTGGGCAGAAATTATAGTTTCACATTCCCCTGATTTTAGCTATTCCCCCCAATTTTAGCTATAATGTTACTTATCAGACCCCTGTAGGCCCCTAATAAAAACTTGGCTTCATAGGAATCTGTATATAGAGGCCGCAGGATCATTCGGAGGCCATTGACTTTCATGACAAGCACTCAGCAGCCCGTAATGGTAGGATGTGGGGCCAAAGATGGAGAGCACTTAGTTGCTATGGTCAGTATTGATGGACACAGGTGCATAATATGTCTCCTTTGTAATAATCGCATCCAGAGAGTCGGCTACTATGGTTACTGGGCTTCCAGATTTTAATGGGAGCTTCAAAAAAACATCCCATAGTGTCTGGAAAGAGAGGTGGTCCTCTCCGCAGCGGCTGCCATGTGCTGGGGATGCTGGTAACTGTGATTGTGTTTTTGTGTGATTGTGTTTTTTGATGCGTTTTCAAAAAACGCATGCGTTTTTTAACAGACTGCTTAAAAACGGACCAAAAACGGTTTCAAAACGCCATGTGTGGAATCACCCTTAGCCTAACAGAACACGAATGTGCTCGACCCATGGAAAGGATACATGTGCAGCCGGCCTCATGAATACAGTCTAGTGATCATAATATGGCTCCTTAAGAACAGATCTTGACCTGGACATGTCCAGCCTTGTCTACGTATGTTTGTGGGCAATATTGCAGATCATTTCCATCCAACTTTATACAGCTGAGGTGCAATACCAGCATAAACCATGGTTTGGCGCTGTCTTTGGGAAAAAAAGCAACCATGTTTTTCAACCTCTTTAACCCTTCAACAACGCATGATGTATAGTTACGTCACACGTTGGCTGTGGGTGTTTGGACAGGGCTTACTGGCTGCATATTGCAGCAAACACCAACCGGTAACACCTGCAATCGGTGTTGCGATCACTACTGGCGAAGCTGGCGGCGGCATTAAAAATCCAGCCGCCACCCGTGACGTCATAGGTGAGTGGTGAGTCATTGCAGTGACAGCTTCGGGTCACACAAAGATCCAAGGCTGGAGATCCAATAGCGCCCAAAGTCAAAAATGCCCCTTTTTTTGCGATTTTGAAAAATATCAAAAATTCTATAAAAAGTGACCAAAAGCCCATACAGTCCTCATGGTAGCATTGAAAACATCATCAAAAGTTGCAAAAATTGACACCATACACAGCTCTGTACACCGAAGTATGAAAAAGTTATTGGAACATGGCATAATGAAGAATTTTTATTTTGTGCAGGAGGTTTTAGTTTTTGAAAATGTGTGAAAACACTATAAAACCTATACAAATTTGCTATCCCCGTGATCGTACCGACCCAAAGAATAAAGGAGACTTGTCATTTGCACAGCACATTGAAAGCATTTGTAATTTTTTTCCCTGCTTACTAGTATACGGCATGGAATATTAAATACCATCATTACGCAGAAAACAAGCCCTCACACAGATGTTTACATGGAAAAATAAAGAATTTATAGATGAAGGTGGGGAGAAAAAAATGGAAACACAAAAACGAAAAAGCCAAGTCGTAAAGGAGATAAAATTAAGGACGTTATTGAATTTCAACTAAGGGTGATGGCACACGTGGCATTTTGAACGCATTTTTGGCCCGTTTTTAAGCTGTCCGTCAAAAAATGCATGCGTTAAAAAACGCAGCAGTTTTTGACCAGTTTGAATTAAGATAATTGGTCAAACCTGTCCAAAAAAAATGCATGCGGTTTTTGACGGACTGCTTAAAAACGGCCCAAAAACGCGTTCAAAACACCACGTGTGCCACCCCCCTCAGGCCTCCTGAATATGAACATGGGGTTTTCTTTGGCCGCAAACAACAGGCCCATGGTCCATTGTATGTGGACCATTTGTCATCTAAGTGTAACCACCCAAGAAAATAGAAAAAGCCCCCCCCCTAAAGCCAGAAATTCGGGGACAAATAAGACCTGCTTTATTATTTCGTGGCATGTGCTGTAGAAACCATGGGAATCACGGCCACGGGCACAAGCCTATTGAAAGACATGGGGAAGTGTGCAACAGCCGGTACATATCCCTAATATACGGTCGTGAGCTTTGAGACACATTTACATGATGTGCTTGAATTTCATCCTGGTTAACATATCAAAGTATGTGTTGCTAGTTCCTACACAAGAGTTTAGGTCAAAACGCATCTGCATTTAGGAGCAGCTCCTCCACGATGCACTTGATTTGTGTTTCAAAATTAAATTCAAGCCTAATGTATGAACGCCGGTCTTAACGACTTCCCCCCATTGTGTTAACATTGCGTTTTGTAAACACAAATGTAAATAGGTAAATCTCCTCAGCGATAAATGCAATAAAAGTTTCACATGTGAACACAGCCTAAAGGTGGTCATACACTTTTCCTAAAAAACTTCCATAGACATGCATGCTTGGTTAGGACGAGTGTGCATGCTTTTAAAGTTGAAGTTCAATGGGGCAGATTTACTTATCCAGTCCTATCGCGATCCCGTGGTGCGTTGTCCGACAAGGATTCGGGTCTGCCGCGATTCCCTAAGACTGTGCGCCCGAGTTCCTGCATGTGTCGCTGCTGCGCCGAGGTCCGCCGGTGTTCACCTTCTTCTTCCTGTTGCATGTGAGTGCTGATCTTGCGACACAATTCTTTTCTTAACTTCCGTGGTTTGTCCGAATCAGTCGGGTTGTCCGACGGCCACATCCCCCGATTTCTGTCACATGCAAGCCGGCGCCAATGCGCCAATATCCAATCGCATGCGCCAAAAACCCCGGGGCAATTCGGCCCAAACTGGAAACATTCGGGAAACCCGACGAAACTGCGGCGTTCGGACCCTTAGTAAATGAGCCCCAATGTGTGGGTTATTGCTAGATTTGGGTGCATTTGGAGCATGTTTTTTTTTAGTGTTACCAGTTTAAATAAAGCGTAGCCATGGATTTGTAAAGCGCTACGGAATAGGATGGCACAATATAAATAAAGATTATTATTATTAAATGCATGACCCTCCTTTCCATATAACATCTGTTGGTAGAGAGCTTGGGAACACTTTAGATAGAAAGTCATTACTGCCAGTGTTTAACTCAAAAAGGGGTTTAAGGTTTTAAAAAATTGTGCCTTCTTTCTTCCAAAAATAGCACACATCTATCTACAGGTTGTCCGTAGTATTGCTGCTCAGGTCTATTGTAAATAGGGGGAAAGGACTGAGCTTCTTTACCACCTCTAACCTGTTGGCAGCCATGTTTATCATGTGCTAGACAGCTCCTTTAAAGGGGTATTGTGGGAATATGATTAAAAAAAAAACATATTGCTATAAATAAATGAATACAACAAAACTCAATGTCATTAATCACAAAATGAAGCTTAAATATTTTGCTTTTATGATTCACAAAATTTTATGGTCGGAGTTATTGCCAAGACGGCCGTCATCTACAACTACAAGTCCCATGATCCCTCAGTTCTCAGTAACTCTTCTTCCCTCTGCTCTGCTCCCAGTGATGATGTAACAGACTGTCCTGCTCTGTTACCATAGTAATGATGTGTAACTGTCATCACTGCACATTACCTCACAACACTGGCCATACTGGATGCACTGCAACCAACCGACTACAGCCAAACGTAGTGGTGATCACATGACCTGCCCAGGCAGGTGCAGGACATGTGATGTGGACATGTGACCAGCGGCCATTTCTGTCCTGTGTCTACTCCACACGGACAAATCAATAGACTGATTAAAGGGCCGGTAGCCTTTTCATTCTTCATTACAGTCTATGTCACAGCTTTTTGTGCTAAGGGGGAGCAAAATTGTAAATAACAACTAATTACATATTCGCTTATATTTTAATGACCCATTTGAATATGAATTATGCTGATTCCTGGAATACCCCTTTAAGTGATTGTGTGTGACAGTATTACAGCAATACAGGAAGGTGCTGATGAGTGACATATTAGGGGCACTGGATGAAGGACATGGGAACAGCAGCAGCGATAATACAATATCCTGTGACTACGCTAATAGTACAAATATCATTTACAAGCCGAGTTTGGCTTTAACTACTATTTACACCATAGCCATTAATGATATGGAACAATCCAGTTCATTGCTACCATCACCCTAGCGGCTATTAACCAGAATACTTTTAGTGGTTTGGGGAGGGTACGAGGAAGTAATTATGAGATGTTATGACTACATTAAAGCCGCCTAAATTCCAACATTAAAAATTAACGTGTTCCCATCTCTTTGATGCCGCTAATACTCGGCATTGAGTTAAAGAGCATCATAAGCCTATGTATGTAATAACATGTCCTGCCCGGAGGGACTGACGTGACACACGTTCCTAAACAACATGTTATGACACACTCGTCACAGTGCAGGTTCATCCGTGATGGAGGATTAGGCCGCTGCTGACACTGATTTCTCTCATTATTCGGCCATTGCAAGTGTTAGTAGCTTCCATCTCAACACACAATTGCCCCTGTTAAAACATATTTCCTGTAATTGAGGAAGATGTATATAAAAAGTTGCCTATCACAAAAATCAGTTTGGGTTTGGCAAAGCAGAGGCTTAGTGATGACTCAAACAGCGTGCCCCTAGATCCTTGGGAAGAAAACTGCACCCAATTTAATACAAACCACATCTCCCTCATGAGGGTGACCGCTCAATTTTATGAGAGCCTGTTTGGGCATGCCTGTTTTTAGGGACAAATCAAATTGAAATACAGCCCTGAGGCTGCATTGACCCACTGTTCCTGAATTGCATAAGGTCTACCACACAGATGTTTTGGAAGAGTTGAAAATATCCATTCATGGGGATGGATATCAACACACAATTACAAGTGGAGATTGACTACTCTGGAAAATCAAAGTTGTTACTCGAAAGAGTTGACAAATTGTAGCTGCTGCAGTTTTGGTAGAGCCTTTGCCAAGACACTTGTATGGGTCCAGAAGCAGAGGTTTTAGAGAAGGTTGCCTGAGCATCTTGATGGTTCTCCACCATTTACACTTCTGGAAGAATAGGCAGCAAGATGAGACCTCCAGTGTATCATGGGGCACTTATAATACTGGTGTTTTGTTATATACTAGAGGTGCCCACTCTTGTAGGAGTCATCTGGTGTGGTCTCACTCTGTAAACTTCATTCCACAGGGACATACACATAGGGGGTCATTTACTAAGGGCGTTTTCCCGACGTGTTACCCGAATATTTCCAATTTGCCCTGATTTTCCCTGTATTGCCGCAGGATTTTGGCGCACGCGATCGGATTGTGGCGCATCGGCGCTGGCATGCACGCGACGGAAATCAGGGGGCGTGGCCAAACGGAAACCTGACGGATTCGGAAAAACCGCATCATTAAAAAAAAAAAATGCCGCGGGACTCGCGCTTACCTTCACTCGGTCCGGCTTGGTGAAGATCAGTGCATTCCGGGGAACTTCAGCGCAGCAGCGCCACCTGGTGGACATCGGAGGAACTGCCTTAGTGAATCCCGGCCGGACCCGAATCCACCGCAGAGAACGTGCCGCTAGATCGCGAATGGACCCGGTAAGTAAATCTGCCCCATAGTATACACTTATTTACCACCTAACACAAGTTCAACTGAGGGCAACATCTTGGCCAAACACCTTACAGGTCTTGTAATTATGCCGGGGAAGCCATGCCCAAAAATAGCTTGTTTCCACCATAATTGAAGCGACTTTTGTGGACCACACCTAATGTCTAGATGAGCTAATGGGACATATGGACAAGTGTTGTCTTAATGAGACCAAGACCATTTAAGAGCCAGGCCTATTTTCACGTTTAGAGCCAAATTAATTTTTGTGTTCTGTCCGACAATATTTTTTTTGTTTCTATGACGCCGAATATGTGTTTATGTAACAATTTTAAGGACTTTTCCAAAAATAAAATGTATTTCTTCCCAAAGATTGCGTGACTTTTTTTTTCTCAGCTTCATTTGCTAGTCTGTTATTATGGGGGTTTTTAGACCCATTAGACAACTTTAATTGGAATTTATTACCTATTTTTATTTGTCTACTAATAAAAAGCAGATTAAAATCATTCATTTTTCTCAACTGCTTTGCCGATCGTAGTTATTTTATTCTGTTTTCTGTAAATGATTATGGGGGGGGGGGAGGCCTTTTTGCTAGAGATTTTGTTTGCAACATTTAAAAGCTCTACCGCAGCTACATGGACCATAGACACAACAGTCTAGTTCAGTCTATTGGCCTTTTATTTTTGTGAATACATTAGTCTTTTATTAGGACCATTTACAGCCAAACTATGGCCCTTGTGTGCCAGTGTTCTGGGTGCGTGCTCCTATGGGGCAGATTTACTTACCCGGCCCATTCGCGATCCAGTGGCGCTTTCTCTGCGGTGGATTCGGGTCCGGCCAGGATTTATTAAGGTAGTTCCTTCGCCGTCCACCAGATGTCGCTGCTGCGCTGAAGAGCATCGGAATGCACTGGAATACACCGAGCCGGGCTGAGTGAAGGTAAGTGCAATTTTCGCGACATATTTTTTTTTTAAATGCAGCGGTTTTTCCGAATCCGTCGGGTTTTCGTTCGGCCACGCCCCCGATTTCCATCGCGTGCATGCCAGCGCCAAAATCCCGGGACAATACAGGGAAAATCGGCGCAAATCAGAAATATTCGGGTAACACGTCAGGAAAACGCGAATCAGGCCCTTAGTAAATGACCCCCTATGTGTCTGGAGAAGTCTCACAGGGTTCTGCCAATTCTGAGCCAATGGCATTACTGGACATTGAATGCCTCCAGCCTGTGCCAGTCACTGCACTGGTTGCCTCTCTCATTGCAAATACAGTTTAAAATAATCACCCTCATCCACAAAGATCTGCTCAATGTTTCACCTCCCTACCTCTCCTCTCAGTCTATCCCCCAACCCTCTTCGTTTTTCCAGTGATCTTAGATTATTCTCATCATACTCGTCCCCCACTTCTCTGAAGCTGCACCAATTCTCTAGAATGCCCTAACCTCCAGACGAATACCTGACCTCCAAAGCTTCAAACGTCGTCTTATAGGGCTATCACATTCCGTTACCCGAAGTAACTTCCACTCTTTCTTCACTAACCTATCTTGGGCGCTCCTCCTTTCTGTTATCCTGTAAGTATTAGATACCCATATAAGGTCTATTCTGCAGTTCTATTCACCTTATGCAGAATATGATGTTACAATATTAATTAAGATTTACTAAACATGATGGGGCACATTAACTTACCCGGTCCGGTCGCGATCCCCCATCCGAACGGTCCGACGAAGATGAAGAAAACGCTTCTGCTTGAACCAGTCATTAGCCGCCATCATATATACAAAGTCTGAAGTCAGTGGGACTGCGGAGAAGCCTGGAGCTTGTTCCGAACAACAAACAGGGGGAGTACCCATAATTGGTTTATTAGAGTTAAGAGAGAGTTCAAGTTGCATGCAGTTAGTAAGTGTGTTAGATCTGCCTAAAGAGATGGGTTTTAAGAGCAGTTTGAAGTTTTGGGGGGTTGGGTATTAGTCTGATAATCCGGGGAAGGGCATTCCAGAGAATTGGTGCAGCTCAGGAGAAGTCCTGGAGATGTTAGTGGGAGTTTCTAATTAAGGAAGAGAATAATCTAAGATCACTGGCATTTTGTTAATCTATGAACGTAAACTTGTGTTTATGTAGAATTCTTACTGCGCAGCATTTCTTTTCACGCCTGCCTAAAACTTTTGCACAGTGCTGACTATAGATATGGATTATGTATATCATTGCCGTTTTTATTTTAAACTTTTCCGCTGTCGTCTGCAAATATATTCTCTTCCATCTTGAGTTAAAAGCCTGAAAAAAAATACTTTGTCTGTGCCTGGGAAATCCACATGACAGAGTAAAGGACAGAATAAGTTAGTGTGTGTTTAGATTGTCGCACAACCACAAATTCACAGAGCAAATAACATAAATCTGCTGTCTCCGTGCTGCCGCTTTCCAGCATTAGCGAACTCTGGGCAGACGCATCAAGAAAACATTTCTCCTCTGTGAAAGTAAAAAAAACCCACTAAATGCAAATGTCTCCCAGAGTATAAATCACCGGACATAAGGAGCCTTACTGGAATACTAATGCCAGAGCCAGCGTGAAGGTATGGAGCCCTCCGGCAATGCACCCTAAGGATATGCAAATAGTTCTCCCCAAACATGGATTATTGGAAGTCAATGGACGGTTAAGACATGAGTTGGTTATTAGTTAACTAGAGACACGCATCTGTGAACAGACCAGTTTCATCCTTTTGGACCTCATCAGCATAATGTTGGTTTTATGGTTAACTTTGTATGTAGCTTTTTAAACACCCTGATCACCATGAGGTGTACATTTTATGGTATTGTAGGCATACAGTTTAGGACCTGCATCATATAGATTTCCTCCGGGTCCTCCAGTTTCCTCCCACACTCCATAACATACTGGTAGGTTTTTTAGATTGTGAGCCCCATTGAGGACAGGGACTGATTTGTCATGCTTTAGGCAGCGCTGCGTAATCTGTAGGTCCTGTATAAATAAAGAATTATTATTATACAACACAGTCATGATCACTGTTGCCCTCTGTGGGAGGACAGCAGTGATTCATAGCGCCGGCATGGGAGGAGCTTGATTTGAAGTCAGAAAAGTTGGCCCACGTTTTACTGTTATCCCTTATCTACAGAATGGGGACAAGATAGGTACCTTTCCCCTGTCTGAGTGTAGTGGTAAGTAGAGAATGTACTCATCCACTTCAGACATTTTTCTAATATGTGATCAATAAAAGTTTCAACATTTTATATGATTTCATCTGTCTTATTTGACAGATTCTCGTGGCGCAGTGCCCCCACTCACCTTTGACCATGGTCACTCTGCTCCTAATATTTCAGGCAATATTTATAATATGTCTCTGCTGGGTTTTAAACCTATGACATGTAATATAGCAGCAACCTTCTGGGGCTCAGATTCTACTGTATGGAAGATTCAGCCTAAAAACCTGAATAGCAATGTTCTTCTTTACAGGAACAAAGTATTGGTGTAATTCTGCTGTTTGGAAATGGACAAAAAGATGGGAAAAAAAAGGACAGACATAGACAGTGAGACCTAAAGCTAGAGCAACACAGCTGTCCTTACCTACTTGCCTATCCTACCCTAGATGCTAGGTGACAACTGGTCAACATTCCCATCCTCTAAAAATATGGAGACACATACAAGAGAAACAAACACAGAAGAATAGGTGTATAATTATTCCAAGGGGATAATTCAGTACAGAATCAAGAGACAAACAGGTAACAAGAAGGCAAGTAAGGGTCAAAAGATCAAAAAATACAGAAGTCCAGAAAATTCTGGCAAGCTCCATTGATCAAGAAGTGATCAGACAAACCTCTTATGAGAGACAGAGTCCCAGTCCAGAAAGTGAATGGACTATTCCCTGAAATCCAGACAAACAAGACTAACAGGCAAGGAATTTAAGTAGAGGAGGCATCTGTCCATTTCAGCTAGCTTAACCGTCTGCCGCCCAGAACAAAGTCAACAGGAGACAGACGAGTGTGGTGGAAATCAATAAAGACTGCCAAGAGTGGAATAAGGCCGACTAGTGCAAAACAGGATGCAAATAGTGCATCTACTGAAGCCCAAACGGGTACAAAATTGGTACATAGAAATATACATAGAAAAGAAAAAATGGGGGTAGGACAATACATAGGTACTGGCATACTAAAATATATCAATACTTTGTGTCTGTAAAGAAGAACATAGTTATTGAGGCTTTTAGGCAACAAAAGTCCTTCCTCTGGTAATAGTTGAGTCACCTCAACATATCAAAAGTCCTAGGTTCAAGCCCACACAAAGACATATTGGGGCTCATTTACTAAGGGTCCGCAGACTGCACTATCGGTGGATATTCCGATGTGCACCACATTTCGAAGGTTTTTTGGTGCACAATCAGATTTTGGCGCATCGGCGCCGGGTTTCATGTGACAGAAATCGGGTGGCGGGCCGTTGGACGCTCCGACGGATTCGGACTGAGTGCGGGATTTAACATTCAAATTTGTGTCGCAAGCCCAAGCACTTACATGCACCGGGAAGAAGAAGGGGAACTCCGGCGGACGTGATCGGGGAGCGACACATACAGGATATCGGGCGCACAATCTTAGTGAAGCGCGGCACAGTGCAGGATCGTCAGATAATGCACCTCGGGGATTGCGACTCGGACGGGTAAATATGCCCCATTATATCCACTTGAGGGTTAGATCCTATGATCAATAATGATCCAAATAAAGAAGGATACTCTTTATCTGCCCATCACAAACCATGTGGCCAACCATTAGATAGGCCCCCATCACTGCCCCATATGGAATAATGCACCAAAATGGGGCACAATTCTGGTGCAAAATATCCATATTGTTGTAGGTTAATATTTGCATGTTTGTCTAGCTGTTTCTAGATGTGGGCCTACAGGTTAAAACATATAATTTCAAAGTTAGAGTTATTAGCATGTGATGGATAGATGTATCTGGTTACATTAGATAACATTATACCATTAACTATCTCCACTGGAATTGAATTGTTGTCACCAGTGTTTTGGATATTGATGTGTTTCCTCTTATGTACATCAATATCTTCCATCTAAAAGCAGCCGGGTATGGATCATAATGCCCCCTGGGTACACATCATCAATGAACTGCAGTGCACCATGGGCCCTATCTTTATTACAGTAAATCATTGGCAGCATAAAAAAGGAGAAATACATGTAAAAGTAAGAGGTCAATAGCGAGAGAGCGCAGAGAGGACAAAGTGCACCGTGTATCTGACAGGTAAAGGAGAGGATGATAGCGCATATTCTGAGAATGTAGGGGTTTAACTATTTATTATAGGGCCCCATGGTATAAAGGATAATGCTGACAGTGATGTCATACGGTAAAATGCACACAGTGGTGACCATGGAGAGAAAGCACATTGGTATCAGGGATAATACACACAGTGATGTCACAGTACAAGGATAATACACACAGTGATGTCACAGTACAAGGATAATACACACAGTGATGTCACAGTACAGGGGATAATACACACAGTGATGTCACAGTACAGAGATAATACACACAGAGATGTCACAGTACAGGGATAATACACACAGTGATGTCACAGTACAGGGATAATACACACAGCGATGTCACAGTACAGGGATAATACACCCAGTGATGTCACAGTACAGGGATAATACACCCAGTGATGTCACAGTACAGGGATAATACACACAGTGATGTCACAGTACTGGGATAATACACACAGTGATGTCACAGTACAGGGATGATATACACAGTGATGTCACAGTACAGGGATAGTACACACAGTGATGTCACAGTACAGGGATAATACACACAGCGATGTCACAGTACAGGGATAATACACACAGTGATGTCACAGTACAGATATAATACACACAGTGATGTCACAGTACAGGGATAATACACCCAGTGATGTCACAGTACAGGGATAATACACATGATGATGTCACAGTACAGGGATGATATACACGGTGATGTCACAGTACAGGGATAATACACACAGTGATGTCACAGTACAGAGATAATACACACAGTGATGTCACAGTACAGGGATAATACACACAGTGATGTTACAGTACAGAGATAATACACACAGTGATGTCACAGTACAGGGATAATACACACAGTGATGTTACAGTACAGGGATAATACACACAGTGATGTCACAGTACAGAGATAATACACACAGTGATGTTACAGTACAGGGATAATACACACAGTGATGTCACAGTACAGAGATAATACACACAGTGATGTTACAGTACAGGGATAATACACACAGTGATGTCACAGTACAGAGATAATACACACAGTGATGTTACAGTACAGGGATAATACACACAGTGATGTCACAGTACAGGGATAATACACACAGTGATGTCATAGTACAGGGATAATACACACAGTGATGTTACAGTACAGGGATAATACACACAGTGATGTCACAGTACAGAGATAATACACACAGTGATGTTACAGTACAGGGATAAAACACACAGCGATGTCATAGTGCAGGGATAATACACACAGTGATGTGACTGTACAAAAAGTATCAAAAGTAGATCTGATGGTAGATTCCTCTCACCTGCCTCTGCCCTAATCTGTAATTTGATAATCCTGGAACCTAAACAAACTTGTTCAAAAACTTTATTTTAGAAATATGTAAATTAACTGCAGAGGCTACTGGAACGTGGAGTAGCCTTAGCACCCAGTGCCCGGCCAGGATAGTACACGCCTCAGTAGTCTCTGCAGTTAATTTACATATTTCTAAAATAATGTTTTTAACAAGTTAGATTAGGTTCTAGGATTTTCAAATTACAGATTAGGGCAGAGGCAGGCAGGAGGAATCTACCATCAGATGTAGTTTTGATAGATTTCTCATGGTAGGTTTCCTTTAATTGACTTTGGAGCCCCTTAGGCTTATTTGCATAATTTTAAAGACCTTTTTTTCTTAAAAACAAGGGCAGGAGAAGCAAAAAGAAGAATGGATCCTGCCAAAGGGGGCACATGTAAGTGTGCTTGGTTTACAATCCTTCATCCTGGTGGTAGATGTCCTGTAACAGCAGTACCCACTGAAATACTTTCCAATCCTATGGAAAGACACAAGTTAAAATATGATCTGTTGACAAAAACTATAACATTTTATAGCACATATAATTATAATCCATCAGCTGCAGCTACAAGGACTGCAATGCCAGAGAAAATTGTTAAATAAACATTTCACAAAATGCTAGTAAAATCATAGACAAATACCATAGAACATTTAACATCCAACATATGTGATATGTGAATACATTGCAATCCAGCTGAGGAAAAGGTCCAGAAAATGTCTGCAGCATTACTACACATAAAAACATAATATACCCTGGTTCTAAATCCTAGTTTCAGGATTAGAATATTTGGTATCACATATCTTTCTGACCCATTGGGACACAATTACTTGCCTGTCTGACAAAGTTTCCTGAAAGTGCGTTGTCCGACGATAATGCACTGTGCCGCGATTCACTAAGATTGTGCGCCCAATATCCTGCATGTGTCGCTTCCCTGCTCAGGTTCGACAGAGTTCACCTTCTTCTTTCCGGTGCATGTAAGTTGAAAGTTAAATCCTGCACTCAGTTCGACGGCACGCCTCCTGATTTCTGTCGCATGAAAGCCGGTCGCGTGTGACACAATTCCAGCGCAGACACCTGTTAAATACCTGTCCAAACCGTCAACAGTCCGACGAAAGTGTGATCCGCGAACCTTAATAAATAAGCCCCATTGACTTGTGATGTCTCGAAGATTATACCAAAAAAAGACAAAACCTTAGAATGCATGGAACTTGAAAGAGAATTTCATAGAATGTTGCCTACACTAAGGGGCTTATTTACTAAGGGACGCAGATCTCACTTTCATCGGACTGTTTTCTGTTTTCGGGGATTGCACGGCTTGGACAGGTATTTAACAGCTGTCTACGCTGGGATTGTGCCAGACGCGATTGTTTTTTTGGTGCAGCTGCGCTGCTTTCATGCGACACAAATTGGAGGGGGGCCGTCGGACGATCCAACTAATTCAGACTGATTTAACTTTCAAATTGTGTCGGAAGACAATGCACTTACATGCACAAGTAAAAAGATGGACTCACACCTGAGCGGGGAGCGACACATGCAGGATATCAGGCGCACAATCTTAGTGACAATGCACTTTCGGTGAACTCCATGGACGGGTAAGTAAATGTGCTATTACCAGTTGTGATATTGGCTCATATCATTTGATTATATGAATTTGTCTTTTGGTGGATGATAGGAGGAAAATGTCCTTTGGGTGATCTGTATTGACAAGCATGGGTCGTATATAATCCATGGAGTCTTCCCGTTGATTCCTCTTTAGTTAACACAAAGGTTGCGGCTTGTTGGAAAGAAGTTTTGTGCCACTTAACACCAACAATTGGTTTTATATGACACACCATTGTTACACTCTGAAACCTACAAAACGCATACAAATTCATATTAATCCTGTATTCTGGGCAAAAAAGAAAGTTAATGAACATTGGCCAAAAGAATCTTGCGTGGCATTACGGAACATTTACTCTCAGTCAGACGTTGGACAACCACTGGCGTCTGTAGGATGTAGAAATAAGGAAAGCTACAAGATAATTAAGAACTTCCTGGCTGGAATATCCATTCTGGTCGGATAGAAGGAGCTTTAGGAAGCTTGGCTTTGCCACAGCCGGAGGTTTCCGACATTCTTGAGATGTCACAGTTTTTAGTAGTTGGCATCTGAGAATGAAGAACAATATCATTTCATAGCTTTCTACAGATTTTTTATTTAATACTAAAATGAATAATAATAATACTGAATCCTTGGTGATATAGTTCATTACAGAGTAATAACATGGCCACATGAAACAATAGAAATGAGGGACCTGCTTGCAAGAATTTACAATAGATGAAGAATAAGGGATGACACAGAATAGATAGGGGTAGGGCATTCCAGAAAACTGCTGCAGCTCAGGAGAAGTCCTGGAGACTTGAGTAAAAGGTTCAAATTAAATAAGAGAATAATCTTAGATTGAAGAGCTTGGTCTGGGTGGCAGACTGAGATGAGGGAGTAGAGGTAGGTGCAACACATGTTGGTACCCCCCTAAGAAGTTAGTGGGGTTCTTCTAGTGCTGGAGGTATTTGTTGAGGCACAGAACAGTCATCCAAAACATCCCCCGGTCGTTGCTTAGCAACAGGAATTATAAACGTTCGATACTGTGGACCACCAGCTCCTCCTCAGGATGCTTTGCTCCATTGGCCTAAAAGGCTCTGCACTCTCTTGGTTTTCCTCCTATCTCTCTGACCGCACTTTCAGTGTCTCCTTTTCTGGATCGATCTCTTCTTCTGTTCCGCTCTCTGTCGGGGTTCCTCAGGGCTCAGTCCTAGGTCCTCTCCTCTTCTCCCTCTATACTGCACCCATTGGACAAACCATCAGCAGATTTGGTTTCCAGTATCATCTTTATGCTGATGACACCCAGCTGTATACCTCAGCACGTAACATCACTCCTGCCTTAATCCAGAACACTAGTGACTGTCTCTCTGCTGTCTCTAACATCATGTCCTCTCTCTTCTTGAAACTTAATCTTTCTAAGACCGAACTTCTTGTCTTTCCACCATCCACTAACAGAGCCTATCCTAACCTCTCCATATCAGTCTGTGGGGTCACCATAACCCCAAAGCATCAGGCCCGCTGTCTTGGGGTTGTGTTGGATTCCGACCTCTCCTTTGAGCCACACATTCAATCTCTTGCTCGCTCTTGCCGGATGCATCTCAGAAACATCTCCAGAATCCGACCGTTTCTCACATTTGAAACCTGTAAAATGCTAACTGTTGCTCTGATTCACTCTCGACTAGACTACTGTAACTCTCTACTAACCGGTCTTCCACTCACCAAACTCTCTCCTCTCCAATCGATTCTTAATGCAGCAGCCAGGCTCGTCTTTCAGACTAAACGCTACACGGATGCCTCCAGTTCATGCCAGTCACTGCACTGGCTGCCAGTCTCCTTTCGAAAACAGTTTAAAATAATAACCCTCATCCACAAAGCTCTGAATAATGCTGCACCCCCCTACCTCTCCTCTCTTATCTCAGTCTATCGCCCAACCCGTGCTCTTAGATCCGCCAGTGATCTTAGATTAACCTCTACCCTAGTGCGGACCTCCCACTCGCGTCTCCAAGACTTCTCTAGAGCTGCACCAATTCTATGGAATGCTCTGCCCCGGGCTATCAGACTAATACCTAACCTCCAAAGTTTCAAACGTGCTCTTAAAACCCATTTCTTTAGGCAAGCCTATAACACTCATTAACTGCATGAAGTTTTAACTCTTCTACTAACCCGTCCTGTGTCGTCCTCCCATCTGTTATCCAGCAACCAACAGGCACCAGACTTCTCTGCAGTCCCATTCACCCTGGACCTGGTATATAAGATGACGGCTGAATGGTTCAAGCGACAGCAATTCCATTTATTATATTTTGTTCTATTCCCTAAGAAGAATGGCTTGACCATTAAATATTCTTTTACCTCGTGTTACCCCATCATCTTCATAAACCGTAAGCTCTGGCGAGCAGGGACCTCACTCCTGTTGTTCCATACAAATGTTGTGCTCTGTCATGTTATATTATATTTGTATTTGTTTCCTATGATTTGTAAAGCGCTACGGAATATGATGGCGCTATATAAATAAAGATTATTATTATTATTATAAACTGTAGGTGACACCACTGGATCTTTATGTTCTAATCCAAAAAAATGGCGACTTGTTTTCATGTTCTTACCCTTAGAACATTTGCGCTATACAAGCTACACCCCCCACTGCTCTCCTCTATAGCGGCGCTCACCTTATTTACAGGTCCTTGTTAAGCAATCCTCCTATTCTATTACTCTGAGTCAACCCTGAGTCATAAAGTATAAAGAGTATAAAGCTCAGTAAACAAGAATTAGATGTACCAATATCGCTTACAAAATGAACAATGCTATTTGTTGAAAGCGGACGCATGTTGTTGTTTCTATTAAGGTTATTCCCGTGGCAGAGGTCACTTCGGGCTATAACTATAATGTATACAGCTATATAGGCTGTATGTTGGATAGGTATAGACCAGTAATCATATTGTTGGTTGGTTATATATCACAGTACCCTTCCGATAATTGAGAGAAGAATTAAAGGAACATTCCAACGCTGTGACCATCTGCTGGTCGATTTTTTATAAAACAGGGCCTAGTGTCTAGTTCAGAGCCTGATGGGGCAAAACATGACACAAGATTCTTCTTCCACATACTATAGACCCAGGGGCGGATTAAGACTGTCATGGACCCTGGACTGTATGAATATTATATAAGTCCAGGATTCACTTCCCACATAAGGTACTAGAATCAGCGTCTTGGAAAATGGAATGGGGCCCAGCACCATTTGTGCGTCACCCCTTATGGCCCCATGTCCCCTCCTCCCTTCTCATTTTATTAGGGTTTTATTAATTCTTTGTGAGGTTTTTGTGCTTGGAATAAAAATTTACTTCAGGATTTGGGTCCTCCCTGAGTTGTTGGTAGGAAGGAGGTTTTGTGGTTTAGTCCACCCTCCTGTGAGAAGATTAAAATGAATCGGTCCATAACATTTGCCTAGGAACAGATGTTCTATTGGCTAAACAGCTGGAGCTATTTTTAGCCAAATCTGCCCAGTAACAGCAGTTTCATTGGTCAGGAACAGCTGAGCGGCGGGAAAATTGACTATATAAGGGGGTCTGGAGCGGGGTGTTCTTGCCCTTTTTTATTTTGGCTACCAACTGAAAGGAGACTCGCCCACCCTCCCTTATTTATAGGTTGTCGCATAATTTTGTTAGAGGGAGTTTAGTCGCCCCCTTTTAAGGGGTGAATAAGAGAGTTCATTTTCATATGTATTCATATGTGCAGATATATTTAATGTTAATGTATATTTTAGTTTTAATTATGTATTAAGTTATTTATTCATTAATTGATGAAATAATTACATGTTACACCTTAATAAAATTTGCGGCCATTAATCTCCAAGCACATTGTTTGGTGTCTTTTTTTTTATTTTTGAGATTTTTACATATGGTGCTGGTGGTGGGGGGGAGTCTATTGCGCCATGGAAGATGCGTCACTTATGTCTGCTTTCAATCTGGACCCTTGGAGGACCTTCAAAGGTCCTGAAGTGAATCTTGTGTACATCTGTATTGAGAGTAGGAACAGATATATGAGTATTTTATGGGTGAAATTTGATGGGGGATTTGGCTGGCATGGGCCCCCTAGAATGCTTGGGCCCTGGGCTACCGCCCAAACTGCCTGTATTGTAATCCACTTATGTATGGACCTACCCTAGCAATGCTCAGTTAGAGGATTGCTATGGAGGACATGTTTTAATACAAAGTAGTAGATCTTTATTAATAAAATAAAGTAAAAACCTATAAAAAAAATATTCAAAAATATTTAAAGGGACGGTTACCATTTGATAAATAAAATGCATGTTTATATTCCGGACTTCCATTTTACAAGAGATGATGTAGAACGTAAAGTGATGTAATGGTATTTTGCACATTGCATGTTTGCTGACTCTTCCACTAGTGATACAAGTCAGACGTTCACTTGTCAATCATCTTCCCTTAAGTACATTAACATGAACGTATCAGTGGGCATGAGATCCAGAAACACACAACCGCAAGGTAGAAAAATGTAGCAGCGTACTGTGAGGTGGGATAGCACGAGGAGGCGAAAGATTGCACAAAACTGTGTATGGAGTAAAGTGTTTAACGTGTCGGAGATGAATTCTCGGGGAGGACGTTTTGGAGGAAACGTAAAGAGCAGGTTTCTCTTAGAGGGTTTTATGATATTTCAGTAGCTGCAAACGAGGGCTAAGACCATCACTGGCCTCAGTGGTCACGTCTCAGATCATGTAATCACCGAGGCCAGAAATGAGGTCATGTACTACATGCACAATGTATACAACGTTATCTCCTCCATCCCAACAGGACTAGGAGAACCAAAGGCCAGAGAGCCGATCCTGGAGTTACGTAGACCCGTCAGAAATGTGAATATATACAGGCGTCTCTGGGTTACGTACCAGGTTCTGTAGGTTTGTTCTTAAGTTGAATTTGTATGTAAGTCGGAACTGTATATTTTATTATTGTAACCCCAGCCGCAATTGGATTTTAAAAATGTTGGATTGTCGTAAGAACCAGGATTAACAATAAGGCTGGATTCACACGACCGGTGCCCGCCGTACCGTAGCACGGCGGGCACACGGCAGCGTGCGGGGAGAGGAGGAGGGGGAGAGCGCTGCTCACCCCCGCCCCTCTCCATAGGGATATATGGCGCACGGCGCCGTATGCCCTGGAAAAATAGGACATGTCCTATTTTTTCACGGGGCACGGAGCAGTACGGTGCCGCACGTGTGCTGCACCGTACCGCTCCCGTAGGGCGCCGTGCGCCCATTGCCGTCTATGGGGGACGTATATCGGCCGTATATATACGTCCCCCTTGCGGTAGTGTGAATGCAGCCTAAGGCTTGATTGCAGACACCTATGATAACTGTTATAGCAAAAGTGCAGTAAATTACAAATATCCAGAGGTCCGTTTGTAACTAGGGGTCGTCTGTAAGTCGGGTGTTCTTAAGTAGGGGACCGTCTGTACTGTAATTTTTTTATTTTATTATTCAAATCTTGAACGCTCATTTCCTAATATTGCAAAAACGCCTTTAAGCAATATTGGTATTGCTGTGTAATATGGAACCTAAAAAATAAACTATGGACCCTAAGCAAAGGAATGCAGAATTTTTTCTTATTTTCGGGATTCTGTACCCTTTAACCCCTTAAGGAAACAGCACTTTTTTGTTTTTACATTTCCATTTTTCATTTCCTGCTTTCAGAATTCCATTTTGAAATTTTCTGTGTACAGAGCTGTATGGGGGAGGGGGGATTCCAAATCCAATTTTTTGGGCCTTGTTTTTACAGCTTTCATCATGCGCTCAAAATGACCCCTACTCTTTGGGTCGGTACAATCACAAAGATACTAAATATATATAATAATAATTCCTTTATTTATATAGTGCACACAGATTACACAGAGCTTGTCAAATCAGTCCCTGTCCCCATGGGGCTCACAATCTAAACAACCTACTAATATATTTTGGAGTGTGGGAGGAAACCGGAGGAAACCCACACAAACACAGAGAAACAAACTCTTTGTGGTTGTTGACCATGGGACTTGAACCCAGGTCCCCAGTGCTGCAAGGCTGTAATTCTAACCACCAAGCCACCGTGCTACAGGTTTTCGTTTTAGTAGATTTAAAAAATGTAAATCTTTTGTACAAAAACTTTTTTTTCTCATTTTGCCCTATTCTGAGGCCAATAACTTTTTTCAAACTTAGGTGTACAGAGTTGTGTTGGGTATCATTTTTTTGTGGAATGAGATTTTTTGCTACCAATTTTGGGACCTTACAACCTTTTGATCACTTTTTATTAAAATAATTATGTGTTTGTTTGCATTTGGGAGCTTAAATAAAAGTGTTTATATTTTGATTGATTAGGCATTTTTGAACGTGGTTATACCAAACATGTTTATGATTTTATTTATTTATATATCAGTTCTAAGGGAAGGGAGGTGATTTGGGGAAGGGGGGTGATTTGAACGTTTAGTGTTTGCTGCCTTATGCCCCTTTTAGTCAGTGACCCATGTAATAGGCAGGGTCAACCCTTTTTCAATAATCCATTTAATAGGTAGGGTCCCCCTTTAGTCAGTAACTGTAATAGGCTAGGTCCCCTCTTAGTCAATAATCCACGTAACCGGCAGGGTTTCTCCTAGGTCAGTAATCCATGTAATAAGCACTGTCCCCCCTTAGTAATCCTTTAGCTAAGGGCCCCCTTAGTAATCCGTTAGGCAGGGTCCCCCTAAGTAATCCGTTAGGCAGTGTCCCTTTTCTTAAAAATAAAAGAACATACTTACCTCTTGTCTCTTCTCCGGTGTCCTCCACATCTTCACGAGGATGATGAAGGGGTGCAATGCCGTCACCGTTCCTCCGTTTCATAAAGAGGCTGTACAGCAGAGGTGTGTATTATACCCTTCTGCTGGCACTGGTGCTCCAAGAGATGATCTGGCTCTGGCCACTGTCCCTCACTCCCCGAGACAGGCAGCTGACTGTTTTGCTGCCATTTGCTGCTGGGGGCCCCCCTCAGGAGTAAGTTGGCGAGGGCCCTGGGCCATTAAATAGTTTCTTTAACATTACCTGGCTCCTTGCCAGAAGTGTGTAGTGAGTCCTGTTGGTTCTAATGAGAATTAGTAGGGGCAGTGAGCTGATGTAAGCGGGAGGGACCACAAAGGCATATTTAAAATCAACAAACCTATTGGAACCTGTCATTGTGTAAAAAATTACCTTCCTGATGACAGGTTCCCTTTAAATTTTCTCTTTTTACTTTTGATTTACTCAGTACATACACTGACTATATTTAATTTTAAAGACAATACACTTACTCTTTTCATATGTATAATTATATATTCTCTTTTATACTGAATTAATTTATTTATGAATTTTTTTTTTATTACTGATTGACGTATTAATGGTCCTATGGTCATCTGCCACATGATCTCCTTGTTTTATAAATGTCTTCCCCATTATATAATACTCGTTTCAATTGTCCTATTATACTATTTTTGTGTTATTATAGCCTGCCCAAGGCTCCAGTACGGAGACGAAACACGTTGTTACTGCTCTTTTTATCATCAAAAAATATTTTTTAAAAAACAACACTGATAAAATGCGCTGCCTTGACGAAGTCTCTTTGCACTCTCTCGATTCAACCTCTTTTCCGCAGGCTATCGTTTTGGACTGCAGCCACCGGTTGCTTCCGGTCTTCGTGCTGCGCTTCTAAAACAACTTTTCTATGCATTCTGAATAAGACCCTAAAAAGCTGAGCAACTGTTTTATTCTAATTTGTAGAATCCTAAGCTCTTTTTACCTACATTCGTTGATCCTGTCAACTTCTGACCTTGGGTACAGCTCCAGTCCAACTGCCTCTACATTTGGCAATTTAAACATAGTAAATCTTTCATCTTTACTCTGTGCACTGAGATTTATGACACAAACTAACAGAAGTATATCCTCCCCCCCTTAGGAGATCATAAACTTTTAATGTCAGCGATAAGTCGGTATAAATTCACATTGAGGAGGCTTTAGAGATATTTTAAGCTGCAAGGGTTATAGTCTTCTGCTTCTCACAATGTATAACTGGTATACCAGCAATACTATCTATCCCATGCATACAGCGGAGCTGCTCTATCTAAGCTGCCATGTTAGAGAAGATGTATACTTGCATTGCTGTTTACTAAATACATACAGATTTTGGCAGTGAGGGGGAAAAAGTATCTTTGTACCTGTGTAAGACTCTGGCAATGAATCTGGCTCCTAATCCAAGAGCACTGGGTGGTGTGATCTTTTGGAAGGTACCGATGGGCATTAGGAAAGGTTGGACATTTGTCTGGGGTCTGTGAGTTTTTAGTTATACCCCTGTCTATCTATCTATCTATCTATCTATCTATCTATCTATCTATCTATCTATCTATCTATCTATCTATCTATCGGAGCTGAAACGTCGCTTATGGAATAAAGACACCCACTTTATTTGACACTACCTACGGAGTGCTGTCTTTTCCTGATATTATCTATCTATCTATCTATCTAAAATCCCAAAAATGAAGCAGCACTCCAAATCCAAACAGGTAAAAGTGAAGAAGAGTTTGTTCCAAAACTGGCGCCGTTTCGGTGTGTTACCACCTTTCTCAAGCAATGTGCATTCCATAGTGAACAGGTTTAAATGGCAAATGTGGGAGTGTCTTATTGTTAACTCTTAGTGAGCCATGATCACAAATTCATTATCAAACAACTCTTAGAAAATACAATTTATACAATAATGAAAACTTCATGATATGTGCCAAGCAAGTATAAAGTTTTTATCTATCTATCTCATATCTATCCCATATCTATTTATCTATCTATATATCTATCTATCTCATCTCTCTTTATCTCTCTATCTATCTATTTTTCTTGTTATCCCATACATTTGTATCCACACAGTCAGTCACCTTTTATAAGACCTTATATGTCTTATTTGTCTATCTTAATATCTATTCAAATTTTATCAAATGGGTATTGTACAATTACTCAGTTTCTTACAATCCATTGAGGGGGTCATAGAAGGTCCATAATGTTTTCCAAAATGCAGGCACACAAGAAGGGAGAACAGATGGAAAAGGATATGTTCTCATTAATGGATTCCTCCATGCAGGAACCCTCCAGTCCTCCTGGTTGGAGATACTTTATCCTGGATGGATACTTGTTTTGAAGGCTGCACTGTAAATATCATTATCCCCTGACAAAGCCAAGAGAATAATTTACTCTTCCCATGATAATTTAGCAATTTATATCTAGCGTCCATGACTAATATTAAAGGAGCTAACTATGTTGTGCTACAATTTCCCAGCCGACTCCCTTCCTGATATGTGACTGTGCTGCTACCTCCACCACCATACATCATACATGATAAGGCATGTTCTCTTCAATAGACCTAAAGCTAATGTCCACCTTTATTCTTACTATATCTGTTGATGGACCAGGGGGCGGTAGGGAGTCAGAAACAGTGGCCCGTGACACAATTACCTGTATACTCACTGGTGGGTCGACTCATCCTCAATAAATTCGGACCTTCTAGGAAAGCGCTGCTGTCGTCAGCTGGAATACCACAGTCCTCAGGGGAAATCTGAGTCCTGTTCGCTGCCGGAGAATAGCTTATCAATATCATTAAGCTGGAAAACCGTAAAATGCCCAAATACAAATTAAATACAAAATCAATACATCATACGTAGGTGAAATGAATGAATATTTTATGAGGTGTATTTTCTGCTTCGGAGACCCTCATGCATGAGAGCGTTGGTGTTTTATGGGTTCAAGTCCCAGGGTCAACATCTGCAAAGAGTTTGTATGTTCTCTCTGTGTTCGCGTGGATTTCCTCCGGGTCCTCCGGTTTCCTCCCACACTCCGAAACATACTGTTAGGTTGATTAGATTGTGAGCCCCATTGGGGCCAGGGACTGATTTGGCAAGTTCTGTGCAGCCCTGCATCATCTGTGTGCGCTATATAAATAAAGGAATTATTATTATGTATCCGTGGTCCGTTGCATGTGATTTGTGTCTTTGGTGTATGAGGTGCTCATGCACCAATGACCAAAATTTAAGATGACTCGAGCAGGAAACAAGAAGGAATAGGAACTACTCTGAGTTGTGTGGCTCGGGCAGGGGGCTCACCCACGTGGCCCTTAGAACTGAATTTGTCCGTGCCATCCAAGGTAGCACACAGACATGGATGATGGGGGTAACTGTTATTTTTGCAGATTTGCTGTTGAAGGTGTAGGTTGCATTGCTCAGGGACACCCCTGGCCAATCATACCCAGGGCAAGTTATCAATTAGCTGGATTGGCTGTTCGGCTGCCTATCCTGCAATATGAACGAACGTTGGGTCTGCTCATCTCTAATTATGAGCTATATACAATACTAGGGCCATACAGTGTCTAAATAATACTGCCAGGACATTACTGGCACCCTCCTTCCCCATTTACAGGGCAACAGGTGAGTACACACCTCTCAGGTCAACTATAATGGTAGACTGGACTTTACAACAGCTGGTAAGCCACAGGTTGCAGTTCACTGGTTTTACTTTTACAGAGCTGTACGAGGGTTTGTTTTTGTGTATTGTATTCCACATCCTGGTGGCTCAATATATAATATTCTGTGCAATGTACTTGGAAGCTGGAATAAAATCCTGACACAGGGAAATTGAAAAAAAAAAAAAAATTCTTAAAACGTTTTTAATCAATTTTTATATATTTTAATAGATATGGAATTTTGGGAAGCAGTGATATCTAACATCTTTATAACTTTATCTGTTTAGTTATTTATATATGTGTTCTGGGGAAAAGGGGCAATTAGAATTGTTACAGACTATAATAGTAACGAATGATGCCACAAGGGACACTGATTAAAAGGCACTGCCACAAGGGGCACTGATTGCAAAATGGCAGTGTCCATGTGCCCCCTAAATTTTATTATCATGGGGGATTAGACAGCCGGTTTTAACAGATTACCTGCTGCGATCGGTGCCAGCATTGATTGTGAAATTGAATGGCTGGTGTATAATAAAGCAGACACCTGCCCTGTATGGAGAGGGGTCATCCCCGCTAAGTCCTCTCCATACATCACTTACTGCATCACACAGCAGTATGTTGTGATGTGTCAAGGGGTTAGGTAGGTTAACCACGAGTTTGATGCAACATACGTCCTACGTTTGATGGAATTTTTTATAGATGGATCTTGAATAAAGCCGAATGACAAGGTTTTATTGAAATGACAACATGTTCGGTGCTGGTTTATTGTTCGTTTTTCTACATTGTTGACCCTGGTCTGATGCGAGATTCTTCAGCATATACAGTCATGGCCATAAGTTTTGAGAATGATACAAATGTGAATTTTTACAAAGTCTACTGCATCAGGTTTTATAATGGCAATTTGCATATACAGGCAGTCCCCGGGTTATGTACAAGATAGGGTCCGGAGGTTTGTTCTTAAGTTGAGTTTTTGTTTGTCCACCCGTCTCTTGATGATTGACCACAAGTTCTCAATGGGATTAAGATCTGGGGAGTTTCCAGGCCATGGACCCAAAATCTCTATGTTCTGTTCCCTGAGCCATTTAGTTATCACCATTGCTGTATATTTTATTTTGAAACTGTACATTTTATAATTGTGGATCCAGACAAAAAAATTTTTGTCCCCAGTGACAATTGGAGTTTAAAATTTTTTTGCTGTAATGGGATCAAGGATTATCCATAAAGCTTCATTACAGACACCTTACAGCTGATTATTGCAGTCTGGGACTATAGTAAAGCATTCAGAAAGCTTCACTAGAGGTCAGAGGGGTCTGTCTGTAACTATGGGTTGTCTGTAAGTCGAGTGTCCCTAAGTCGGGGACCGTCTGTACTCCAGAATGTTATAAAGAGTGATCAGCTTAACAGCTATTAATTGCCTAGAAATTGAACTTTTTTCCCCAAAACACATTTCAACTTCATTGCAGGCCTGCCTTAAAAGGAGCAGCTAACATTGTCTCAGTGATTGCTCCAGTAACACAGGGATGGGTGTGGGTGTTGATGATTAAGTAAGAATCACACCACTGGACACTTTAAAAAGAGGCTGGTGCTTGGCATCATTGTTTCTCTTCTGTTAACCATGGTTATCTCTAAAGAAACACGTGCAGTCATCATTGCGCTGCACAAAACTGGCCTAACAGGGAAGAGTATCACAGCTAGAAAGATTGCACCTCAGTCACCAATCTATCGCATCATCAAGGAATTCAAGGAGAGAGGTTCCATTGTTGCCAAAAAGGCTCCAGGGAGCCCAAGAAGGACCAGCAAGTGCCAGGACTGTGTCTTAAAAGTGTTTCAGCTTGGGGATGGGGCTACCAGCAGTGCAGAGCTTGCTCTGGAATGGCAGCAGGTAGGTGTGAGTGCATCTGTACGCACTGTGAGACTGCGGAGACTCTTGGAGCAAGGCCTGGTGTCAAGGAGGGCAGCAAAGAAACCACTTCTCTCCAGAAAAACATCAGGGACAGACTGATATTATGCAAAAGGTACAGGGAGTGGACTGCTGAGGACTGGGGGAAAGTCATTTTCTCTGATGAATCCCCTTTCCGATTGTTTGGAACATCTGGAAAACAGCTTGTTCGGAGAAGACAAGGTGAGCGATACCACCAGTCTTGTCTCATGCCAACTGTAAAGCATCCTGTAACCATTCGTGTGTGGGGCGGCTTCTCAGCCAAGGGAATCGACTCTCTCACAGTCTTGCCTAAAAACACATCCATGAATAAAGAATGGCACCAGAATGTCCTCCAAGAGCAACTTCTCCCAACCGCCCAAGAGCAGTTTGGTGATCAACAATGCCTATTCCAGCATGATGGAGCACCTGCCATAAAGCAAAGGTGATAACTAAATGGCTCAGGGAACAGAACATAGAGATTTTGGGTCCATGGCCTGGAAACTCCCCAGATCTTAATCCCATTGAGAACTTGTGGTCAATCATCAAGAGACGGGTGGACAAACAAAAACCAACAAATTATGACAAAATGCAGCAGTGATTGTAGAGGAATGGACGGCTATCAGTCAGGATTTGGTGCAGAAGGTGATTGAGAGCTGCCAGGGAGAATTGCAGAGGTCCTGAAGAAGAAGGGTCAACACTGCAAATACTGACTTGCTGCATTAACCCATTCTACCTGACAATAAAAGCTTTTGTTCCTCATAATATGATTGCACTTGTATTTCTGTATGTGATAAAAACATCTGACAAACCAGAGGGCAACAGATCATGTGAAAATATAATATTTGTGTCATTCTTAAAACTTATGGCCATGACGTTATTGTGATGTGCATTCACAAACCTGTTGAGTTGGATTACCTATTATATTAGTGGGGTTAAGTAGGACTCCACCGCCACAACCTGTAAAATAATAATACCTTATTTTTCGGACTATAAGGCGCACAAAAAATCCTTTAATATTCTCAGAAATCAAAGGTTTGCCTTATAGTCCAGTGCGCCTTATATATGAACCGTACTTACAGACAACAGCTGCCTTGCACTGTGCACAGGTCTGCCACCTGCTGGTCACTCATCCTTATAATCAGGTGCGCCTTATAATCCGGTGTGCCTTATAGTCCAAAAAATACAGTACTCATAACTCTCAGGCAAGAATAATACAATCCAATATACTGTAACGTTTCGGCCTCAGTATGGACCTTCATCAGACGAGGATTGCAAAGCATACTTAAAAATCCAATGCCATGGAGTCAAACTAGTCCCCTCATTAAATCAGATTCTTTCACACCAGATCATTTTCTGTACAACTATTTATCCACAATATTTTCCAATCTGTATCTGATGAAGGTCCATAATGTGGCTGAAACACTGCATTTCACAATTTTTTTTTGTGTAATAAATTGCACAACCTAAGTTTTTTGGTCTTACAGAATGCAGGGTCGTTCTTTCCCACTGGTTCTACTGTATGTCAGAATGCGCTTGTAATCTTGCAACAAGTCTCGAGAGCAACAGTCTGCAGAATACCGATCTCTGCCATGATAACTTTATGTCATTTGCTGAAAACATTGATTGTTTCTTGCTCCTTTCCCCCTCTCAAGTTTAGCAATAAACTGCACAGATCTGAAGTTCACCCAGCAACAGGGTGTCGTCAGCAGTCAGAGAAGGGCAGCCAATGGCTGCACACAGACGGTCGTATGAGCTAAGGTTGTATCCTAGCAAAAACAAGTACAACGAAGCCTCACAGTTATTTGCATTTCCTTTGCACTTGCCGTATGTAGGAGACAGTGAGTCGCGACTATTTCAAAGGAAAGGACATTCAGGGTATATTGCAAAAACGAAAGAAGAAAGCATCAAACATCTGAGATGAAGAGGATGCGATGCTCTGTTTCCCGTGGGTTTAAGTTGACGTAAAATCTGCTGAACAATAAGTTATAAAATTGTATGTTGGAAACATAAAAGACTCGTTACGAGCCCTGTATATAAAACATCACTAATAGCACAGCTTTTCACATACGACTGAAGATGTGAAATAGTTTTAAGTTTTTTTTTTGTAATTTGTATGTAAGTGTGTGGGGGGGGGGGGGCAGGATATGAGGTAATTTACTAATATACATCTATGAATAGTTCTGCTCCGCTTTCTTGATATGTAAAGTGAAGCCTCCTGTTTTTTTACCTCATGAGCCAGAGATCCCTGACCATAAAATGGCCGCAGATGGAGGGTCATGTGATCTCTATTTGTCCATAAACTATAATAATAATGATAATCTTTATTTATATAGCCCCATCAAATTTCATAGCAATCTCCCTGCCAAGTCCTGATGAAAGTGTTCATGAATTTAAGATCAAGGTTCTGACAGGGTGATTGTTCATGGACAGTCAAAGATCACATGACCCTCCATCTGCGGCCATTTTATGGACATGAATGTCTGGTTGATGAGGTAAAAGACAGGAGGCTTCAATTTACATATCAAGAAAGCAGCAGAACTATTAATAGATGTATATTGGTAAATTACCTCATATCCTGTATCCCCCCCCCACACACACACACATTACAACATGAGGTAAAGTAGCCAACTCCTTTAAAGGAATACTCCATCTACAGGGGATACAATGGCAATATATCATTGATATATCAGATATATCATTGAGTCTTCACCAGTTTTCTGTCTGACTTTGCACTGAAAAGAAGGTCTATGGCACTGGCACATGTATTTATTAAGTGTTTGCGCCAGTTTTGTGTTGCAGATGCACTGGGGCAGATTTACTTACCCGGTCCGTTCGCGATCCAGCGGCGCGTTCTCTGCAATGGATTTGGGTCCGGCCGGGATTCACTAGGGTAGTTCCTCCGCCGTCCACCAGGTGGCGCTGCTGCGCTGAAGTTCCCCCGGAGGCGCGCTGGAATTCCCTGAAATTCACCGGCCTATACCTGGTGAAGGTAAGTGTAATTTTCGCGACACATTTTTTTCTTAAATGCGGCGGTTTTTCCGAATCCGGCGGGTTTTCTTTTGGCCACGCCCCCCCATTTCCGTCGCGTGCATGCCAGCGCCGATGCGCCACAATCCGATCGCGTGCGCCAAAATCCTGGGGCAATTCAGGTACAATCGGCGCAAATCGGAAATATTCGGGTAACACGTCAGGAAAACGCGAATCGGGCCCTTAGTAAATGACCCCCACTGTGTCCAACACGTTCGAAAAATGTGCACCTAAAGGGGTGTGATGGTGCTTAATCAGAGTTTGCCACACATTTATTACCGTGACGCGACAGAATTGTGTCACTACTCTGTATATTAAAGGTGCACCAAAAAAAAGTGCATACTTCCTGAGCAGAGCAGGGTGCACTACATATTTGAAGACCGAACACTAATATTCAATTATCCGGCGCACCCTGCACATTCGTGAGGCAAACTGCACCTACCGTAGCACATCGCTGCTCTCCCCCGCCCCTCTCCATAGCGATGTATGGCGCACGGCGCCGTATTACAGGGAAGGATAGGACATGTCCTATCTTTTCCCCGGCTACGGAACAGTACAGTGCCGTGCGTGTGCGTCACCGTACCGCTTCCGTATGGCGCCATGCACCCATTGCCATCAATGGGCCGTCCCCCATACGGCTCTGTGAATCTAGCCTAAGGCAATTTGCGTTACTTTTGATAAATCTGGGCCACTGTGTTATGTTAATTCTAGTCAGGGGGGTGATGTATGACTATTATATTTAGAGTTCTTTAATATCCCTGGGTCAGTTCCTGCATTAAGCATTACAAAAATATATATATTGCCTAAAATATTTCTTTATGCAGCTTTAAAGTTAATTATATTTTTTGTTTTGTATTTTTATCCTTTTAAATTCATCCTCATATCCCCTGATATTTCAGAAATAACCGTACCATAGCGCACCCTACTGTTTTTATTGATTTACCTTTTGGTGTCCATCTTGTTCACAGTGCTAAGGTGGACACACGTGCTCAGTCTTGCCTCTTTCCCTTTCTGTTACTTTGGGTATGCAGATGGATTATTGGTTTGTTGAGCGGCCTGGGTATGAAGCTGCAGAGTCTTCTCTGCTTGATAGAGGGGTTGCTAAGCAGGTGACCATATTTCTTCAGTGAAACTTGGTCCTTTATGTAGGCAAATGTAGATTTCTCATGTGGTAAAACTGTTGTTTTGGAGCTTCACATTCTTCTCTGCTGTCACGGCAGGTGCTGAGCAGAGAATATGAAACATTGTTCCTGTAAATGCACTATGCCGCATCTCCTGAAAATCAAAGAAAAGGCTTTAGATTTACCAAACCAGGATTCCTCTACATACCTGAAAGAGAAGAGAAAGAGGCAAGACTGAGCACGTGTGTCCACCTCACTAGTTTCACTTAGGTGTACATAGAAAAGCGGTTCTGTAGAAACAGCAGGGGGCACCATTCTAATTTTATTTCTAGAATAGCTTAGGTTCTGAGGGGGAGATTTATCAAAAATGTTAGAGGTAAAACTGTACTATTTGTTCATGGAAACCAATCAGAGCTCAGCTGTAATTTTATAAACAGCCAGGGCTGGTTCTAGACAAAGTGGGGCCCTGGGCAAAACTAAAAGTGGGGTCCCAAAATAAAACTATTTTATGACCAGTCACAGTCAGCAAGAGGCTCCCTTTAATATGGTAAAATAAACTGTCATTTTGGAGAATTTTATAGGAGATAGATAGATGATAGGGAGATTGATGGGCAGCATGGTGGCTCAGTGGTTAGCACTACAGCCTTGCAGCGCTGGTCAACATCTGCAAAGAGTTTGTATGTTCTCTCTGTCTGCGTGGGTTTCTTCCCAAAAAATTACTGGTAGGTGGATTAGACTGTGAGGCCCATTGGGGAGAGGGACCAATATTTTCTGAAAGCAGACACTTGCCTCAATTGCATCAAAGAGTTTACAGACATAGGCGCCTGCATGCAATTTTGATTAAAACTGAAACATTTTATAAAAAATACTTAAAATTTTACTTTGATGGCAAAAAAATGTTCCTAACAGAAAATATTTACCTTCACATCTCCTAAATGTAATAGATGTAATAAATGTAATACATGTGTAGAGTTCACAAATGTGCCCTATTGATATGTTCATATACATAAATCAATATTATATCACTAAAACTGTAATAACTAGTCACAACCTGCAAAATATAGCAATAAAACAGAATAAAAATTAAATAATAATAAAACCTATATACACTCACCGGCCACTTTATTAGGTACACCTGTCCAACTGCTCGTTAACACTTAATTTCTAATCAGCCAATCACATGGCGGCAACTCAGTGCATTTAGGCATGTAGACATGGTCAAGACAATCTCCTGCAGTTCAAACCGAGCATCAGTATGGGGAAGAAAGGTGATTTGAGGCCTTTGAACGTGGCATGGTTGTTGGTGCCAGAAGGGCTGGTCTGAGTATTTCAGAAACTTCTGATCTACTGGGATTTTCTCGCACAACCATCTCTAGGGTTTACAGAGAATGGTCCGAAAAAAAAAGAACATCCAGTGAGCGGCAGTTCTGTGGGCAGAAATGCCTTGTTGATGCCAGAGGTCAGAGGAGAATGGGCAGACTGGTTCGAGCTGATAGAAAGGCAACAGTGACTCAAATCGCCACCCGTTACAACCAAGGCAGGCAGAAGAGCATCTCTGAACGCACAATACGTCGAACTTTGAGGCAGATGGGCTACAGCAGCAGAAGACAACACCGGGTGCCACTCCTTTCAGCTAAGAACAGGAAACTGAGGCTACAATTTGCACAAGCTCATCGAAATTGGACAGTAGAAGATTGGAAAAACGTTGCCTGGTCTGATGAGTCTCGATTTCTGCTGCGACATTCGAATGGTAGGGTCAGAATTTGGCGTCAACGACATGAAAGCATGGATCCATCCTGCCTTGTATCACCGGGTCAGGCTGGTGGTGGTGGTGTCATGGTGTGGGGAATATTTTCTTGGCACTCTTTGGGCCCCTTGGTACCAATTGAGCATCGTTGCAACGCCACAGCCTACCTGAGTATTGTTGCTGACCATGTCCATCCCTTTATGAGCACAATGTACCCTGTAACATCTAATGGCTACTTTCAGCAGGATAATGCGCCATGTCATAAAGCTGGAATCATCTCAGACTGGTTTCTTGAACATGACAATGAGGTCACTGTACTCAAATGGCCTCCACAGTCACCAGATCTCAATCCAATAGAGCATCTTTGGATGTGGTGGAACGGGAGATTCGCATCTTGGATGTGCAGCCGACAAATCTGCGGCAACTGTGTGATGCCATCATGTCAATATGGACCAAAATCTCTGAGGAATGCTTCCAGCACCTTGTTGAATCTATGCCACGAAGAATTGAGGCAGTTCTGAAGGCAAAAGGGGGTCCATTCCGTTACTAGCATGGTGTACCTAATAAAGTGGCCGGTGAGTGTAATTTTGAAAGCAGACAACCAGGCGATGCATTTGGCAATTAACAATCAAAATTTTCTCTAAAATATGTACAAATCCAGAATACTTATATAAAGAAAATATAATTTCCTAGAACAGTAAGATGTGAGGAGATAATACAGACCCAACATGGGTATATTCACCAAAATATGCAGCAAAGGAAACTGCAGAAAATTGCACTGAGCCTCACACAGATCTATCATTGTTTGCTCCCTTACACGATGGTCACCCAAATAAATAACTATATATCCATAAACCAAGCTAATGAGATAACAAAAGTCACGTTTAGATGTGCGCCAATTTATTATTAATAACAGAACCCTTCGCGGTTCATAAGAATTTGAGTGAGAACGCCATAACATAGGAATAAAACTTTATTCCAGGACATGTGTGTGTTTTTGGTGTTCCATATAACTTTATGGACATGTTCTGGTCGCGGTGTAGTCACATTAGGTGAAGAGGATCGAACGTTGATCGTATCAGTCAATTTTACCAATAAAAAAAACTATCACAAAATAAAAGACAATAAGAGAGAAAGTGTGTTCTTAAATAGTTCTGCATAGAGAAGGGTTAAAAACACAAATATTAGTTGATATTATCCCTTCTCAAAATGTAGTAACATATAAAGTGATTATTTCCATTACCTGTGAGGTGCAGCAGCTCCTGTGTGCAGCTAATACTCCCTGCAGCCTGATGGCTAAGAATCTGGAGGGGGGGACACACTTCAGGGGGCTGTATCTCTGGCTCTGTTACACATAGAACCTCACTTCTTTTTCCTATGAAAGAAAAGAGTCTCCTCTTTTATATGAATCTAAATTTGTGTTTCTAAGTGTTAGGAAAACAGAAATAATAACTGTTAGACGGCCGTCGGGAGTGATTTTTATATATAAAAATGGCACCTCATATTCTCACTTTAAACCTGAATATCTTTGGATCCATAGCAACTAGAAACACAATTCAAGATTCATTTGAAAGAAGAGATTCTCCCTTTTCAGGGGGCCCTGGGCAATTGCCCCCTTTGCCTACCCATAGCGCCGGCCCTGTAAACAGCTGTGGGAAAATGAAACTTAAGCTCTGATTAGTTGCTGAGGACAACTAGAACAGTTCTGCTCTCAGACACTTCTGATAAATCCCCCCCATAGACAAAGTGACAGTCAGAGACCAATACAGTGATGGTCCGTGAGAGTTACAGTTAGAGACAGACAGAGACAATCGGAGACAGACAGTGTCAGAGACAGAGAAAGTCAGAGACAGAGACAGCCTGAGAAAGACAGAGACAGTGAGAGACAGGGACAGTCAGAGGAACCAGTAGTCAGAGACAGAGATAGTCAGAGACAGAAACAGAGACAGTCGGAGGCAGACAGACACAGTCGTAGACAGAAACATTCAGAGACAGTTAGAGAGAGAGATAGATACAAATAAAAGATTTTTTGTTAACCCATTCTATTTTGTTTTAGCTAAGAGCAGTTATTTACTATCCTGGGCAACGTCGGGATCTACAGCTAGTGTATATATATATATATAGTTCATGTGCACCAGAGTGGGAACTGTTTTCGATCCTGGATTATAAATCAGGGGTTCCTGACCTATGTCCTTCATGTCTTCTAGTACACTACATGCATATTAAGGATTATACTGTCATTACTTGGGGACTGTATGTCGGAATAGTTTATACACTATAGTAAATATATAAAGAATCAGATTATCCACCCATAGCCATATGCCACTTGCAACTGATAGCAAGTTTAATAGCATTGGAGTGTGTGGTATGTGCGGACCCCCCTAGGGTGGGCACTGATTCCAGTGGGCTTCTTATATGACCATGACAGCTGAGCAGTGGCTGGAATCTAAGGATGGTCCATCTATGTGAATGCCTCTGTGCTTACAGGCCAAGGTTATAGGAGACCTCTCCTTTATATCCCTTAATACACAGATAACTTGTATATAACAGTCTGAAATAAACACCCCCAACAGAAGGGCTCGGCCTGGACTTCAAATAATGTAGTGGGTGGCGGAAATGACATTAGTTGCATCAGTTTAATGAAATCATTTGGCTCCGGTTGAATCACTAAATATTATTTCTCCTCCTACAATTCTCTTGTTTGATAGAAGGACCTTGAAAACCCGCCAGATCTGACCATAAATTGTGGCTTTAATACAAAAGCTTGGTAGAAAATAAAACATATATTTTCTAAAAGCAAATATTCAATACACAAACAGGAGGTTAGATCTATAGGAAGCCATGTGTATAGCTATGGAGAACTGCATTTAGTCACCCAGTCACAGGGGCTGTATACTTGTACATCTTTCTCTACACTACATTTCTGGTAATCTTACCTCTTATGCCCGCCAGGGGCCTAACTACAGTGGTAGCAATCATAGCAGCTGCTATTGGGCCCACAGTGTCAGGGGGCCCTGTCTTCCAACCTGACACTAAAGAATGGCAGAGCTAAAGATGTTCAGCATTATATACATATTATACTGCACATTGTACAGCATTATGTGTATATAACATATATGTGATGTTATATGATCTGTGATGCGTGTATGCTGTATGGTGTGTATATATGCTGTACGTCTGTAAATGGCACTTTATGTGTGTGTATCTGTGATGTATATATGCTGTATGTGTGTGTATCTGTGATATATATATGCTGTATATGTGTGTGTATCTGTGATGTATATATGCTGTATATGTGTATATGCTGTATGTGTATATGGTGGTTATATATGCTGTACGTCTGTATATTGCACTGTATGTGTGTATATGTGATGTGTATATGTTCCGTATGTGTGTGTATATGTGATGTGTATATATTCCGTATGTGTGTGTGTATATATGTGTAAGAGAGTATAAATGTGTGTGTATAAGTGAATAACTCTATGTTTATGTA